>NC_081181.1:105655667-105976623 GCF_029867415.1 Vicia villosa | reverse complement strand
GGCGTGAAGTTAGTGTTTCTAAGGAATGATAATCGCCCACTTAGTCATATATAGTAGTTGAACGATGAATCCCGACTTCTAGAGGTGTATTTAGTTCAGCTTCGACCGATTTTTGGTTTTTAGTATTTTTCAAAATAAACCGAACCAAACTAACTGGTTCGGTTAGATTTGGTTGATCGATTTACAATGTTTTCTCAAACATTACATTCATCAATTTATCCTCCATTGTCGTATTTTACGATGTAATATCTCAGACATCCTTGGACACGATAAAGGAGGTAGACATTATCCCTTTTGTTCCTAAAAAACAACAGAACACAAAGAAATCACTCCAATCGTCAAAAGGTGGGAAACTAACCTAGAATCCTACACTTAGCCTAAACCCCAACTTAAATGTATCCTCGTAAAACACTCTTTAGGTTTACCAAGAGCCAACTTATTTTTAGGGTTACCAAGAACCAACTTATCCTCTTGCTTAGACCAGTCCTCCCCTAGTTTAAAAATACCATTCCAAGATATGTTGTCCATGGATTTTTAGAAAAAGCTCTCATTCCAACCTTCAAAAGTCATATTGTACCAGAAACTAACTGGTTTTTACAAAGAGCCGCATTCTATCGTGTCCAAGGATGTCTGAGATATTACATCGTAAAATACGACAATGGAGGATAAATTGATGAATGTAATGTTTGAGAAAACATTGTAAATCGATCAACCAAATCTAACCGAACCAGTTAGTTTGGTTCGGTTTATTTTGAAAAATACTAAAAACCAAAAATCGGTCGAAGCTGAACTAAATACACCTCTAGAAGTCGGGATTCATCGTTCAACTACTATATATGACTAAGTGGGCGATTATCATTCCTTAGAAACACTAACTTCACGCCCACGAACCTCTATAAATACCTCATCCCCAACATGAGGAAGAACAACTCATAATTTTGAAAAATTAATTAAATATATTATTAATATTTTAAAAATGATATTTACTCGTCTAAAACGTTTTATTTGCTTTTAGTTTTAAAATATTTTAAGAATATGGTTTTGATTTTTCACATTTCAACATTACAAAATTTGAAAATATTTAAATTTAATATTAATATTATTATAATATTTTATTTACTTTTTAGTTTTGTATAATTAAAAAAAATTAGTTTTGATTGTTCACATTCCAACATGAAATTTTTGAAAGAATTTAAGTTTATTAATAATAATTTTTAGTCGTTTAAAATGTTTTATTTATTTTTAGTTGAGTAAATTCAAACTTTAGTTTTTAAACATTAACTTTTAATATTGTTAAAACATAAAATAATAATAATTTTTAGTATAAGTATGAATATTTAAGTAGCATTAAGATATAGAGAAGAAGAAATTAAGATATGTATTTGATATGATTTTACAAAAAAAATATATAAAACTAGACAGTAGTTGTTCCAAGAAAAATGAATAAAAGTACATTGAAGTGATGTATAGAATAAATGGTGATTTGTTATCGTGTGGTATGCTACAGTAAATAAATAGAAGAATGTGGTTGAAATTAGAGGGGGTTATAGAAGTAAAATTGGCGGAGGTTATAGAAGAAAAATAAGCATGAAAAAAACGCTAGAAGGAGGGGTTGAACCTCCGACCTTGTGGTTAACAGCCACACGCTCTAACCAACTGAGCTATTCCAGCTTCGTTGTTTACAGCACTCTGAAGTCGTTATTTATATACATGCAACTCGTAATATGAAATTAATTGCATACGCTGTAGCGACTGAAACCGGTAATTGAATATGCAACTTGCTTGCTTCATTCACATCATTAATTCAATCATTCATACATGTACAAAAATTATGGTGGAATGAATGGTTCAAAGTTCAAACTACTATGTTTCACTCCAAACATATTCTTGGCCTTTTATATTAATATTCAATTATATAACTAAATTAGTAATTAAAAATACAACAAAAAAAAACAATATTAATTAATATTTGTAATAATATTTCATATAAATAATAGAAAAATGATATCTAAAGTCATACGTCTCTTTCATAACCATAACAACTATCAGCAGCTACGTATTCAGCTTCAGGGATAGAAAGAGCAACGATATACTGGTTCTTACAGTGCCAAAAAACTAATTTTTTTTCCAAACAAATGAAAAGTACCACTACTTTTTTCCTATCCGACTCACCCCCTGTAAAATCATAATAAAAAAATCTTCTAAGCTACATGTGCTACCATTGAGAAATTAAAGACCGTGCTGCCAGGTTCCGTTAGGATACCTCAAAATTCTCTTTACGATCTTAAAGTGGGATTCTCTAGGTGACGCTTGATATCTAGCACAATACACACACTAAACATAACATTTGGCCTAGTTGTCATTAAGTAAACCAGTGATATTGTAATACCTCTATATTTGGTGATGTCGATCTCCACTTCATTCTCGTCTTTGTCAATCAACATGTTTGACACCATGGGGGTTGAGATGCTTCTTGAATTTTGCATATCAAACTCCTTGAGAAGCTCTTGGTTTATGAAAGTTTCATATTTTGTTTGATTGATTTGCAATCCAAAGAAATATGTGAGCTCTCCCATGAGGGACGTTTCAAATTGACCCTGCATCAAACTTGAAAACTCTTGGCAAGAAGATTCATTAGTAGAATTGTAAATAATATCATCGACATAGATTTGAACTAAAAGAATATGCTTAGCTTTGTGTCTAATAAACAAATTAGTGTCTACTTTACCACGATTAAATCCTTGTTTGATTAAAAAAATCCACTAAGGTACTCCTACTAAGCTTTTGGAGCTTGTTTCAAACCATATAGGGCTCTCTTAAGTTTAGAAACATAGTTAGGATTTTCATGATCCTCAAAATCAGGAGGTTGTGAGATAGACTTTTTCGCTTATGTAGTCGTTTAGAAAAGAAGATTTAACATTCGTTTGATAAATCTTAAAATTTTGGTAGCAAGTGAATGCCAAAAGGAGTCGAATAACTTCTAGACGAGCTATAGGAGCATAAATATCCTCGTAGTCTATTCCTTCCGCTTGACTATTGATAAGGGCCAATTTGTAGTTATTTTTGTATATAGTTTTGCGGCACTTATCGACTCTTTTTCCTCAACTTGTGCGTGAATGCGTAGATTTTCGTTATATTTGTACATATTGTGTATAACTTGAGTTTTTGATTCATTTATGTACCATTTGATTGTTTTTCATTCATTTTATAGGTATTGGTGCATATTGGAGTCTCGAGCAATAACGTGTCGAAGACACAAAAGGGTGATTTGTGTACCGTTTGATTGTTTTTCATTCTAAATTCTAAATTCATTTTACCCGTCCCAAGGGTGGTTTATCCTAGGGTATCATGGATGACACAAAAGGGAAAAGTCACAAGGACCTCCCTTAAGCGGAGTCTCTTTGTATACCAAGATTTTCGTCTTGTAGGTCGTACAAGGTGTAACGGCCGTTTATTTTATTTTATTTGATGTTTGTGAATTTTTGGTGAAATGGTAATTTATTTGTGATTTATTGATAATTATGCTATTTTATTATATAGTAGAATAATAATAATAATAATAATAATAATAATAATATAATAATGATTAAATAATTAGTTGGGGCTTAAGTTGTGTTAGCATGAGAAATAATGGGGGTGTTGTGTGTTAAGCCCATTGGTAAGGAAGAAATTAATGAAGGGCTAACTAAAATAGAGAAAAGTAGAGAAACATGAAATTGGAGAAAAGAGAGAAAAGAGAGAAAAGGGGTATGACACATCCCTTTTCCCCAGTGGAATCCTTTCTTATCTCCCCAGTGGTGTTATATTTCTCTTTATTCCATAATCATACTTGATGCATCCATTAGCATCACATCATACCTTAGGTTCAAAAATTGTGTGTTTTATATTTAAGTCTCTTCAATTACGTCGAGCTGAGGATTCTAACCCTCACATCTCCGGATAGAAGAAACTTAAATAGGGGCATCTGTCATACCCCAAATTTTGACCCTAAGATCATACATCATTTGCCATTTCAATCATCAATCAAGATCACAATCTTGAGGTATAATTTTTTTCTTTTATGCTCACTCTATCTCTGAGGGGAATCATCAAGCACTTTTAGCTTTTTATTTGTTTTATACTAAGCAAAATCCAAAAATATGTATTTTGTCTCGTTTGTTCATATTTTACAGGTAAAAGATCGGGCAAAAATCAAAACAGTGCAAGAAAACAATTTTTGGAAATTTGAAGGTGGAAATCGATTTCCTGGGGCGAAAATTCAAAAAAATTATGGAGGGAAGCATGACATCATTTTGGCACCAATTTTATTTGATCATTTTTGTCATTTTACCAATTTTCCACCTCATCAAAAATAATTCCCTTCATTAAACCCACTTAAACCCCCATTTTACCATTTTTACCATTTAAATACCATTTAAACACCAATTAAGCACAAGTTAATTACCAAATGCAAAAAGACCAAATTGCCACTACTCTTGCTCCCATCCTATAAATAGAGGTCTCTACTCCCTCATTTCTCAAGCTTGGAGAGCCAAAAAATTGCTTGCAAATTCATTTCTCATCCTTTCCAAAACCCTCACCCATAGTTCATTTTCATAGAATTAGTGAGATTCACATTGAATCTTACTAATTTTGAACTAAGCCTCCTACATTTTTCTCTTTTCTTTGTTTGTTCATCTTCAATTTTGAAGGATCTACACACTTTGTGCTTGTTCTTGAAGCTACATCAACAATTTGGTTCAAGAATTGGTAAATTCCTAAACTCTAAGATGTAGATCTTTCTTGCTTGTGTTCAATGCATCTTTGATTCTATATTGGTCCTATTTGATGGTGATTTGATGGAAATTTCGTGCTCTAATGGATATGTGATCATAAGGTGTTTGTATGTTTGCTTAAATCAAGTTTTATGCCTCCTAATGCTGTTTTTTTGAAAGCTGCGTGCAGGAAATCAATTTCCCTCTGTAGGAAATCGATTGCCACCTTGTTTTTATGCCAAATTTGAACTCTGCACTCAGGAAATCGATTTCCTACAGAGGTAAATCGATTTCCAGTGAGGCAGAATGCTTTTTTTGCCTTTTTTATGCTTGTTTTGCCTTCTTTCTTCCTCCACTTCATTAATATCATTGGATCTAGGATGTTGATAGGTTTGAAATGACCAAATCCATAATATTAGATGAATGATATTAATGATAGTGTGAGTTGATTTTACTTTATGCATTTTATCTTCTTCTTCTCTTTTTTTTTCTTTTGATCGATGAAAGTCTTAACACCTTGAGAATTCTTATGGATTCTTGGTAAAGACTAGATCGCTACCTATTTTCTTTTCGTGCGGTATTGCTTTCGGAGAGTGATCTACATATCACTTATCTCGCATGCATTAGCACATAAAGTTTTGACCGGCCTCGTTGTAGGGTGATTTCTACATAAATCACTTGGCGATCTGCTTAACATAGCGCAATATTTCGTGTCCTGAATCAAAAAAGATCAAATATGGAAGAGAATTGTATGCGGTTGATTTAAGACTTATGGAGGTTTATCGTGTAGTCGCTATGATTTTATCAAGCTTCTGATAAATGTCCATTGAATTTAAATCTGAGAACATCCTTCACTCACCATCGATCTTTATCACTAACTTTGATAACATACTTGACAAGTTTCAAGATGGTTATCTTTAACTTCTAACAACTAATTTTAATTTCCGCAATTTATTATACCGCTCTTTATATTTCTCTCATTATCGTTTTATTTTATCATTTCATCATGTTTATGTTTCCGCCATTTTCTCTTTGTCCATTTGGACGTTTATATTCCGCTATTTTCTCTTTGTCCATTTGGACACTATGTTTATGTTTCCGCTATTTTCTTTTTGTCCACTTGGACCATACTTTACTTTTATGCTAAAACACTAATAAACAACAAAAATCTAAAAAATGTTTAAGGCTCTCTTTCGGACTATTGGTTACTATCCCGAGCATTTTGGAGATTCAGACTTATGGACTTAGTACCTCTGGACCCTTATTCTGTTATTACTCTGTGATTGTTCTGTCTGTCTGACATTGGATTGTTGTCTGTTTGTGTATGCAGGTATTTCCTTGAAAGTCCTTGATGGTTAATTCCAAGGCATTGAGATAAGGATTTTACCCGAAAACAGCCGTTACTCTGCCCGATTTTTGTCAGAATTTTAATGTGCTTAATGCAAAGTTGTGCTAAAGTCAATAAGTTCATCTGGATCCCAAAGTGATAAAGTGTTGGTTTAGTATTGATATTCTAAAGGATGGGAAATCTACCTTGACTCTTAATGTCAAGTGTTGGCTTCTTATTTCGGTTAGACCGTTTCTTTCCTTAGCTTTTATTTTACGCATTAGGATAGCCTCTTCATCTCCTCCCCTTCTTTAATTTTCAAAATCTTCTCCCTTTTTCAAAAACCTTCTTATGTTTGCAACCTTTTCAAAACCTTTCTCTAAAAATATCTTTTGCCCTTAATGGCCTTTTTCTTCAAAAAGTTTAGACACGACTAATTGTTGAAACGAGTGTCGATACCCCACGATTTTGAAATTGATTGATATATTGAGATCTTTTCCGCGTGAGAGAGCTAGTGGCATACTCGTCGATTTCTATCCGAGTTGGAGCCCTTCTTTCATTTGGGATGCAAAGAACTCATTTGTTCTCATGCTCAAGATCAATGGTTGTGTATTTCCCTCCGACGACGATAAAGTGTTTATCCGTTTTTAAACGTTTTTCCCTTTTAAGCGGGACTACATTAGCTCTGACTTCTCCATTGCACCGAGGAGTTATGTAGGCACAAAGCTTAACGCTTTGCCGAGCTTATTTTAAAAATAAGCCAAACCCTTTTTTAGCACACACGACACAGATTTTCAAAAAGGTTCCTGTGGAGTACCATAGATATGAGGGGTGCTTAAAACCTTCCCCTTGTATAATCAACACCCGTACCTAAGATCTCTTCTTTTTGTTTTAAAAACAAACTTTGGGTTTTCTTCGTTCTTTTCCCTTTCCTTTGGAAATAATAAAGCGCGGTGGCGACTTTCACTGAAATATTGAGTCGAGTCAATTAATGGCTTTGATCTCAGATTTTCCCCGCTACAATAACCATAATTTAGGCATGTATTATAAGGCTTAAAATTGTCTTAACTAAGGGAAAAAATTGATTTTGGGGTCAAGAAATTGCAGACCTAGAAACACAAAATCGCAGAAAAATTCTGCATAATACAATTATGTGTCGGCTCAAAGAATCCATGCGTCGGCTCATGCAGGAAAAACACCCAGTATGAGTCGACCATAGGGTCGGCCTGAGTGAAGCCGATGAGGGCAGAATTATCTATTCGTCGACCTAAGGAGGTTATGCGTCGGTTCACAGCATCCAATTTTTGACAAATTTTCCAAAGGCCATAACTTGAGTTTCTGGACTCCGATTGATACGTCGTTCAAAACGTTGGAAATCTAACGCAATGAACTATACCATGGTGGAATATAATGATTCATAGGATGCAGTATCCTAGTACTTGTATTCATATTTAGTGATGGTACAATGTAGTGATAACGTAGTAAGTATGCTTTTCGCTACAAATTAACGTAACCATATCATGGTGCAACTTGAATTGTGTTTTCCTTATGAAGATATGATGTTATTGACATAATGATGTGTATTTTTCTTATGATGAGATAATTATGCCTTATGATGAATTAACAATAAATATGCTTTCATTAAGAAGTTGAATTAATCGTGTCACGTCGTTACTTGACTTGTGTAGTATGATGTTTGTTGTTATTATGATGATATATGTATGTATGAAGCATGTAACACCCTTATAAACCCCGCGGAAATTATTAAAATACTCAGAGTAAAACATGAAAACAAGGGTGCCACAATTAAAAAATTAAATTAAAACCAAAGATAATTCATTTGTCATGCATGCTTTATTAGGAACGATTCATCAAATAACAAACTCATGTTTATCACAGCGGAATAGTGTAACATCACCAAAACAAACCAATGGAACATAATCCGAAAACCAATCAAATAGAGTATAATTATTAAACTCTAAAACTATCGTTCTTAGTGTTACAAGACCAGAGCATGACCGACACGACCCAAAAGAAATGGATAGACTTTACGAGCTATCCTCACCAAAGCAACAAGCCGCTACTCCTCAATATGAAAATTATCAACATGTAAGGGTGAGTCTCATTCACAATCATAATACATCATTCACCCAATTCGCAATATATTTAGATTTTCAATTGTTATTCACCAATCACAACAAATACATCACCCAACATAACACTGAAATCCATTCAATCATGTTATGACAAAAATGCATATGAACCAACTGACACTATGCATGTGATACCAATAAGCAGTGAAATTAATCCACCTGACCGATCTAAACATCACCGAGATACAGCCTCATCGACACAAATTCCACACAATGGGAATTATGCCCACCATTGATCTAAACATCACCGGGATCCATCACCAAAATGATTTATGAATGAATGCACACATATAAAATACTTATAACATCACCGATCTGATGCACTACATCGTCTCACCATAACACACCATTATCATCACCAACAAGTATGCACATATCTCTGTATCATTCAATCATTTACACATTTGACACAATAAACATAGCAATAACCACAATTCATATATCACTACACCAATGCATTTCCATACTCACAAAATCATACATATATATATATATATATATATATATATATATATATATATATATGCACAACATTTCATTTTACCAAAGCAATTAAATCGGGTTTTAAAAATAAAGTCGGGCCATTGCCCATCTCACCAAATCATTATAGAAAATATTTAATTAGCTTTGCAACGCCCAAAATGGCACCAAAAAAAGATACACGGATTAAAAGATACGCTGTTTCAAAGTTCAGAAAATTTATGCACAGCGGGGTCCGCTTAGCAACCCTCCAACGCGCTTATGGAATCAATTTTCCAACAACCCTGCTTCAAGCGGTCAAAAACAGTAGCTAACTACGTTGGGACCTCCGTTTAGCGGCCTAGGTCCGCTTAGCGGGCTAGGCCCGCTTAGCGAGCTCAATTAATTTTTGAAAACGTACAGCATCCGTTTAGCGAGCCTGGGGCCACTTAGCGGACGTGCGATTATGTAGAATTTCACCTCTGTGACAGACCTGCGATTCCACACATCCTTCATCCAAAATCCCTCCTAAACATCGATTAAAGGCATAAAATCATCATATACACCATCAAACATCATCAAACATCAATAAAAAACGTATTTTCAATCAATAGTTCATGCAATTTCATCAATTACCCTAAACTATGACATTCCCAAACTTAACAATCCCAACCCCAATATATCCAATTGAATCAAACCATATCTTAATCAATTTTGTCACCTATAATCACATAATAGATATTAACCGGAAGAGTCCCCTTGCCTTGGTTCAAAATCCTTGAAATCCCTCTTCCTCTTCTTCTCCTTTATCTGTTCTTTCACGTGCTTTGAAAACTCTTTCTGACTCTTCTATCTCTCTATTTATCAAATCCCTTTATTTTATTGGAAAATAGAATAAACTTAGTAAGCCTCACACTTAGCACCCCTTTCTTTACTAGACACCACCTCAAGCCCACTCATAATTTTCTAAATTTCCAATTAAAATACTAATTATTTCCAAATATTTAATCTAAACCTTAATTAAATTAAAACAAAAAATATGGGGTGTTACAAAGCATGTGATGAAGTATGATTAATATGATGAATTAATAATGTTACGATGATGTGTGTAATATGAAGCCTGTGATGACGTATGAATAACCTGATGAATTGATGTTGTTATGACAATGATGTATGGACAATATTGGCGTTTATTGAAGGCTTATGCCTTTAGTTGCATAATTGTTGTTGTGTTGTATTTTATGATGTCGCATTTGTTGAGTTACATACATTGCATTAGTGATGGTTTGGATTGACAAACTACGATGGCCTAGATTGGTAAACTACGATGGCCTGGATATGTAAACTAAGATGGCCTCAATCCCATTGTGTGGATTGAGTGCAAATTATGATGAAGGTGTATGCCTTGTTGATGCCTCTATTTAATGGAAATTTTGTGATGAGGGTGTATGCCCTACTGGTACCACATGCATTTGCATAGTTGTTGGTCTCGTAGCATTTTTCATGATGATGAATGATGATGAGATGTTTGGTGACGAATCTTTGTATAACTAATGATGTGATGATGAGTTGCTTGTTGTTTAATACTTGTATACTAATTGTTGATAAACGATATTTATGTGTTGTGAAGTGGTGAATTGTGTATGACCTTATTCTCATATACTTGATATCATACGCTTCTTTATATTGTTATTATATCTCACCCCTTCTGTTTGAATGTTGCCTCCACGTGGGTAACATGCAGGTAAAGAGGATTAGTGCGCTTTTGGAGTAGCTTGGAAGATGTTGATCTTCATGTTGCTTATGTCGAGGCGATCGTGCTTTGATATATAACACCGAGGGGTGAACGCTTAGTTACTCTTGTTGTCTTTGATAATTGTTTGGAGTCTTATGAACTCCGTATTATTTGAATAAATTTTGTTTATGATGGATGCAAATTATTTTGATAACATTATGTGATTCTTTTCCGTTGCGTAATAAAATGAGAAGTTGAGAATTATGAAGTTTTGTTTTGGTTCATTCGCATAATGTGTTATGTATCTATTTGAATAATTAAGCAAGTTTAATATGTTTGGAGAAGGGTGACATCCTAATTGCATGTTTATTATTTGAAAAACTTACTCTGATTTTATATTAATAAACATCGGGGAAATTATGGTGTTACAATTGGTATCAGAGCAGGTCGGTCCGTCCAGCCAAGTTGTTGAGTTAGTAGCCTGGTTTAACCATGGAATAATTTTGATGTATGGTTCCTTAATATGCGACATATGTGTGAAACATTGTCAGTGCTTTCTTGTTTTCCTAATCACTTGTTTGTAGGAGGGAGGTTGAAACAAGCGGGGGAGAGGATGTTGCTTCTCAGAGTGCTATGGATGGCAAAACTACAAATGTTGGTGAGACTATGTAGTTTCCAAATTATGAAGAGAATGCAGATTTGAGATTCGGGTATAACGGACAAGTCAGAATTTCATTGAGAGAGGATGATCAGGTACTTGTGTTGTTCGTATCTTTAGGCGTAGGGAGCAATGCCATGGCTAATGATGTGCCTGTTAGGTGCAAGTCCTAATGTTTCCGGGGATAATTGTGACTCATCGTTGGAGCGATATGTTGGATTAAGTTGATGTTATCCTTGAGGGTGGACGGTTTGGAGTAAACCAAGTGCTTTCGAATTATGTTGTTAATTCGCTGCAGATTCTTTTGTCTGATGATGTTGCGGATACAAGATTCCAGTTGGTTGGATGAGTTGTGACATCTCTGAAGGATAACGATCAAGTATTATTGATGGTTGCTTTTCCGAGAGTAGAGAGTAATGTGATGGCTAGTGAGATACAAGTGATGTGTAATTTCCTAATGATTTCCTGAAGTTATCTGCTAAGCAAGTAGAATGACTCTTAGGAAATGATGCTCAGATGGGTGCATGTATGTGTTAACGGTCATATGAGGTTATATGTGGATTACCGATAGTTGATTAAGGTTATGATGGAGACTAAGTATCCACTTCAAAGGATTGACGATTTGATGGACCAATTGGTAGGTGAGTATGTCTTCAGTATAATCGAATTGGTATGTCTTCAGTATATTATGTGTGAATTCGTCCAAAGTAGATGCAGTTGTACATTAGAAGGATCCGAAATCGGTTACAAAGATTAGAAGCTTCTGGACTTAACTGGTTATTATCGCAGTTTATTTGAGACGGGGTGAAGTGCGATATGTTGTTACTGAACTAGTTGAGGGGATGAGATGGTTGTTATTAGGAAGGGTGTGAAGGTATTAAAGGAAGCGCATGGGAATGCAACTTATTTTAGTTAATAATGATTAGAGCGATGATGGCTTTAGAGGCAAGAGAGGTAATGGTATTATTAAGATTGCGATTAGAATGAGGTGCAAATGTGATATACATGTATCCTCGATGTTGTAGGACTTATAGAAAATTGTGTAAGCATTTGTAACCTAAATGGGAATTGTTTAGAACGAGTTATAAAGAGATGCTATTGTAGTTTGGAAATGATGGTGTATGCTCCATTATGGTTGTCGACTATCTATTGACAAATTGAGGAACTGGTCACCCTTAATCTCTTGTTGATAGTATGTGGAATCATGTTGGAAGGGATATGCTTATCTTGCCATCTTGATAGGTTGGAAAGTAATTTAAGTTTTATCTCGAGGATGGTCGTTCACCATTTCGTGTGAACCTAAGATGAAAGTGGCTATGAAAGGGTTGGAACTTATTGAATAGTTCGAAGACTTGAGTTGTATGCGAGCTAACGCCGCAGAGTGGAAAATTGGGAATATAAATGGTGAACAATGATTTTCTGGTAGATGGTAAAGAAAGCCAAAAGCTGGATGTAAAACATGTAGATTTGATAGTTTACGGAAATCAAATGAGGACATTGATTTGAGGTAGATGCTCAGAGTGGCGCAGCTGAAGCGTGATGTGGCGTAGTTGTTATGTGGTGCGACTTGTTAGCAGTTAAGGGTTAAACGTTAGAAGCTTGAAGGACTGATGCAAACCATTTAACATTTTGTAATGGAAGTGATAGGTGAAAGGTTTATTTATTATTCGTGTTACTGCTATGTCAATAGATGTATTGATTTGCAAGTTCAATTGGTAGATTGTTGATATCATGATGTTATATTATTGTAAGGTCATGTGGTGTGATCTCTAGCTTTGAGTATGTTCATTATGAAGTATTGTGATCGTATAATATATGTTGATATTGGATTGAAGTTACGTGATGTTATAATATTTTAGTTGTTGCTGTTGTTGATTGGTTGATGATTATTAAGTTGTGGAGAACACACCTGACTAGCCGAGGACGGATCTATGTGTGTCGTGGTTGTTGTTATTACTTTGAAATGTTGTTAATTGGTTGCTATGTTTGTTAACTACTATGTAGGGATGAAGGGTAATCTAAGTGTTGCCAAACATGAATTGGGGGTCGGAAGATAGAATGCGAGAGTGGTATCTAAAGTCGTTTACATCAGGTGAATTTTAGAGGATGAAAATATTTCAAGTGGGGGAGAGTTGTAACGTCTGTTTATTTTATTTAATTTGATGTTTGTGAATTATTTGGTGAAATGGTGGTTTATTTGTGAATTATTGATAATTATATTTTATTATATAATTTAATAATAATAATGATTAAATAATTAGTTGGGACTTAAGTTGTGTTAGCATGAGGAATAATGGGGGTGTTGTGTGTTAAGCACATTGGTAAGGAAGAAATTAGTGAAGGGTTAACTAAAATAGAGAAAAGTAGAGAGAATGTGAAATTGGAGAAAAGAGAGAAGATGGGGCTAAGGCTTAGGAGAAGAGGAAATCTCCATTGCTAAGATTGAGACTTTTGCAAGAGCTCTAAGGTAAGGGTGGGGTTATAACCATATAAAATTGGGTATGATGATTAGTAGATAGAAATGGGGTTTTGATTTCTATGATGATGTTCTTAGGTTTTCCTTTGATTTCATCTTCTTTGTGTTTTGTATGGATTTCATATTTGAATGTTGTTGATTTGGTATTGGTATGATGATGATCCTGTGATGAATTGATGTGAAAAGAATCAAAAGGATGATTTGGATTTTGATGCGGATTTAGAGGTTTTAAACCTATAGATTAATATGAATTATGTTAGGATGATGTAGTTGATAACCATAATTTAGGCATGCATTAGAGGGCTTAAAATTGTCTAAACTAAGGGCATGGGTTTTGGGGTCAAGAAATCGCATACCTAGAAACACAAAATCGCAGAAAAATTATGCATAATACAGTTATGTGTCAGCTCAAGGTGTAACACCCTTCTAAACCCTGCGGCAACTTAAATAATTATATCAGAGTAACATGAAACAAGGGTGCCACAATTCAAATTGAAAATAAACATAGTGTGTCATTGTCATGCATTCACCAGGAAAATTCATCATAATTCAAAATATCTCATATTCGCACAGCGGAAATTAAACCATATAGATAAGCTCAACATCCTTGAAGCTATATCCCACAAATAATTCGAAAACAACAAACAGAATTATAAACTCAAAACTTAAAACTCGCGTTCCCCAGTGCTACAATATCAGAGCATGACACCTGACACTAAACTAACACACTGACTCATGAGCTAATCCTCACCAAGTCGAAAGCCGCTATCCTCAATCTGAAAATGGCAACATGTAAGGGTGAGTTTCATTCACGATTAACAAATATTATAGCATCATAAACAATAACACCTCATAGTTATATCATCCACCCAATTTCATCATATTCAGATTATCAGGCAACACTCATCATTTACACAAACGTCAACAGAATGCATCTTTCAAACATACAATCATACTCATCATTCAAGTCACACTAATCATGCATATGTATGAACTGACACTGTGCATGTGGTACTAATCCATCATCAATGGGAATAACCCACTGACCGATCTATCATCATCCAGATACGGCCCTGCCAGCTCAAATTCTGCATAATGGGAATTATGCCCTTCACTGAATCCACATCTCATTCGGATTCAACCTGCAAACATATGATTATGAATGAATGCAACATATATGAAACGTACTTATATCATCGTCAAGTCTATGAGTAATCTCATCCAATACTCAAATCATCATCATCATCACCCTCAAGCATGTTTACATAAGTTAACATCATTCAAATATCATCCAATCATCTTCATACAACGCACAGATCATCACATGATTATCGCTTCAAACATAGCATGTATTAACACATCTCATCACATATATGTACAATACATCCTTCAACAAGCAATTAAATCATAATTTAAAATAATTAAGTTACACCTCATTTCATCATCTAAACAGATAGATTATTTCATAAGGTGCGTCACACTTGAAACGGCACTAAAAACAAGTTTACGGTTTGAAAATTATGCATCTTTAAAAATTTTCCAAAACAACTATTTCTAACCGCACGCGGCGCAAACAAGGTTCGCGGCACAAACTGAGCGAATCAAATTTCCTTGAACAGTCTGCCAAGTAATTCGCGGCGCAAACGAGGTTTCACGGCGCGAATTGAGTAAATCAAATTTTTCTTGACCTTTCTGCCAAGCAGTTCGCGGCGCCAACCCTTGGACGCAGCGCGAACTGGCGATTTCACAAAACCCTCAATCGCAGAAAACAGCATACGAGTTTTATCCCAATTCCACCAAAACTGATTCCAATCGACAAGATTTTACATACAGCCACACAACACATATTATAACACACTTTTAGCACACGATTTGCATCTATTATCATCATAACATCATCAAGTCATGCAGAGTTTATCAATCATACAATTTTCATCAAACCATTCCCCAAACCCCAATCTAACCTATGATCCAATTGATCTAAACAATACATCTAATTAGACCTATCATCTATAACACGATAAGAGATGCTAACCGGAAGAATCCCCCTTACCTTAGCCAAAAGTTCTTGATAGGTCTCTTCCTCTTCAGTTCCCCTTTCACGTTCCTTGAGTTTCCAACTTCTCAGCTCTTCTTCCACGTTCTGAAATTCCTTCTCTAATTCCTTATTATTTTATTAAAAATAACATTATAATTAGTAATGGGCTTACTAACATAACACCCCTTTCTTACTAACACCACATTTGGCCCAATGCCATAATCCATCATTTTCCAATTATTTTCATAAAACCAAAATAATTCTAATTATTAATTCAATTTCCAGTTAAATTAAAAATTAAAATATACGGGTGTTACAACTCTCCCCCACTAAAAGAGTTTTCATCATCGAAAACATACCTCAAGTGAAGAGTTCCGGATAAGAGTCTTTCATCTGGCTTTCTAATTCCCAGGTAACATTTCCCTCAGCCGGTCCTCCCCTAGCTACTCTGACCAAAGCTATCTCTTTGCCACGTAACTGCTCCAGCTTCCGATTTTCGATCCTTACAGGTACAACCTCAACTGTCAAATTGTCTTTTACCTATACATCATCTGCTTGGATAACATGAGACGGATCCGCGATGTATTTCCTCAACTGAGACACATGAAACACATCGTGCAAATTTGCAAGGATCGGCGGTAAAGCAATACGATAGGATACTTCTCCTACTTTTTCAGAAATCTGAAACGGACCGATGAAACACGGTGTCAACTTCTTTGACTTCAGCGCCCGACCAATACCCGTCATAGGAGTAACTCTCATAAACACATGATCTCCCTCCTGGAACTTGAGTGTCTTTATTCTCTTGTCGTGATAACTCTTCTGACGACTTTGAGAAGCTTTCATCTTCTCTTGAATCATATTAATCTTTTCCGTAGTTTGTTGTATAATTTCTGGCCCGATCACAACACTCTCACTAGATTCATACCAACATAACAGCGTTCGACATCTTATACCATACAAAGCCTCAAACGGAGCCATACCAATACTCAAATGATAACTATTGTTGTAGGTAAACTCAATCAAAGGTATATAACTATCCCAAGCACCTCCTTTTTCTAGCACACAAGCACGTAACAAATCTTCTAACGATTGAATCGTCCTTTCAGTCTGTCCATCAGTCTGCAGTGTAGCAACCTGCCCTAAAAATACACTTTTAAAGTCGCCACCTATTCTGAAGGGCGAATAGGAAACCCTACGGAGTATGAGATCGGGGTAAGATTATTATAATCAGGTTGAGGGAAGGCGTTAGGCACCCTCAACCCTTTCCTAAAGTTGCATTATAGAATAAAAGTTTATGGCAAGGTTTATAAGGCTAATAGCTAATGAAATGAAAAGGGTAAAAATTGAAATTTAAAATGAATTGAAATTATAGAGGGGAAGACTTGCCTTGTTACCAAGTGCCTACGTATCTCCTTATGGAGAATCAGAGTCAACGTAATTCGGGCACAGGGTTGTACGCCTTTGAATTCGATGTGATATGGTTTTAAGGCTTTTTGAATGGCCTATCGTAGTTTTAGAAGTTGTGATTTGAAAGGCATTTTGGGTTGCCTAATTGAAAAGGATGAAAATCCGTAGTTTGATTTGAAGTGTTTGGAATGTTTTAGATTTGGGCGTACAACCCTGATTTGATATGTCACCGTTAGATGCGATGATCCATAGATTTGATCATTATAGCTAACGGATTAATGGGGTATTGCTGGTTACTCTGATCGATAGATTCGATTGTCGCGGGCAGCAAATAAAATGTATTTTAGATTTTAATTAAATTGTGGCTTTCATTATTTTATCTCTCGTCATTGCGACTAATAGATTTAGTCGGGTCGAGGAGAGAATTAAATTAGAATGAGTTAAGTTATTAATAAATAAATTAAATTGATCAAAAATTATTTCTCGTCTAATGCGACTAATAGATATAGTCGGTTCGAGGAGAAAATTAAATTGAATTATCAAAAACAAATGATTAAATAATTAAAGCTTTTTTTATAAAATTAATTAGATTTTATTTTAAATTTGTATAGGGGGTGTATTTTATTTAAGGGTAGCAATTTGGGGAGTGTGGATAGTATTGGGTCAGGCCCAAACAGACATAGGAGTCCGCTGGATAGCGTGTGTGTGTATGTACTACGTTATGGTGCGCTCTCAAGGAAGTGTAAGGCCCGGATCTGTTTGGATCGCTATCAACAGCTTGCATTTGTTATTGGCTGAGGGTATATGGTAAGATGATGCTCACTGGATCATGTCCAGACGCTAACAAGTGGCCATGGGAGGGCCACGTGTTATTCACCCAGCGGGACAGAGGTGGATCACCTCTCGTTCTCCATTTCCTTCCTCATTTTTATTTTTTGTTTCTCTCTCTACCTCTGTGTTCTCTCACGCTCTCTCCCTGCACTCTCCTCACTCTTGTGAACACAAACCCAAAAAGTGATCTCCGGCCACCCTCCTCTCACCGCGAACCACCGTAAAATGCAGGTTTCCGGTTGAGTTTCAACCGTGAAACTCAAACCTTCAACCCCTACCTTCGTTCAAACCCAGAAAATCAAACCACACCCTCAATAAACTATGAACCCTAACCCCTCATCATGGTTTCCATCTTAATTAATTTTTTTCAGAAAAAACGATTCAAACACGCAAACGATTCAAACACGCAAACGATTCAACGCCTAAGCTAATTCTTGGTTTTAGGCTTACTTGTTTATCTTGAATTCTGAACGTGTATGCCCCCCGGTGCTAATTTTCTTCTCCGATTTGCAGGTTCGAAGACGAAAACTGTGAATACAAGATTACACTCTAAGATGTTTTTGATTTATGGCAAACTCAAATGAGCATCCAAACAACAAGGAGGAATCGGAAGAGCAAAGCATTTAATCACTCATGAAAGCACAGGATGATCTACTATGCATAAAGGTCGACTCAACACAAGCTGAACAAGGAAAATGCAGAAAATCAGCAGTTAGGTCGACCTACTGGCAACCCAGGTCGACCTAAAATGAAGAAAAATACATATACTGCTGCTAGGTCGACCTACATAACAACTAGGTCGACCTAATCTAAGAAAATGTTCCCAGAACGCATCAGAAGAGTATTCTGGTCGACCTACTCCTTCAACAGGTCGACCTAATTGGGAGAAAACTTCAGCAAGCACTGCTAGGTCGACCTAACCTCTACAAGAGGTCGACCTAACTGATCAAGAAAGTCCAAAAATCAGTTTTTCTTGGTTCCAACTGTTATGCAATCATATATATTGTGCAAGGCTTAATTATTCAATGCAACACCAACGACTGAAAGATACACAAACGCTTCTCATCTTCGTTCTTCATCATCTCCAACACAATTACACATAATCATTCTTGCGTTGCGGGTTAGTGATGAGTTCGATAACGTCCATGGAACGGAATTGAAGATTCCTAGTGGGTGAAGGTTTGTGGGGTTTGTTGGTGAATAAAATCTGCGGGTTTTGTCCTCCACGACGGGTGATTCTTGGGGGTTTTTATCAAGAGGCGTTCATTGAGGATTCGGCTGAGTGTAACGATTGAGGAACGGGGAGTTCAAGGAATCAAGACACTGCAGAAGGGAATCAAAGTGAAGCTCTTGGATAACCTTGATCTTGTTCAAGATTAAGGGGGAAGAAGATTCAAAGGATCGACATAATTGGTTTATCGTTTATCGCTTTGTTATCTTCTTTGTATATACTACTTTCAACATTAATGAAAGATTACCCAATTTCAATTTGGAATTGGGGGCAGACGTAGTCGTAGCGAGGACGATCGACGAACTGCCTAAACAAATATCGTGTTCTTGTCGCTTTTACTTTTTCATTTACATTCTGTTCATATTTGGTTATAATAGCAAATTGATCAACGATTCGAGTGTTAAGATTGTGAGCTAAGAACGTTCATAAACATCACAATCCATCACACATTGAATTACCTTCAATTTGATCATTATCACCAAGTGTTTGTATATTTGTTTCTATCACTCTTACTGCATTGCAAACATTGTCCATCATACAAAAAGTTAATCTGATTTTCAATAAGAGAAACGCTTTGATTCTGCAACATATACTCTTATCATTCAATTCAAGTCCTTGATTGGTTTTTAAACACATATATAATTGTTTCGATAGCGGTTCGGAATAGACGCGAGTCGATTCAGAATCACTTCCGCTGAAAAGTCGTTTAAATCCATAAAACTGTGAACGATCTATTCACCCCCCCCCCTCTAGATCCTAAGGCCAGCGTCTAACAAGTGGTATCAGAGCTCTGGTTTATTCCGTGCTACGTGAAACACTTATTGGAAAGATGGCTTCCGGACCTAAAGGGGCTCATAATAGAGCTCCAGTTTTCAACGGCGAAAACTACGGCTATTGGAAGGATTGTATGTGTGTCCATATCAATGCAATTGATAGGAACATCTGGACAGCTATTGTCAATGGTCCATTTCAGATCACTATGACAAATGCAGCTGGTGCAGTTGTTCCAAAACCAGAAGATACTTGGAATGCTGAAGATGAAAAGAGATATGCATACGATTGGAAAGCGAGAAACATTCTAATCTCAGCTCTAGGAGTTGATGAATACTATCGCGTTTCCCATTGTAGATCAGCTAAAGCTATGTGGGACACATTGCAAGTTGCCCACGAGGGAACGGATGATGTCAAACTAGCTAGGATCAATACGCTAACTCAAGAGTTCGAACTTTTCCACATGGAAGATGGTGAAACCATCGAAAGCATGCAGAAAAGATTCGTTCACCTGAAAAATCGATTAAATTCTCTTGATAGACCTGTTTCCAATGCAGTTGCTACTAACAAAATCTTAAGGTGTTTGAACAGGGAATGGCAACCCAAAGTTACGGCAATTAAGGAAGCAAATGATCTCAACACTTTAGACATTACCACTCTTTTTGGTAAACTAGAGGAACATGAACAGCATCTTAAATGCCTTGACATGCATGAGAAGAGGACAAAGGAAGAAAAGAACATGGAGAAAGAGGTAGAGAAGAAGTCAATAGCTCTAAAAGCTTCGAGCTCCAAGACCTCAAAACGAGAGCCAAAGGATAGTGATACAAGTAATGACGAAGACTCCGATGATGAGGATATGGGACTGTTTGTGCGAAGATACAACAAATATCTAAAGAAAAATGGAGCAAAGCATTCTAACAAAGGATTGATCAACTATAGAAAGCAATCAACTAAGTTCAAACAAGATGACAACAACAAAGGAAAAATCAAAGGGCTATGCTTCAATTGTGGGAAAGCCGGTCGCTACAAACCGGATTGTCCATACCTTGAGAAAGAAAAAGAGAAGAACCAAAGCAAAGGCCATAACAAATCTAAAAGAGCCTACATAGCATGGGAAAGTGATTCATCTAGTGAAAGCTCATCAAGCGATGAAGAAGAATTAGCAAACTTATGCTTTATGGCTCATCAATACAAGAGAAAGAAAGCTGTAAGTCATCTTAAACCTGAACTTGTAGATAAGGTATCTCATGATCAATTGAAATTAGCTTTTGAAAAACTACATAGAGATGCAATTGAAGCTTTCAAACTTTTAGCCTCAAATAAGAAAATCTTTTCATACCTTGAATCAAAAGTTGAGAAGACCGAAAAGGATATGGAAGCTTTAAAACAATCTATGTTAGACATTCAAAAGGATAAAGTTGATATCGACCCTACGTCATGGTTTGGTTGTGAGACATGTCACATTTGGCAAAAAGAAGTGAGAGATTTAAAAACCAAATTGGACAAGGCTCTACAACCTAAAGTGACCTTTGCGGTTAATCCAAACAAATTCAAGAGATCTTATACTCCGCCATATAGCAAATACACCTTCGTACCTAAAGCATCAACCGTTAAAACGGTATATTCTCCTCATATTACCTGTCATTATTGTTGCAAAAAGGGACATACTATTGAAAAATGCAAGTTTAGGAGGATCTTAGTTCCTAAAGGCGTATTTCAATGGTTGCCTAAGTGTAACAATGTCTGTACTCACAATCTAGGACCCAATGAAGATTGGGGACCTTCCACTCTAATTTAATTTCGCAGGAAATGTTTCTTGACATCGCCGAAAGGTGGTGGTTCCTTGACAGCTGGTGCTCAAGACACATAAAGGAAGACATACCACTCTTGGTATGTCATCTATGAAGACAGAATGAAGAACCAGAAAAACACATAGGACGCATTACTTGATGTGCAAATTGGCAAGTTGCGTTGCAAAGAGATTTTAAACATATTATTAGCAGAATATTGTTTGGGACTATGTCCTACATCCGGGAGAACATCAAGTAAATCGATACTAAAAGAGTTTTTCGCAAAAATCAACCTGTAAAACATTCCATCAAAACAATTCATCATCAAATCTAGGAGTATGGCACACTGACAAGAAGACTCCACACAATGATGACAAAACACCTACATATTGAGAAAGCGGTAACATGTTTATTGTTCACTTCCAAAAATTTTATTGATGCTATAATATGCTATCAATTAACATGCTTATAGTGACTTCATGTGTTCTTATCTACTCTTCTCAAATATTTATGTATATGTGTTCATCATTTTCATTCATAACATACAATGTTTGTGCATTCAAGCAAATGACAAAACAAAAATACATCATATAGAAACATTTCTAAGGCATTTTCATCATTTAAGGAAACTTAGGTCGACCTACTCTGTATTTGAGTCGACCTACATAAGAAGCTTCCTGACAGAAACTAAAAAGGTCCAGTTGCGTCGACCTACTCACAATTTAGGTCGACCTAAATTGGTCATTTTTTTTTGTTACTTCTGTTAGGTCGACCCAGCCTCACTTTAGGTCGACCTACTGCTGTTATTTTTCCAGATTTGGGTCTGTTAGGTCGACCCGACCCATTCACATTCATTCAAAACATTCCATTCTTGCATTCCCTCTCATTCTCATCACATTTGGTACGGCTAACCCTTATTCCTCAAACTCAAAATTGTCCAAAAATCATCCCTCTCACACAAAGCATCTCCAACCATGCCTCCAAAATCAAGAAAAGGAAAGGAAATTGCTTCCAGTTCATCATCTCAACCGGTAAGTGCTCTTGTTCATCCTGATTGTAGAGAAAACTTTGAGAAGTGGCAGATGAAAAGAAAAATTGTTAAGCAATATACTTATGATCCAAATCTTGTCGAAAACATGCATATCCCTGATGTCGCTGCGTTAATTGAACATCAAAATATTCATCCCTTAGTGCAATGTGATACCCCGTACTGTGAAAATACCGTTAGGGCTTTCTATGCAGGATTTACAAAAGGGGATGGTTGTAATTTCCGTTTCAAAATGGGATCTAGGTCGCATGTTGTTGACAAACGGGTCTGGATTAGTATCTTTGGTCTGAAAATTGTAGGTGATGAACTCCGTATGGTAGACGGGGATGTACCGGGAAACTATGACCATGAGGCTTACATGAAGTCTATCCTCAAAGACCCTTCGGTATTTGACAGATCTAATGAAACAATAACAGCCGGTCATTTGAAGCGAGATCCTAGGCTCTTGAATTGGGTAATCTCAAGAATCATTCGACCAAGGGCAGGAGGATATTCGAGAATTGAAAGGAATGAAGTGGTGCTCATGTATCTGCTGCAAAATAGAACGTGTTTACACTGGCCTCACTTCCTAGCTGCTAAGTTTCATGAGGTCAAACAGAAAACTACAGCCCTGTGTTATGGATCAATCATTCAAACAATTGTCAATCACTTTGGTATGCGACTTGATCACTTACACTACACTCGCATACATCAATCCCAAGAATTCTCACAAACCACTTTGACTCTTATGGGATATCATTGGAATCCTGTTAGGAAAACCTATTATCTCATTCAAAAGGGAACAGGGAAGGTTATCTACAACTATGATGATCCCACGGAGTTTGGAAACAATGTAGGAAATGAGGAAGAGGGAAATGATCAAGAAATAGCAAATGATGAGGATCAAACCATGGAAGACATAGCTCATGACACGGATCCAAATTGGCAATATGTTCCGTCTCAAGAGGAAGAAATTCCTTGGGGATACACTGCTCCACCTCCTCCTGATCAATCCAACATAGTATCTATGCTTGAAGCTATGCAACTTCAACAACAGCAGAACTTTGAAACACAGCAACTTCAGTTCCAAACCATGCAGCAGCTTCAACAAGATAGGTATGATGAACAACAACGTCAATATCAATCGCTATATAGTTTGGTTCAAGACCACAAAAACGATTTTGAAACTTTCGCCTCCAACTCTACTCTAAGACAGAATCAGTTTGAGGAAACGGCATTGCATCGTCATGCAAACATGAGTCAAAGCTTCAATACTCTTAACATGTTTGTCCTGGATCTGCTGGAACAAGTTGAAGAAGATCGGCCTCACACATTTCAAAGAGGAAGAGGAAGAAGGGGCAGGCGTTAGGATGAATTCTTCATCATATCATCATTTCATTTGCATTTCATTTCATTAAGCATTATGTTAAAAACATTATATGATGTAGTACTCTCTTTTTCTTTTATTAATCTCTTGAACTACTATGTATGTTGTTGGTTTTCTTTAAAACATGTTCAGTTCTTATGATTTCACCATTTACATGTTATCTATCTCTATGACTACCGATATTCTTTATCTCTCTTGTTACTCTCCTACTCTGTTTTCTTTGTTTCTCTTTTTGATGTTGTCAAAGGGGGAGATAGATACAATAGATGCTGAGTGTACGGGGGAGCTTTGTGGAGAGATTGCTTGGTTGAGAAATAGATGCTGGATGTACGGGGGAGCCTTGTTGAGTCTGTGTCACTTACTACCAAAGCTTTTGACTATTGGTTTGCCATCATCAAAAAGGGGGAGTATGTGAATACAAGATTACACTCTAAGATGTTTTTGATTTATGGCAAACTCAAATGAGCATCCAAACAACAAGGAGGAATCGGAAGAGCAAAGCATTTAATCACTCATGAAAGCACAGGATGATCTACTATGCATAAAGGTCGACTCAACACAAGCTGAACAAGGAAAATGCAGAAAATCAGCAGTTAGGTCGACCTACTGGCAACCCAGGTCGACCTAAAATGAAGAAAAATACATATACTGCTGCTAGGTCGACCTACATAACAACTAGGTCGATCTAATCTAAGAAAATGTTCCCAGAACGCATCAGAAGAGTATTCTGGTCGACCTACTCCTTCAACAGGTCGACCTAACTGGGAGCAAACTTCAGCAAGCACTGCTAGGTCGACCTAACCTCTACAAGAGGTCGACCTAACTGATCAAGAAAGTCCAAAAATCAGTTTTTCTTGGTTCCAACTGTTATGCAATCATATATATTGTGCAAGGCTTAATTATTCAATGCAACACCAACGACTGAAAGATACACAAACGCTTCTCATCTTCGTTCTTCATCATCTCCAACACAATTACACATAATCATTCTTGCGTTGCGGGTTAGTGATGAGTTCGATAACGTCCATGGAACGGAATTGAAGATTCCTAGTGGGTGAAGGTTTGTGGGGTTTGTTGGTGAATAAAATCTGCGGGTTTTGTCCTCCACGACGGGTGGTTCTTGGGGGTTTTTATCAAGAGGCGTTCATTGAGGATTCGGCTGAGTGTAACGATTGAGGAACGGGGAGTTCAAGGAATCAAGACACTGCAGAAGGGAATCAAAGTGAAGCTCTTGGATAACCTTGATCTTGTTCAAGATTAAGGGGGAAGAAGATTCAAAGGATCGACATAATTGGTTTATCGTTTATCGCTTTGTTATCTTCTTTGTATATACTACTTTCAACATTAATGAAAGATTACCCAATTTCAATTTGGAATTGGGGGCAGACGTAGTCGTAGCGAGGACGATCGACGAACTGCCTAAATAAATATCGTGTTCTTGTCGCTTTTACTTTTTCATTTACATTCTGTTCATATTTGGTTATAATAGCAAATTGATCAACGATTCGAGTGTTAAGATTGTGAGCTAAGAACGTTCATAAACATCACAATCCATCACACATTGAATTACCTTCAATTTGATCATTATCACCAAGTGTTTGTATATTTGTTTCTATCACTCTTACTGCATTGCAAACATTGTCCATCAAACAAAAAGTTAATCTGATTTTCAATAAGAGAAACGCTTTGATTCTGCAACATATACTCTTATCATTCAATTCAAGTCCTTGACTGGTTTTTAAACACATATATAATCGTTTCGATAGCGGTTCGGAATAGACGCGAGTCGATTCAGAATCACTTCCGCTGAAAAGTCGTTTAAATCCGTAAAACTGTGAACGATCTATTCACCCCCCCTCTAGATCCTAAGGCCAGCGTCTAACAAAAACAACTCGCGATCGAGAAGTCCTCACGGCGTATTCTCCTTAGGGTTTTTTTTCCAGCCAAAATCCCCCCTTCTTCATCTGTTTTCTTTTAATTTATACTTAGGTTTAGATTTTAGTTAGGAAAGATTATATTAGGAATTATTAGATTGTTAGATTTTAATAGTAATATACTTTCAGATTTTATTTCGAGTTAATTAGTGAAGAATCTCTGATTTACGTTTTGATTTCGTTGTGATTCGATTTCGTTTGGCTGAGATTACTTGCTTCAATCCGATTTTCTATGGATCTGGGCTTGGGTTTGAGTTGGTGGCCGCCGCTAAGGTTTGTCTTGCGCCGCTAGGGTTCGTGTTAAGAAGAAGATGAACAGGATTGAATCGGGTCCTGGTTGACCCGATCCACTACTATGATCTGCACGAAACCGACCCAACACCATTTACACAGTTGGCCCATTATCATTATAGACCAATATTTTTTATGAACCACTTACCTTAATTAAATCACAATAATTAACCAATACAACCCGTCATTACTCGCTAACTAACTGATAATAGAAAAATAATAGCTTTGATTAATGTCCCTAATGATAATTAGCAAAAAACCTTGATACAACTAATCCTAATTAAAGTCAGTATAGTATAGGAATTAGAAATACTCCTACTATAAAAATGATAAATCCCTGTGGTAATATTAATATATAATTTAACCTTTAATTAATTATCCCACTTAACTAATTAATAACACTAAAAAAAAAAAATTATGTTTAATAAAATAAACTAATCGCAAATAATAATATCATTAACAAACCTAAAACCCACGTATAATTAACCCCCAATTGATTAATAAAAGATAAGAAAATTTATTCTACTAATATAATGATAATAATCCAAATCCTAATAAAATATAAATGATAACAAGAATGAGTAAATGATTAAAAATTATATTGTAGTAAAATAGAAAAGATAATAAAACCCTTAGAGTGAAATAGATGGACCTCAAATATTTGTGCCTAGATGTTTGCTAACTACACATTCTTATTTAATTACCGAGGTTTTCATAAGAGGTCGGGTTTAACAATAGATATGTTAAACCCCATGGCTCTTAATTTTAATACCCTCAAATAAATTAACAGGCGTGAATCGCATTGGGTAAATTTTGTGGTATGACATGTAGATGATAAGCCGAACTCAACCTCAGCTTAGTACCCAAAGCCTTTTGCAAACCTTCCCAGAACTTGGACGTAAATCTTGGATCTCAGTCAGACACGATACTTGAAGGAATACCATGTAGACTAACTATCTTCTCAATATACAATTGAGCCAACTTCTCCATCGGATTATCCATTCTTATCGGTATGAAATGTGCAGACTTCGTCAACCTGACAACAATAACCCAAATAGCCTCATAGTTCTTAACAGTTCTCGGCAAACCCGGCACAAAGTCCATCGATATGCTATCCCACTTCCATTCTGGAATAAACAACGGTTGCATAAACCCAGATGGCTTCTGATGCTCAATTTTTGACTTCTGGCATGTCAAATAAGAATAAACAAACTCTGCAATTTCCTTCTTCATTCCAGGCCACCAGAACAACTCTTTCAAGTCAAGATACATCTTGGTAGCACCAGGATGAATGCTTAATCCACTACGGTGTCCTTCCTCCAAAATATTCTTTCGGGGTTCAGCAACATCGGGAACACAAACTCTGTCACCAAACTTCAATATACCATTCTCGTCAACTCTGAATTCACCGCCTTTGCCTTGATTAATCAAAGTCAACTTATCGATCAACTCAACATCAGCCTTCTGACCTTCTCTGATCTCTTCAAGAATACCGCTAGTCAGCTTTTGCATACCCAATTTAACACTATTAGGAGTGCCTTCACATACTAAACTCAAATCTCTAAACTGTTCAATCAAATCTAACTCTTTCACCATTAGCATAGACGTATGCAAGGTCTTCCTACTCAATGCATCAGAAACCACGTTTGCCTTACCAGGATGGTAATTCAAACTAAAATCATAGTCCTTAAGGAATTCTAGCCACCTCCTCTGCCTCATATTAAGCTCATTCTGATCAAAGAGGTACTTCAGACTCTTATGATCACTAAACACTTTGAATTCGAACCATACAAATAATGTCGCCACAACTTCAAAACAAAAACCACAGCTGCTAACTCTAAATCATGAGTTGGATAATTCCTTTCATGCACTTTAAGTTGCCTCGACGCATACGCGACCACTTGTTGGTTCTGCATCAATACACCACCTAAACCCATCAGTGATGCGTCACAATATACCACGAACGATTCTGTCGGATTCGGCAAAATCCAGATAGGAGCACTTGTCAACCTCTTCTTCAATTCTTGTAATCCTTCTTCACATTTTGAATCCCAAATAAATGTTTGACCCTTCCTGGTCAATTTAGTTAACGACAATGCTAACTTTGAAAAGCCTTCTATAAACTTCCTGTAGTAACTTGCAAGATCAAGGAGACTATGAATTTCCGACACTGATTTCGGAGCTTCCCACTAAGATATTGCTTCTATCTTCGTAGGATCAACAGCAATACCATTCTTAGAAATCACGTGCCCAAGGAAACTAACTTCATCCAACCAAAATTCACACTTGGACAATTTGACGAAAAGTTTCTTCTCTTTCAACAGCTCTAACACAATTCAGAGATGTTCCGCATGCTCTTCTTCGTTCTTAGAATATATCAAAGTATCGTCTATAAATACTACTACAAACTTATCAAGATAAGTATGGAAGATCCTATTCATATACTCCATAAAATCACCAGGTGCGTTTGTAACTCCAAACGGCATTACCGAATATTTGTAATAACCATACCTCGTTCTAAATGCAGTCTTCTGAATATCGTCTTCCTTCACTCGAATTTGGTGATACCCAGACCTCAGATCAATCTTACTAAATACACAAGCTCCAATCAGTTGATCCATCAAATCATCAATCCTCGGCAATGGATATCGATTCTTGATAGTAACCTTGTTTAATTATCGGTAATCCACACACAGTCTCATAGAGCCCTCTTTCTTCTTTACCAACAATACTGGCGCACCCCACAGAGAAACACTCGGATGAATGAATTTCTTCTCAAGCAACTCTTCCAATTGTTTCTTCAGTTCAACCAACTCTGATGGCGACATACTATACGGTGCCATCGACACGGGACCAGTTCCCGGAACCAATTCAATAGCAAATTCTACTTCTCTTTCCGGCGGTAACTCGTTCACATCTTCTGGAAAAACTTCCAGAAATTCACATACCACTGGTAATTTAATACGTACTACCTCCTCCTTCAAGTTCATTAACACAAGCAACATAAACACCGTTTCACCATCCTCAATAGCTTCATTCACTTGTCTAGCTGTCATGTTCAGATCATCAGTACTAACAGCTTCAGGAAACAATATTGTCTTTGTAAAACAGTTGATATGAACACAGTTGAATTCCAACCAGTTCATTCCCAGGATTACATTAAGTTGTTTCAATGGAAGACACACTAAGTACATTCCAAATTCTCTACCAAAAATATCGACCGGACAATTCAAACAAGCAGACAAAGTCGTTATTGAACCCGATGCAGGAGTGTCAATAACCATATTTCCATTTATGTTAGATATTTTTAAATTCAATATCTTAGCGCAATCCAAAGAAATAAAAGAGTGAGTTGCTCCAGTATCAATAATCGCAACTAAAGGTGTGCCATGAATGAAACACGTACCTTTAATCAACCTATCCTCTGGAGTAGTCTCTGGCCCAGACAAAGCAAAAACCTTTCCTCCGGATTGGTTCTTCTTCGGTTTAGGACATCGTGGGCTAATGTGACCCTGTTCACCATAATTGTAGCAATTCATAACCTTCTTCTTACATTCAGCGGCAATATGGCCCACTCTGTCACACTTGAAGCATTTCTTCTGTTCAAGCTTGCATTCATTCTTACGATGTCCAATTTCGCCACAGTTGTGGCACCTGACAAAAGCACTGGAGTCTCCCCCACTAGGCTTCTTCCAATCACCAACTTTAGCATTTCCTCTATCATATGGCTTACCTCTGTCCATAGGCTTCTTACCTTTCTTGTCAACCAACTCGCGAGAGTGAGATGACTTTAGCTTAATGTTATCCTCTTCGAAGATCCTGCTACAGTCCACCAAATCGACAAATTGTCAAATCCTCTGATACCTGATACCTTGCTTGATCTCATCACGCAGACCATTCTCAAATTTGATACATTTTGAGAATTCACTAGCTTCATCATTGTTGTAGTGAACGTAGTACTTCGCCAACTCGACAAACTTCGAAGCATACTCTGGTACCATCATATTACCTTGAGTCAGCTCCAAAAATTTGATCTCTTTCCTGCCCCGAACATCTTCAGGAAAGTACCTTCTCAAGAATTCTCTCTTGAACACAGCCCAAGTAATTGCTACACTAGCAGCTTCAAGTTCATCTCTACTGGCCATCCACCAGTCATCAGCTTCTTCAAACAACATGTGGGTACCATACCTCACCTTCAGATTCTCAGCACAATCGATGACTCTGAAAATCCTCTCAATCTCCTTCAGCCACTTCTAAGCACCTTCAGGATCATGTGTACCCTTGAACAACGGAGGGTTATTCCTCTGAAAATTCCCCAATTGACTTTCAGCACCAATCCCAGCTCCATTTGCATTCCCTCCCAGCACACCAACATTCATTCCTAGAACCTCGGCGATACCATCGTCGTTTCTTCCACCTCTTCCAGCCATTGCTCTGCTTAAATCACAAACAGTTTAGTCAGAACAAAAGTATCGACAGTGTTTAACCCGCACTAGTCGCATACACAGGGAAAACTAACACAAGACTCTGGTCACAACGACCGACTATGCTCTGATACCACTATTGTAACACCCTTCTAAACCCCGCAACAATTTAAATAATTATATCAGAGTAACATGAAACAAGGGCGCCACAATTCAAATTTAAAATAAACATAGTGTGTCATTGTCATGCATTCACCGAGGAAAATTCATCATAATTCAAAATATCTCATATTCGCACAGCGGAAATTAAATCATATAGATACACTCAACATCCTTGAAGCTATATCCCACAAATAATTCGAAAACAACAAATAGAATTATAAACTCAAAACTTAAAACTCGCGTTCCCCAGTGTTACAATATCAGGGCATGACACCTGACACTAAACTAACACACTGACTCATGAGCTAATCCTCACCAAGTTGAAAGCCGCTATCCTCAATCTGAAAATGGCAACATGTAAGGGTGAGTTTAATTCACGATTAACAAATATTATAGCATCATAAACAATAACACCTCATAGTTATATCATCCACCCAATTTCATCATATTCAGATTATCAGGCAACACCCATCATTTACACAAACGTCAACAGAATACATCGTTCAAACATACAATCATACTCATCATTCAAGTCACACTAATCATGCATATGTATGAACTGACACTATGCATGTGGTACCAATCCATAATCAATGGGAATAACCCACCGACCGATCTATCATCATCCAGATACGGCCCTACCATCACAAATTCCGCACAATGGGAATTATGCCATTCACTGAATCCACATCTCATTCGAATTCAGCCTGGAAACATATGATTATGAATGAATGCAACATATATGAAACGTACTTATATCATCGTCAAGTATATGAATAATCTCATCCAATATTCAAATCATCATCATCACCATCAAGCATGTTTACATAAGTTAACATCATTCAAATATCATCCAATCATCTTCATACAACGCGCAGATCATCACATGATTATCGCTTCAAACATAGCATATATTAACATATTTCATCACATATATGTACAATACATCCTTCAACAAGCAATTAAATCATAATTTAAAATAATTAAGTTACACCTCATTTCATCATCTAAACAGATAGATTATTTCATAAGGTGCGTCACACTCGAAACAACACTAAAAACGGGTTTACAGTTTGAAAATTATGCATCTTTAAAAATTTTCCAAAACAACTACTTCTACTAGCACGCGGCGCAAACAAGGTTTGTGGCGCAAACAAGGTTCGCGGCGCAAACTGAGCGAATCAAATTTCCTTGAACATTCTGCCAAGTACTTTGCGGCACAAATGAGGTTTCGCACACGAACTGAGTAAATCAAATTTTTCTTGACCTTTCTGGCAAGCAGTTCACGGCACCAACCCTTGGACGCGGCGCGAACTGGCGATTTCACAAAACCCCCAATCGCAGAAAACAGCATACGAGTTTTATCCCAATTCCACCAAACCCTGACCAAAACCGATTCCAATCGACAAGATTTTACATACAGCCACACAACACATATTATAACACACTTTTAGCACACAATTTGCATCTATTATCATCATAACATCATCAAGTCATGCAGAGTTTATCAATCATACAATTTTCATTAAACCATTCCCCAAACCCCAATCTAACCTATGATCCAATTGATCTAAACAATACATCTAATCAGCCCTATTATCTATAACACGATAAGAGATACTAACCAGAAGAATCCCCCCTTACCTTAGCCAAAAGTTATTGATAGGTCTCTTCCTCTTCTATTCCCCTTTCACGTTCCCTGAGTTTCCAACTTCTCATCTCTTCTTTCACGTTCTGAACTTCCTTTTCTAATTCCTTATTATTTTATTGAAAATAACATTATAATTAGTAATGGGCTTACTTACATAACACCCCTTTCTTACTAACACCACATTTGGCCCAATGCCATAATCCATCATTTTCCAATTATTTTCATAAAACCAGAATAATTCTAATTATTAATTCAATTTCCAATTAAATTAAAAATTAAAATATACGGGTGTTACACAAGGAATCCATGTGTCGGATCATGTAGGAAAAACACTCAGTATCAGTCGACCATAGGGTCGCCCTGAGTGAACCCAAGGGGGACATAATTATCTATGCGTCGACCGAAGGAGCTTATGCATCGGCTCACAACATCGAACTTTTTACAGATTTTCTGAAGGCCATAACTTGAGTTCCCAGACTCTGATTGATGCGTCGTTCAAAGCATTGGAAAGATAGCGCAATAAACTATACCATGGTGGAATAAAATTATTCATAGGATGTATTCTCATAGTACTTATATTAAGATTGAGTGATGAGACGATGTAGTGATAACGTAGTAAGTATGCTTTTCGCTACGAATTAACATAACCATATCATGTTGCAACTTGAATTGTGTTTTCCTTATGACGATATGATGTTATTGATATGATGATGTATATTTTACTTATTATGAGATAATGATTCCTTATGATGAATTAACAATAAATATGCTTTCATTAAGAAGTTGAATTAATCGTGTCATGTCATTACTTGACTTGTGTAGTATGATGTTTGTTGTTATTATGATGATATATGTATGTATGAAGTATGTGATGAAGTATGATTAATATGATGAATTAATGATGTTATGATGATGTGTGTAATATGAAGCTTGTGATGAGGTATGAATAACCTGATGAATTGATGTTGTTATGATGATGAAGTGTGGCCTATATTGGCGTTTGTTGAAGGTTTATGCCTTGTGGTTGCATAATTGTGGTCGTATTGTTGCATTTTATGATGTCACATTTGTTGAGTCACATACATTGCATTAGAGATGGCCTGGATTGGCAAACTACGATGGTCTGGATTGCCAAACTACGATGGGCTAGATTTGGGAAACTAAGATGGCCTTAATCCCATTGCGTGGATTGAGTGCAAATTGTGATGAAGGTGTATACCTTGTTGATGCCTCTATTTATTGGTATTTTTGAAATGAGGGTGTATGCTCTATTGGTACCACATGCATTTGCATAGTTGTTCGTCTCATAGACTTTTGCATGATGATGAATGATGATGAGCTGTTTGGTGATGAATCTTTGTATAACTAATGATGTGATGATGAGCTGCTTGTTTTTGAATACTTGTATACTAATTGATGATAAACGATATTGATGTGTTATGAAGTGGTGAATTGTGTATGACCTTATTCTCATATACTTGTTATCATATGCTTCTTTATATTGTTATGATATCTCACCTCTTCTGTTTGAATGTTGCCTCCACGTGGGTAACATGCAGGTAAAGAGGATTAGTGCGCTTTTGGAGTAGCTTGGAAGATGTTGATCTTCTTGTTGCTTATATTGAGTCGGTCGTGCTCTTATACGTAACACCCGGCAGTGGCGAAGCCAGAAAAGTTATAAAGCCTGGGTAAATATTTAAATACCAAAAATTTATTGTATATAATATATAAAAATAGTCATCAAACAAAATAAAAGAGATGAAAGATAACCTTACAATTAAATGTTAAATAAAATCACGAGGAAAATGTCCTTTCTGAGACTTCTTTGTGGTGAATGTTTGAATAATATCAATATCATCAAATGACTTGAATATCTTCCGCTCGGTGTAACATATCATCAAGTCATTGAACCACACGTCGTTGACCTTATTGTTCAATTTAGACTTGATAATCTTCATTGCTGAAAATGTTCTTTCAACGGATATTGTCAACATCGGTAATATCAAAGCTAACTTAATAAGTTTGTAAGCCAATAAAAATATCTTCTCAGTTTTGGACCATCTTCATAGCCAAAATTTAAACATATTCACAAGTGGAAAATGAAGCATTTCTTTTCACTTGAAGAGCATGAGTTTTAAGTTAATCCCTTATTATTCCACGATCATCGTCACAAAAGTCTTCTTGATAAATATCAACAAGACGAGCAAGCTTATCAACGTCAAACTTGGAGAAAGAGTTCTTGGAATTAAAACAAATCAAACAATCAATAATAACAAGTCAATCAATAACATGAGAAAAATCAATTATGACAAGCTAAACTAAACAACCAAAACTAAAAATCAATTATTTCCTTCAATTCATAAATAAATTGTTTGATGTGGTATTAAAAATAAGATGTTAAAATAATCTAATACTATATATTATCTATATGTCTTTTATTTGTTTTGTTTATTTTAGTATTTGAAAAGCTTTACAAAAAATAATTTTTAGAATTCTAACTATCCAGGTTTGTAAACAAACAGGTTTATTATCAATATATACTACACATCTTAACATAGACTCTATTGCCCACACATTAGTTACAGCTATGTATGTTAAATAAAAAAGGATTGACACAAGGCATATATGTGGCAATCAGAAGAATTCTAAGGCACAAACAAATCAACTCTGTTTTTTGGTACTGTCTCAAAACATAGAAAGAAAAGAATTCTTTAATTAAAATGTAGAAATAATCATAGAAATGCAACCTGAAGCCGACACTCAAATGTTTTGCCGACACTCAAATATATTGTCCTCATCCACTATTATTTTTACTCTCTTTCTCACATGCTTTTCCCCCAAATCTCTATCTCAAAATTAGCGCCGTCGTCCAAGAGGGAGAGACGTGTCGCTGCTTTTTTCTTCCTTTGTTGCTTCTGCGTTTTATTTCCTTTCTTCTTCCTTACCTCTTTAAGTTTACCATTTTGTCCTTTTTTAATTTTCTATTTATTTTTTTCTTCTCCAATAAAAAAAATTATTGGGTTAGAGCCTAGGCATATGCCCAGCCTAGCCGGGCCCAAGCTTTGCCCATGACACCCGGGGGATGAACACTTAGTTATTTTTGTTGTCTTTGATGATTGTTTGGAGTCTTATGAACTCTGTATTATTTGAATAAATGTTGTTTATGATGGATGCAGATTATTTTGATAATATTATGTGATTCTTTTCTGCTGCGTAATAAAATGAGAAGTTCAGAATTATGAAGTTTTGTTTTGGTTCATCCGCATAATGCGTTATGTATCTATTTGAATAATTGAGCAAGTTTAATATGTTTTGAGAAGGGTGACATCCTAATTGCATGTTTATTATTTGAAAAACTTACTGTGATTTTATATTAATAAATATCGCAGAAATTAGGGTGTTACACAAGGTCTCACCATGAGATTTTGTTTTGGCTTTTACAAAGAGCCGCATTCTATCGTGTCCAAGGATGTCTGAGATATTACATCGTAAAATACGACAATGGAGGATAAATTGATGAATGTAATGTTTGAGAAAACATTGTAAATCGATCAACCAAATCTAACCGAACCAGTTAGTTTGGTTCGGTTTATTTTGAAAAATACTAAAAACCAAAAATCGGTCGAAGCTGAACTAAATACACCTCTAGAAGTCGGGATTCATCGTTCAACTACTATATATGACTAAGTGGGCGATTATCATTCCTTAGAAACACTAACTTTCCGCCCACGAACCTCTATAAATACCTCATCCCCAACATGAGGAAGAACAACTCATAATTTTGAAAAATTAATTAAATATATTATTAATATTTTAAAAATGATATTTACTCGTCTAAAACGTTTTATTTGCTTTTAGTTTTAAAATATTTTAAGAATATGGTTTTGATTTTTCACATTTCAACATTACAAAATTTGAAAATATTTAAATTTAATATTAATATTATTATAATATTTTATTTACTTTTTAGTTTTGTATAATTAAAAAAAATTAGTTTTGATTGTTCACATTCCAACATGAAATTTTTGAAAGAATTTAAGTTTATTAATAATAATTTTTAGTCGTTTAAAATGTTTTATTTATTTTTAGTTGAGTAAATTCAAACTTTAGTTTTTAAACATTAACTTTTAATATTGTTAAAACATAAAATAATAATAATTTTTAGTATAAGTATGAATATTTAAGTAGCATTAAGATATAGAGAAGAAGAAATTAAGATATGTATTTGATATGATTTTACAAAAAAAATATATAAAACTAGACAGTAGTTGTTCCAAGAAAAATGAATAAAAGTACATTGAAGTGATGTATAGAATAAATGGTGATTTGTTATCGTGTGGTATGCTACAGTAAATAAATAGAAGAATGTGGTTGAAATTAGAGGGGGTTATAGAAGTAAAATTGGCGGAGGTTATAGAAGAAAAATAAGCATGAAAAAAACGCTAGAAGGAGGGGTTGAACCTCCGACCTTGTGGTTAACAGCCACACGCTCTAACCAACTGAGCTATTCCAGCTTCGTTGTTTACAGCACTCTGAAGTCGTTATTTATATACATGCAACTCGTAATATGAAATTAATTGCATACGCTGTAGCGACTGAAACCGGTAATTGAATATGCAACTTGCTTGCTTCATTCACATCATTAATTCAATCATTCATACATGTACAAAAATTATGGTGGAATGAATGGTTCAAAGTTCAAACTACTATGTTTCACTCCAAACATATTCTTGGCCTTTTATATTAATATTCAATTATATAACTAAATTAGTAATTAAAAATACAACAAAAAAAAACAATATTAATTAATATTTGTAATAATATTTCATATAAATAATAGAAAAATAATAATTTAATTTATTTGTAGTAATATTTCATATAAATAATAGGAAAATTAATAATTAAATTTATTTGTATTAATATTTCATATAAATAATAGGAAAATTAATAATTAAATTTATTTGTAGTAATATTTCATAAAATAATAGGAAAAAGATATCTAAAGTCATAAGTGTCTTTCATAACCATAACAAAGAAATCATCTAATACTCTCAACTTAATAAGCTCATTTTGAAAATAGTTTTCAGTTTAGATAGAGTTAGAACACAATATTAGAGTCTGCATCTTGATGATTTGGAGTTGGATTTGCATCAATCGTCTTAACACAGCGAGAGTTATCAGTTCATCTTCCTTCTTCTCTTTGTATTCTTTATTGTTGGAGTTTGTTTGTAAGTTTACTTTGATTTTATGTATATGTATTAATCATGGTGTTGTCATGTGTGTTAAAATTAATTGTTTGTTTTAACCGCGGTCAACTTTATCATGATTAGTTTTATTTATCTTGAGCACTGTGAAAATATTCTTGAAAACTGTTGAAAATCTTTCCACCCTATAAGTTTTAATGAACGCATTTAAGATTATTTTAATTAAGTGTAAATCTAGTTAAACATGACCTTTCCCTTCCTACCTGTTCGATGTCTTGCAATTGACAAGTGTCTTGAAATTATTGGTCTTATATCTCTTAATGGGTTTGAGTCTTTTGAAACGGATAGTTTACGTAACTAAATATTTTCCCCTGATCATTTAAGTTTCGTCCTTTCCTAAGTGTCCTTAGTGTCTCCTTCCCAAAACTGTCATCTGTTCCTTAGTGTCTCCAACCAAAACCTTCTATGAGATGATGATTTGTTAGAATTTATTTATGAGAAATTTCCTGATCTAACATTTACCAATGACCACTTCTTCCTAAGTGTTCACTTTCAAGGATGGGTCAGTTATATAACCATGCTTAGAGGACCAAACTATCTGAATCTTGTCAAAGATTTATGGAAATATGCTTTTATTAACATCAATTACTGCATTCAATCTAGCATTCTAGGTTTTCCTTTTATCATAACTCCTTATTCCATTGCTCATGCCATTTGATTCGATAAAAAAGGTGTCACTACGGAACAACCTGATCTCATGCACACTTCTGCTAAGAAACTCTTAACCATTTATCATGGTACATCAAGCTATGAAACCACCCAACCAAAATCTCTTATACCACTTGCGAAATATTGGTTCAGTTTTCTTTTAGCCAATCTAAAACCAAGAGGAGATCACCAGGATATTGTGTTTCATAATGATAAACCCCTGATCTTCTGTCTTCTTAACCATGTTCTCATCAACTGACCTCAAACTATCTTCAATCACTTGAAAGAATCTGTTTTGGTCTCCAGAGAACTTGATAAGTCTTTCATACCCTACTGAAGAATTATTTCTAAACTTATCTCTAAGTGCGGTCTCGTTGAATTCTTTCAAAGAGTCAAAATCCTTTTTGATAAAAGTTATGATACTTTTAACAATCAGCTTTTCTCTTAAATTTAGTTGTAATTTTTTTAATCCTATAAATATTTCGTTTTACTCTGCTTATAGTTGTCTGTATTCTATAGTGACGTCTATTCGTAAAGCTATGTATCTTTAAGTCTCTTAAAACTACTTGTTGTTCTACTATAATCCTTGTTTATCTTCTTGTCATCTTGCTTGTATCTCTGGTTATTTTAATGACATTAATCAACTTTTGTTAATTATCCCTTATGTTAATATTATGTGTTTATTTTTCTCTCACTGATCTCTTTTGCTTAATCAAAGTTAAAATTAATTAATTAATTCTTAAACTTTTTTATTATGACAAAAAGGGGGGAGAAAGTCAAGATGTCATTTTGATGAAATCCCTTAAAATCTGCTTGCATAGCTGAAATATATTTAGATATATAAATGCAAAAAGAATTTAAAATGTAACGTTCTTAAGAAGAACGAATTTCTGATAAGCTAACTCTGAAAAATCGCTTCCACTTGTTTTTAATCAAAATAATTTAGCTAAGAAAACCTTATTTCTTATAAAGTCTTAAGTTTTAGATCCATGGAGAGATTGTTTAACTCAGGGGGAGTTTCTTCAAACAATGCTCAGATATCCCTTCATTCTAAACTATGAGTCTTTAACTCAGGGAGGGGGTTTCTTAAAACAAATGTTGTCTTGGCGTGTATTTTAAATTCGATTATGATATTACCTTGTAAAATTGTTACGTTAAAATACATGGTATTGTCATCATAAAAAAGGGGAAGATTGTTAGAACGAGATTTGTTTCTACACCTCATCTCTAAGTTTTGATTATAATAATACATATATTTTATATGTACACAATTTTGTTTCTAACATTTTCTTGAGTGTGCAGATCAGAAAGCTCTGTGTGATTTAAGACTGTTGTCTAATCATCATAAAGACTACTCTCTTTCATTTTTGTAGGTAGATCGGTAATTCAATGGAATGTTGAATGTCATTCAGAAAAAGATCTCTAGAACACTTTTCAATAAGCTGTTGCTTCAGAAGTCTCAAGTGTCTCCAGAAGAAACAAAGTCTACAAGAAGTCGTTGCTCCAGAATCAAAATCAAAGTCTACATCATATGCAAAACTGACATGTAAACATCAAATATCAAACATATGTTCTCCAGAAGAGTTGTTACTCATTACTCTGAAGACATAGTCAAAGATCAACTGATAAGGATCAAATCAGAAATACGGTTTTAGTTGATGACTCTTGTTCATATATCTAGATATGTTCCTCAGATATGATGTTGCACTATTATATGAAGACATTATTCTATTCTAAAAGAACTCAAACACTATAGATTGTATTGCTCGTGTTATCCCACTATTAAATCCGTTATCTCTTCAGATACGTGTTTGATCAAGGAAGTTCGGCGTCTTACTTTAGAAAGGTTGTTGTCATTATTTTTTTAAAGACAAAGTTCTGCTCCTATTAAGTTCTGGTGTTCTTATGCAATCCCAACAAAGTAATTTTTGAACTACTCATCAGATACATCATCAGAAGAACAAAGAAAAGAAAGTGATCTCTTTCAAGCCTTCTACTTTAGAATCATAAGTACATCACTTGTAGATAGGATCAAGAAAGTTTCTCATGAATTTTCACTACAATGGTATGCTCAACAAATCACAAATATCAAGACGTTTGTACTATTCAAAAGCTGTCTTCCATATCATCACGTCAAATCTGCAAGCTACAGGCTAAGAAAGTAACGTGTTCCTACATCCAACATCTACACTTATATTTGTTGGAAAGTAACCGCTGGCTTATGAAGAAATGACTCTTCTATTCTCTCAACGTCTCTTTCTCTGAAGATTATAAATTAAGATCAAGACTTTAGGAGAAAAGCTGCTGATTGCTAAAAGCCAACAACCAAAGGTGTTGGTTTCCACTGCAAGAGTGAAAGCTATGGATTGTTACTATACAAGCCGAAGATACTGTTAGTGCAAACTCCAAAATCTAAAGAGTATGTCCGTCACAAATGCTAAAGCTGCAATGCTACAACAATGCAAAGAAGGCGAATCTCAATCATTGAAGATCAAGAAGCTGAAGCCAAAGAGGACAAGAAAAATAATAGAAGATTACTACAAGATGTACATTGTGGGAAATCTTCTTTAAGGGACCAGTTGGGTCAGAATTCTTAAAAGAGTCGTTGATCATTATATCTCTTAAGGGACTAGGTGGGTCAGAATTCTTAAGGTATCACTAACAGTTTGATCAACGTGCTTTGGAAAAATCTTATTTAGGGGACCAATTGGGTCATAATTCTTAAAGAAGTCATTGATTGTTATATTTCTTAGGGGACCAGTTGGGTCAAAATTCTTAAGAGATCACTAACAAAATTGATCAATGCTTTAGTTGTTAGTCATCGGCAGTTGGCCAGTGCAATTGTAACCACTTCAATGATTAGTGGATTAAGTCCTTTTCTAAGGCAAAATCACCTTGGTTGGTGGACAGAACTAACCTTTTCTAAGGGGAACCTGGATAAACGAATGTGTCATCTTTCTATTTATTGTATGAGCTAGTGTTTATCTAAACGAATATTTTTCTAAGAAGGGCAAAGTTTTGAAAATACAATTCAAACCCCCATTTCTTGTGTTTTTCTACACCTTCATTTTATTGAGAAAAATAAGTTTAAAAACTTATTTGTGTGTGTGATTAGCTGTATACTTTGTAAGAAAGCCTTAATGCTTTTAAAATATATATTCGCTCAGTCGCTTAGGTTGTTCTTTCACTTACTTCAAGTCTTGTAAGATGTTTTTATTTTGTGGACACTTGGTTGAGTTTACTTGAAATGAAGCTCGAGTTATGTTCTGTTTGGTTGCCATCATCGGAGAGTCAAGTTCATCAAACTCTAATATGTTGGTTTGCACCTTTAGCCGCTTTATGCTTGACTTTAGTTGTTGTCATCAAAGACTAGTTGTCATCATCAAAAGCATTCAACATTAAAATCATGTTTATCTTTAACGAAACTTCCTTGATTAGTGACTTGCAAAACAAGATTTCACAGATTGTACTTGCAAGCACATAGATCCACATATACCATCATTGCTATGACTACCAGAGCTAATGGAACTCTCATAACTACCGAACGCGCCTAGTTTCACTAATTTATAATCAACTGTCCTATTAGGATGTATGACGTTTCTATAAAAGTAATCCCACATAGCTATGCGCTCATCACAAGTTAAGGTCTCCACCAAGTTATCATTATCCTATAAACCTCTAATTATTGCCATAATAGGAAAAAGGAGAAGAAAGAGTATCGAACTTGTACCTGTAAAAGTTTGATCTTGAAAAGGTTGAGGAATTGGTGAAGCAGACGAATGTGGCTTGTAGAGAGCTTCATTGCGGAAGTGTGCGAAAAGGTGAAAGGTTTAGGGTTGAATTTCTTTAATAAATATTTGAAGCCTAGGAATGTTCAAAGGTCTCATAGCTTTCCAATCAGACACGAAGGATTTTGCACATTTATGACACGTGTTGGGAAACAAAGCCAATTTGGCTTCCCGAGAAGAAATCATCATTGATCGCATTTAACACCTCGTAAGTTTTCCCATCAACTCCCGTTTAGAAATTCCCCTAACTAACGTATGATTCAGATCAATGACACCTAAAGACATAACCCGAACTCGCCCCACACATGAATGACTTACCCATACATGAGGGAAACACCTTCCGGGTCAACCATTTCCCAGATCGACCGCCCTGATTATTAGATGTGACACCTTTTTTCAAATGCGTCGCTCATTTCTTGGATAACTCGCCAAAAGCAGGAAAACGTGGGAAGTGTCGTGTACCTAGTCCACGAAGATGCAAAATATATGGGGAAAATTAAGCATCCTCTATTGAATAATAAGGGATTAGTTATCCACTCTCATGTTCTCTTGCGAGTAGTTGTTACTTCTTAGGCGTCTGGGATCCAGGCCTAAAAGCTGCTGCTATAAATACTTAACCTTAGAGTTAAAAGGATAGTTTGACATATTTATACATATTCAATATACACATATCTTCTCACGTTCCTCTGTGAACTAATTTTAAACCCCACCACAAATCCTAAAAGTCTCTTACAATCTTTAACCACTATAAATAGTTTCATATTGTCCTTTTAGCAACTACAAATACTAATATACGATGTTATTATTTGAACATGTATTTTATAATTAATATATATTATTATAACTCATAAATAATAGGCTTAAATGCATTTTTAGTTCCTGTAAGTTAGCGAGTTTTTTATTTTCGTCCCTGTAAGTTATTTTTTTGGTATGAGTCTCTATATTTCACTTTCGCGTTCGTTTTAGTCCCTAAATCAAAATCCGCAGGAAAATTCTCAGGAAAATCTGCAGGAAACCTGCAGATTTTCCTGCGGATTTTGACTTTAGGGACTAAACCTCAAGCAAGAAGTAAGATATAGGGACTCAAACAAAAAAATAACTTACAGGGACGAAAATCAAAAACTCGCTAACTTACAGGGACTAAAAGTGCATTTAAGCTTAAATAATATATTTAATATTTTTATCATAAAAAATATTGATGTTATTTTAAAATTGTATATTTAAAATTGTATATTTAAAATATTATTCTATTTATTTAAATATAAATTGTTTATTTATTTATTAATTTTTTTCTAATATAAAATATAAATTGATAAAGAAAAAAAAATGCCTCTCGTCCTTCAAAACGACGAGTTGCTTTAGGAGGAAGTTTTTGTTTTCTTTTTAGAACAATTCTTGCATGGACACGACCCTAAATTCATATATTTAGGAACAACCAATAAGAAGAGAGAGAATTTAAATTTATTTAAAATTTAATTCCGTTTTTAATTGCCAACATGGAGGGTGGTTGTGATAATGGAGGAGAGAGATAATTTTTGTTTTATTATTTAATTAATAAAAAAAATTGATTGGTTGTGTGTAAATCTAGGTGTTATCGCGGTGTCTATCTAAGTATTTTCCTTTTTTTAGTACCTAAAAAAGCTAGAGAAAAGAGGATATGCACTGACAGTGTAAAATATGTTTACATTGTCAACCAATCACAACCATGTATCCAATTAAAACACAATTTTAATTTAAAAAAACTAATATGACATGACACATATAAGAATTTTGATTCGTTGTATGTGTAAAGTTAATTTACATTGTCAGTGCACTACATTTAAACTCAAAAAACTAGCATATTTGAGCAATTTAACTTGTAAAATAAACTATTTTAAAAAAATGTTATTAAAAAAACATTTTGTTTTAAAAAAAAAAAAAAACTAAAAAGAAACGCAAACTTAAACCCTACTCCAAAACACAACCAAGACTCAATCAAAACGGTGTTCATCGGATATATTGATTTGGAGTTACAGAAGAACCCTAACTGTAACCAAAATCAACCATGGCGATGATGCAAGGTGTACAAAAGAACACCCTCTACGTCGGAGGTTTAGCGGAAGAGGTAAACGAATCCATCCTCCACGCAGCGTTCATCCCATTCGGAGACATTAAGGATGTCAAGACTCCTCTTGACCAAGCCACTCAGAAGCATCGCTCTTTCGGCTTCGTCACTTTCCTTGAACGGGAAGACGCTTCCTCCGCCATGGATAATATGGACGGTGCTGAACTATATGGTCGTGTCCTCACCGTTAATTATGCTCTTCCTGAGAAAATTAAGGGTGGTGAACAGGGATGGGCTGCTCAACCAAGTAAATCGTCTTTTATTCTTCTAGTTTTTATCTATGTGATATTCTGTGTTTTGATTTCGTGTTTATGGTATGGTTTTGAGTATTAAATTGGGTTTGATGAATAGATGCATTGGAAATTGCTTAGAAGGGATTATTTTGTCTTTCATTTAGGGTTTGATAAAAGTGATTTTGTATTAGATCTTATTAGGTTAAATTGAATAGGTTGAAATTGAGTTTGAAACAAAGAGGTTTATGTATAGGTGAATGTTTTTACCCTCAGAATGACTTTTGTAGCACCGACACCTATGAAAAAAAGAGTATATGTGTCAATGTAGTCCACTGACACAGACACTTGTGATTACCTTCGATTTATTCAACTTTTTAAATTATTACCGCTGTTGATGTGTCAATGCCGGTGTCGTTTATGTATATGTGCTTCGTAGAGTATGTGGTGATTGTAATTCCTAGTATTAGCTTTTCTTTCAACTTAATAAATAAGCTATTTTTATACAAGAAAAAGGGAGGTATGAGGAGTTAATCAATTTCAACTGATCTTAAATATATAATAAAAATAAAAACATACATATTTTTACAAAAATGAAAAACCTTTTTAAGAGAAGGCATAATCAATTCTGGTAGTTTACAATGTGAAATCAAGCATACTTAAAGTGTCTCCACAACCATCATTCGGGATGGTTACTTATGACTTTACCTGTATGATAATTCATGATGTATCTAGATAGTTATGCTTGGACACCGATGCAGCTTATGAATCCTACTTATTTTAATAAACAGGTGATATAAATAATGAAAGAGCATGTTGGCTGGAGTGGAGGGACAAAAATGTGTTTTGTATTTTGTTTGTGTGATGTCTTGGTTGTTTCTTAACTGTTGTTATAGGACTGCTCAGGATTAAAAACAAAATACTAGTTTGATGATGATCAATTTCTAAAGCTGTATATGCAGATAGAAAGTAAAATGATCTCAACTTTCTTGGTTCAATTTTTTCAATTGTGTGGTTGACTGAATTTTTTTTTCAATTTTCAGTTTGGGCGGATGCGGATACTTGGTTTGAACGGCAGCAACAGGAGGAGGACATGCGTCGCCTTGAAGCAGAGAATAAAGCTGCAATGCTGGCTGCTGAAGAACTCCACAGGAAGCAAGTAGTCGAAGAGCGGGAAGGGGAGAAAGAGGAAATTGAGATCAAGGATGATCCTATGGCAAGGGCTGAAGCAGAGGTTGTTGCAAATTGAGACCTAGGACGACCCTATTTGTAAATCAGAGTGAGCACTTGGTAAGGGAAGCCGGTGCACTTTTTAATTTGTGTCTCATCTGTAATGTGAGATAGATCTGATGCACGGCAAGAAAAAGTCCTACAGATTATGAAACACGGTAGCTGGGGGCACTTATGAGCGAAACTAAATATTGTATTTTCATTGATCCACTGCCTCACTTGTATTGCGAAAGCTCTTCCATTTTTTCTAAATTGAAAGAATATAATTGTAGTCTTGTAATATTTTACGTTTTGGATATGTTTGATTCGAGAAATATATTTATGATAAATTTAGCCTACGGGAAATTGATACCCCATAAAATTCTAGGGTACCAAAGAATTTCCCCAAATACAATTGTCAAAGCTTTTGAAATGAATGGTGGTTTTATGTGCAAACTCATGGTGTTGATCTACCATACAACATACATCCTAATCATGGGCACTTAGTGATAAATGTTGATAATTCATTAAAAAAAGGAAAGCATTGTAAAAAAAGAAAGCATATGGTGTTGTTATCATTTGTTCTACATGCCAAAAAGAATTTCTGCTAATGCCAAAAGGACAACATCCATTTGATTCTCCTTAGTGTCCTAACTTTGGGAATCTGATTATTGGGCTACATTATGTTTAAGTTAAAACTACCTAAGTAGGATTGAATAATAGCTGCACATGACAAAAATCTGTGAAACAATAAGTCACAAGTGAAATGCTGGAACTTAGAATATACTTTTATTTGTGAAACAAATACAAGACAAAAAATGTAATAACTACTATGGTGAAGTTTATCAAAAATGGAATGCTTAACATTGACGGACACGAAGTTTCAACTTTATTCCCATTTTGCATGCGTCCATCATCTTAATACACTTCACCCTTTGTTACTCTGGCATGACATTGGTGTAGCAGCGAGACATGGTAAAGAACAGTAATAGATTTGTTGGAATGAAGCCACTAGAAGGTAGCACAGGCATGTGAATAAAAACAGTGCCAACACCATGATAGTAAGATAAAATCACTGTTTAAATTTCATGGGAGAACTTTTTTGTTTCAGAATTGCATCACAAAGCTTTACCGCATCTAGATTATCTTTAACATTATGCACTCGAACAATATTAGCGCCACCCAACACACCAGCGGTGACAGAAGCAATGGTAGCGGGATCCCTCTCGACTGCAGAAGGGCGAGAGCAAATTTCACCTAAAAATCGCTTTCTTGAGGGTCCAATTAGTATAGGAGCATGAGAGATGGCCAAACTTCTTTTTGAAATCTCTTCTCTAATATCAGGTATTCCTGTGAGTACCTCTAAATTGTCTTCAGTTTTCTTTGAGAATCCAATTCCAGGGTCCATAATAATCCTCCATGCCGGGATTCCCAACATTTCTGCCTCTCTAATCCGCGAGTATAATTCCGCCGATATATCCTTGCAAACATTATCATATTTCAGGTTTTCACTATCCTGCATTGTACACGGATCACCCCTCATGTGCATTGCGACATAAGGAACATCAAGCTCTGCCATGACCTTAAACATATTTGCATCTAACTTCCCGGCGGATACATCGTTTATAAGATGAGCCCCTTTACGTACTGCTTCTAATGCAACTTCAGAGTAGAAAGTATCCACAGATATGAGTTTTCCTTCTACCTCGGGTATTGCCTTTACAGCTTCCAGGACAGGGATTAATCTACCTAATTCTTCTTCGACAGAGATCCTTGATGCCATCGGCCGAGTAGACTGAGCACCGAGATCAATTATATCAGCACCCTCTGATATCATTAACCGAGCCTGAGAAACAGCAGACTTCACAGACTGAAAATTTCCCCCATCACTAAAACTATCTGGAGTCAAATTAAGAATCCCCATGACCAATGTTCTTCGCGACCAATCAAGTAAGCCATTTGCAACAGGCATTACCCTATACATACCTTCCTCTCCAATAAGGGATTCTCCACCTAGTTTTTCCCATAATGCATTTAGTCCACCAGAATGGCCTGAAAGTGAATGCCAGCTAGTAACTGTATCACTGTCAATAGCTGTTCCCAGTAAATCCATCAAAGGGGCCATGACAAACGGTCGTTCCCAAATTCTTTCGTGAGGTACTGTGAGAATATCAGATCTGACTTTAAATTTACCATAGAACAGAATGTCTAAGTCAATTGGCCTTGGACCATACCTTATACCGTCAGTACGGCCCATGTCCTTCTCGATTCGTTTGAGTGCAGACAATAACTCATGTGGCCCAAGTTTGGTAACAGCTCTTACTGCTGAGTTGAGGAAGCGAGGTTGGTCAGTAACATACGCCGGTGCTGTCTCATATAGACTTGCATGTCTTGTGATGTGTATGCCTGACTTCCTCATCAATTTCAAGGCTTCCTTGAAGTTATGTAGTCTATCACCTACATTACTTCCCAAAGCAATCACCACTTCTTCATCTCGAGTGTGAAGTTCAATCGAAGAGTTTGGAGCTGTGTGAAAAGAGGAAAACCCCAGTACTACAATGAAAATAAAAAATCATGTTTATTAATGTTTTGATTGACAATATGCCAAAACTGATGAACACTAATAAACTTTCTTCTAGATTGATTATATCTTTCATTTGGAAACCTTGGAGAAACAAAATCTAGTTTATATACTGTCTATGGCTTATAAAGCAGAAAGAAATTATTTATAATCGCATAGGTATATAACACATTGTAGGAAAAAAAAACCTGAGTATCAATAGATGACAAAGCATGGGTTTAAGAACCTTAAACAATGGGAAAGTAAATTCACTTAACTAGGGTCAGCTCTATAAACAAGGCCTTAAAAATGTGTAGTTAATAAAAAAAATTAAAATATAGTTTAATCATCTTATTATGACTCTCTCTTAAATACTATTTTATTCACTTGATTAGCTATAATAACTCAATAAGTAACTTTATACATCAAAAAGTTCAAAAAATAATCTTCAAATTCAAATAAAACTATAGTTATTTTAATCTCTAAATATATCATCATCTTAGTTTTTCCCTCATCAAACCTAAATACCCTAAGCAAGCCCTGTCACCGACACAAACATAAAACTGTTTACCATCACCACATCAAATGGACCACAAACTTCAGTTCAATTTACTTACATTCCTAAATTAGATCATAAAAATTTCAGGGTTATACACAAAACAATAGCCTCCTTAAGATCATTTAGTTAACATTACCTTTAAGGTAGCTTCTGGCAGCACAGACCTGACTCCTGCGCGCGCCCAGGTACTTAAGCATACTCATCTTAGAGAGGCTTACAGAAGTGTATTGAAGCCAATATCTTAACCCTCTTCAGCTGGTTCACAGACATCACAGATTAGTCAAAAGAGAAAAAAAATCAGAAAGAATTCACATTTTCCAGAAATCAAATTTCTATTGGAATTTCATGCAATAGCAATTAAAAACAATAAGGCATTAATCTATTCCATTCCATTGAATGACTACATGCAGCCAAGAAAATTATAGCTAATAAAATTGCACTCCATCATAAGCTTGACTTATTTCTAACATGGCATAACACCAAAAAAAGAAAAAAAAAAGAAAAAAACTACCGTCTCTGAGGCATTTTATCAAACATATTGGTTGCATAAGTACAAGCACAAAGTATAACCTCACTCACCTTGTAATTACCCTTTTTTTTTCAAGCTACCATATCAATCACCTCATTAGTTAACAACCCTTTCTCATAATTGGGTTGGAGGAGCAAAATCCAGAGAGAGAAAAATAAAACTAGACCAAAAACGACACTGTTTCTTTATAATTTGTTTTAACAGAGGCATGTGAAGTTAATAGTACATGTTATGCCAAAACTATACCAAAACGACATGTCGTTTTATCTAAGACCCTTATCTCTTTTAAAACCCTTTGTCGTTTTGGTCATCGTTAAACCCTTCACTTCTTCTTCTGCGCCAAACCTTAGAGTGTGATGCCTAAAGAGAAAACTAACCTCTGTTTGTAATTCGAGATATTCTCCAATGTCGTGTCTTTCCTTTTCTCAGTTTCTTCCACTTCCCAGGTTCGCTCTAAAAAGAAAGTTTTTTTTTTTTTTTCAATTTTGTTTTTTCATGAAATGGGTGTTATGGAAAGATTTTCAGTTTCAATTTTGGTTTACCCACTTCTTATAACATGTCTATGAATACAATTCGTCTAAAAAGTTTCATTTTTTAATTCACTTTTGCACTGTGTGTGTTGGGTTTCAGCTCAAGCTTTAGTTATTTGAATGTTAGTGTAAAATTCTTGTGCTGGTTGAGTGTGAATTGTGATTTGTAAGTGTTGTTTTTGCAATTGTGCAGGTGCCATTTTAGATGGTCTCATTGCTATGCTTTAAAAGTAGTGCAATTTGGGGAACTTAGGGTTCAGTGTAAACCTGGTCATGTGGCAATGGCTAGGCCTAGGAAGAAAGCTTCAGTAGGTTCTGTTGAAGAAGAACCTGGTGAAAATGAACCTGTGGTTGAAAAGAAGGCAACTAAGGTTTCTAAAGCTAAGAAGGTAACAGCAAAGACGGCGAAGAAGAAGAAAGAGTCAATAGCTGAGTCTCCTGAAGGGGCAATTGATTTGTTGGTGAGTGGAGGTGATGGTTCTATTGAAGAAGGGTTATCTCCATCTAGTGATGGTTCCAAGAAGAAAACTCGAAAGAGTAAGAAAAAAGGTAGTTGAATTGAATCTCTTTATATTTGTGTCAATGCTGAGAATTTTATCTTTTGCTTATATGTGTTAGTTATAAAGGTTTATATGGTTTATAGATGCATCTAGTTCTGCTGGTTTGGAAGAAGAGAAGGAAGTTAAGGAAAAGAAAAAGGTTACGAAACGAAGGAAACCTAAAGAGGAGAAAGAGGAGAATGTAAAATTAGAGGATAAATATGGTGCTGAAGCTGAAATCGATGACCAAGATGAGCCTTTGTTTATTGAAAATGTGGAGGATGAGAGCGACGATGGTTTGGAACTGATTAAAGATGATGGAGAGGACATTAGCTATACGTACAGCTGGCCTCCTCTTGTTTGTTGCTTTGGAGCTGCACAGCATGCTTTTGTGCCTTCGGGTAGGCCTGCCAATAGGCTTATAGATCACGAACTCCATGAAAGAAATAAGGATGCTTTATGGAGCCCTGACAAATTTGTTAGGGCTCCGGGGGGGTCTGCCGGTAGTGTTGCCATTGCTCTTGCAAGTTTGGGTGGCAAGGTTGCTTTTATGGGAAAACTTGCAGATGATGATTATGGTCAGGCGATGCTGTATTATATGAATGCGAATAATGTTCAGACACGATCGGTTCGTATTGATAGTAAAAGAGCAACAGGCGTGTCGCTGATGAAGATTGGTAAAAGGAAACTTAAATTGAGTTGTGTGAGACCTTGTGCTGAAGATTGTTTGACAAAGTCAGAGATAAATATTGATGTGTTGAAAGAGGTATGAAACTTGAAACTCTTTGTTGGAACGGATTTAAAAGAAGTAAATAGTGTTGTCTGTAGCTTATAGGTTCTAGCCTTAAATTTGTACCACTCTCGCCCTCTCACACAATGGTCCACTATGCTTGAGCATCGACAGCTCACACGATTTATTAGACGCACCCCATTCTTTGTTGAGATTTATCGTTTATTTAGAAGTGTAGCAACAACAAGGATTGAATCCTAGGGAAAGTAGAAGCTTTGGTAGCATGCGATAAACCATCTATTCTAAAAAGTAATGCTGTTTGGTGAAAGCTTGCAAATGGTTTGCTTGTATGTTAGGTTCTCTGTATAGTTCATGATTCTACTTAATCTTATTGCTTTTAGCTTCTTGAGAGTTTAGATTACTATTCAATGCTATTGAGTGTTTTAATAACAACATCTTGTGCAGGCAAAAATGTTCTACTTCAACACACATTCCCTCCTTGATCGAAACATGAGATCCACGACATTGCGAGCTATCAAGATCGCAAAGCATTTTGGAGCAGTTGTTTTCTATGATGTAAACCTTCCTATGCCACTATGGCACTCGCAGGAAGAAACTAAGACGTTCATTCAGCAAGTGTGGAATCTTGCAGACATCATTGAAGTCACTAAGCAAGAACTAGAGTTCTTATGCGGGATCACACCGTCTGAAGAATTTGACACCAAAAACAATGCCAGGTCAAAGTTTGTCCATTACGATCCCGAAGTGGTTGCACCACTATGGCACGAAAGTCTTAAGGTTTTGTTCGTGACTAATGGAACTTCCAAGATACATTACTACACTGCTGAGACTGATGGCGCTGTTCATGGGATGGAGGATGCTCCAATTACCCCTTTCACTCGTGACATGTCAGCGTCTGGAGACGGCATTGTTGCAGGTACATTATATTGAAAATAAATTTTGATACTTTTTATTAACCCATTTGAAAAACATAAAAGAAACCACTCTGAGATAATGTTGAAATCATGTCTCCCACCGCCATTTGAAATGTGATGCCTTTCTAGCATCAATTAATTGAGTTTAACTGTCTTTTTATGATGAAACATCTCTACAAGCTAAGTCACTTATTTATGAGTTCTCTTATTATCTTTTCAGCTATCATGCGAATGTTGACGGTTCAAGCGGATTTGATAACTGACAAAGCATACCTGGAGCATAGCATTAAGTATGCAATTGATTGCGGGGTTATAGATCAATGGATACATGGGCGAGTATGCGGCTTTCCTCCAGAAGAAGATACGGAGGACGACGTTACTCCCGATCCATACGGCATAAAGTCAATTACAGAAACAGAATACCGGACACTATTAGAGCCAGTTAGTTGAGCCAAGTGACATAACCAAGTAACATCAGTTTTGTACCTTATATTTCTCATAGTGAAACTCTCTTGTATAGAAAATTCTGTTTCATTCATTGATTTGCTTCTGTTGTTTTTTCTTTTGCTAGAGGTGTTATATTGCCTTAGACTTAGTTCTTAGGTTTTTGTATCTCACTTTTGCCTGCACCAATTTGTTATACACATTTTATCCCTTCAAATTTCAATTGTTCAACACCTTTTTTAAAATCAAACGTGCTATGACTTTCAAGTGATTTTTTTTAATAAGACATGGTAAAGAGATTTGATATGTGAATATTTGCACCAATAGCCACAAACACAGAAAAAGTACTCATAATTGAACCTGATTTTTCTTTCTAAATTGGAAACAAAAGAGACCATCATTATAAATAATAAACCCAATGAGGATTTAGAAAGGAAATTGGAATAATGCTCTCAACTTTTATTGGCCGCTTACAAAATTTATACCATACTTCTCCAAACAACCTCCTAGTAGAGAGAAAAAAACAGACTTTCTCTCCAAAACAAAGTAAGCATGAACACCATGTGTCAAATCCCTTCGCACTACATACAAACAAACTTACACTTCTGCTAGGGACTTGATATACCAATTGTTCAAGTTGGAGTGTTCGACTTTTGTGGCAGCCAACTTATCCAAAAACCACACCAACTTCCCGTTAGCTGGTTGGACCATTTTTGCTGGTATTGACAGGCAATCAGATCCATTCTCATCTACTGCCAACAGTACAGCATCTGCTTTACTTTCACCTGCTGCGACCACTGCTACGTTTGAAGCAGAATTGATAACAGGCAAAGTGAATGTGATTCTCTCAGGTGGGGGTATAGGGGAGTCGGTAATGAAAGTAACCCATTCTTCTCTTTCATCGAGTGCTGGGTGATTTGGAAATAAAGATGCAACATGCCCATCAGTACCCAATTCAAGCAGAATGAGATCGAATTTTGGGCAGTCACTGATCTCAGACACGTTGATAACACGGGTTCTCACTAACTGCCGGATGACAAACTCATAATCATCAGCAGCTTCTTCAGCTGACACAGAATCATTAATAGAAACCGCGTGACTTGGGACTATAGGCACCTGTTATTGTAACAAGCATATCAGCAGAGGAACCAATTAATATATTAATTAGCGACAAAATCAAAGCAGGTACAAGTTAACATTAGATACAAGTGCACAATATCTTAAATATGAATCTTGGAACAGATCAAAATATGACACAAATGCACAGAAGATAATAGTAAAGACATAAACTTGAAGCCTGATTATTGCATTTTAAAGATCCAACTATACAGGGTTTCTCTAGTTCTACAGCTTGAGTATATTCATCATTCAGCTAACATCTCATATGTCACATTAAGCTTTCTGAAAAGTTTATAGTAAAAATCCTATTCCTTTTCTGGCCGGTCTATATAAACAAGTGGAAAGACATAATTGATGGCAAAGCAACATGTGAAGCCTTGAAGATCTTCAGGCCAAAAGTTATTTGACTGAGGCTTTTTTCCTTCGAGCCTGTTGAAAATATATTGGGATCTTTGTAATTATTTGTATAGACAAGTCATTTCATATTTATTTTTTTTTGCTATTAAGGAGGGCCTAAGCCCGAAAAGAAAAAAACAAACTACGAAGCATGAGCCTATACAAAACGAACTCCTTCCAATTCATTTATTGTTTCCACCCTATAATTCCAAATCAATTTATTTTTCTGCAAGAAGTCATAAAGATAAATTTTACAGCTTACACATATGGGCGGAATTGCTTATAGACAATAATATACGACACCGATTAATACAACCAACAACAGCATGACTCGGGACATATTTTGTGCCCGAACCTAGGGCTGTCAAGAAGAGACCCCACAAAGTATAGGTGTGTTTGAATTCTTGGTCTTGTTCGTCCAATTTAGAGCAACCAAAGAATTAAAGAGAAGTGAAGACTAGGTAAGCATTAGATAATTCAATGCAGAACCAGATGAAAACTAAGAATACCGACAACATCTGAATCAGATTATCAAGTTGGCATTGAAGAAAATATCCATACTGTCCAGTCATATATTTAGTTACTAAAGTCTCTTATGCAGGTTCGACCATTGGTGCAACTCAAGCAAACAAATAAAGGCTACCTTAGAATAGAACACAAACTATTACCATTACATTCATTTGAATAAAAATATGTCACCCACGCGAGAAATCAGACACTGTAGCTCAATAATTTAAGGGAAAACAATAATATTCAACTATACAAGCAGAGATTAGATACTTTATTATCAGTTTGTAGCAAATGATTGAATTGTATATGTAAATCGACATTCAAAATAAGGAACATTGAAGGAAAAATCTCATCTTCCACGTGACTAAGAGAATTTTGAGAAGTTTATTTAATAAATACTCAAAACAGCTATTCAATTTTATCAGAGTATAGATAAACTTAAAACTAGGGACGGACACCGACACACCTTTTTTTTCCAGAGGTGTCGGTGCTACTTAAATAGACACCAACGATGCAGTAAAAACATAAGATAGTTGAATTGAGGACCAACCTTAGACAAAAAGACATCTTTAGCATGCTTAAAACAGCTATCCTCATGACTTTTCGACACAACACACTCGTCGGCCCAGAAGATATACCACTTGGTCCAATCCACTGTCTTATTATATGGAGGTTGCAAGAGTTTTCTGTTTGAACCAACAACTTTTTAACCTAACACCAAATCATAAAATCAAAGAAACATTATATGAAAAAGATTAAGATACAGATACCCCATTAAGTCAATGAGAGAACCACCAGATATAGCTAGGGCAAAAAATCCATGCTCCTGCACAGCTGCGTCCGACACATCCGCAATGTACTCAGCCAAAACCGTCTTCACCTCATCCTCACTGTCATAAATCCTCAACTCTCCTCTATTCTTATGATCACCAGAGAGAGCCATGGTTTGAAAAACTTCAACAGCTCTATTACAAACCAACCCAGAGAAAAAGGCAGAATCAGATCATCAAAACAATTTCATATAGAAATAATAAATAATTGAAACATAAAGCAATATATAAGCTGAGTGTACTAAGTTTGAAATTGAAACACAATGGGCCTATGAAGCACAGACACGACAACCGAACATGACACCTACACATCAATAACAAGTGGCAGTGTCATGTCGGTGTCTGAGACTGACACAGAGTCACATACACGCCATTTTTCAGAGGTGTCAGTGCTACAATTAACTGATCTAACACTTCTAAATCCAAAATTGTCCAAGATCCTTCTTTCACAGCTTAAAACAAAAATCACAAGAAAGGAACAGATATTAGACATAGTTATAACTATAAGATGATTTTACAATCTATTTCTCTGCATCTTTTAAATGATGAAACTAGGGTATACAAAAAAAAAAAAACTATAGCTATAAGCAATTGTTTGATAAAATTCAACATACAAATTCTATAAGCATGTGGAGTCTCTAATTGTCAAAAGGGTATCAACATCACAACAGAAACTTGAAGCGATCGATATCAAAAACAAAAATTGATGAAGCTAAGTAGAGAAATGATGAAAAATACAAAACAAGAAAAAGTTGTAAAATTCAATTGAGTGGATAGTAAAATTATAAAATAAGAAAACAATGAAAGTGAATGATAGTGATATTCATGCAGTCAGAAGAAGAAAAAGCGTAACACAAAGAATCGATAGGTTTGAGATTGATAGAAGGGAAAAAAAAATGATTACAGAGAGAAAAGAAGAAGAGTGGCACACAGAACAGAACAAGCTGACAGATGTTAAAAGAGATTGCTACGAACAATTTTGTTTATATTTACATATTATGTTACATATATTATATTATTATTATTAAATATATTATTATGATTATTAAATATATTATTATTATGATTAAATATATTATTATTAAATATATTATCATTATTAAATATGTTATTATTATTATGATTATTAAATATATTATTATTATTATTATTATTATTATTATTATTATTATTATTATTATTATTATTATTATTATTATTATTATTATTATTATTATTATTATTTGTGATGATTTGGACGGTCTATGGAGGATCTAAGCATAGTTTTTTTCTTCAAAATCACATTTTCTCCAAAAATTTTGAAAACTTAAAAAAAATTAATGCTTGACAAAAAAAGTGTGAGCCATATATTCAAACAACGACCATGCCTCAAAATCATTCGACGAGTGCCCTTGGTCTTATAATTCAAGAGTTCAACTTTAAAGAAGCTTGAAATTCAACTGTTGGTGGAAAATAAAGTTGTTCTTCGTACTATAACGAAGATATAACCTAATAGAGGGAGACGTTTCTAAAACTGCATAGATTGAATGATAAACTCTTATCATGTTATTGATTTGTTTCGTTTTATTTAGGGTCACTGTGTTGTGTTGAAGATGAAGTTGCATAAGCTACATGGTTAACTTAGTGATAATTTAAAGGACCTTTTTGTTACACATATTTAACTTGAATGACTATTTAATACAATATATGCTTATTTATGTATCTGGAGAAATGACAATGAAGTTGGATGCAAATTCTTTCGGTGTAATTATTAGGGTGTTTAAATTCAAATCGATCTAAATAAAAATTGTAAATCGATTTAAAAAACCGAAAATAGAATATTATTGGATGTATTTGGATGTCATTTTGTAAAAACCATACGATTCGAATTGGATTTCAGATTGATTTTTCAAAATCGATCCAGACCAAATCAAATTATAAGTATATATGTTATACTTATTTATTTATTAATATGATATTTTGTGTTAATTTATTAGTCGATGATACTTATTTTAATACAACTTCTTAGTTTAATTAAATCTATTTATTTTTATTATTTTATTTCTTTTAACCATAATCAATCATTCTCATTTTGTAATATTAATTTTTAACATACTATATGTTATATATTATATCAAATCTATTATTTATTTGCATTTTTATAATCTTAATTAATAATAAAATTAGTTGGATATTCAAAAATTGATCCAAAATAAATCGTATGAAATTGGATCAGATCAGATTTTTTAATTAATCATCCATAATCGAACTGAACTACGAATAAATTTATCTTTGGATCAGATGAATTTTCACCTCAAAACCGAACCGAACCGAACCGCGAACACCCCAAGTAATGACAATATTGAATGTGTGAAGAAACGTATTAAATATATGAAATGACTATGGAAATTTGCGATGGAATAAAAAATGACAAAAGTTTTGAAAAAAAATAGAGATTGTCAATTTGGGATAATATGTAATATGACCCATCACATGAGATATGGAAGGTGTCGGTCCCAAATGTGAGTGCATACTTCAAGAAGTTTATTTTGAGTGGTGTCAAAACTAGGTCTTTAGAAGTAGAATGTATTGGACGCTATCTTCTTAGCCTAGGGTGCACTCTTGCATGAAAATGTTTCCATAATCATTCTAAACTTGTTCATATGCATGTGAATCAGTTTTACAAGTAAAAAATATGGTTTTGGGTGAATATGCATGTCAGAGGTTGACGCACAAAAGTTGTAGGTTGACGCGTAACATGTTGTAGGTCACTTCTGGCAGCCAGAGGTCGACACGTAGAAGCTGTAGGTCGACGCACATCATGTTGCAGGTCACTTCTGCCGACCAGAGGTCGACACACAAAAGCTGTAGGTCGACGCATAGCATGTTGTAGGTCGACACATGGGTCCCAGAGGTCGACGCATGATGTGCATTTTCCTTCCAGACCTCACCGCCTTGCATAAGTTGACGCACATAAGGTGTAGGTCGATGCACAAAAGGTGAAGGTCGACGCACAGGAGTCCAGAGGTCGACGCATGTTGTGTTGCTCACCTCCAGACCTCACTGCATTATAGAGGTCGATGCATCGTCAATTCTGGGAATTTTTGTGCACGAATTTTCCAGTTTTTTCCCTCTTTCACACACACACACATATAAGTACATTCATGCATCCATTTCAATAAAACTTTGAAACCTGAAAGAGACAAAATTGCTTCTCACCCTCATTCTTTCTCTTGTTCATTCATCAAATACACATAATCATTTTTGCTTGAGTGACCATAGATTGAGAGTGATAACGTCCAAGGTTAGAAATTTGTAGATTTCGTTGGGTGAAGAATTTTGGGGGATTCATTGAATAAAATCATTGGGGTTTTGTCCTCTAAGATCAGATTGATTTGGGGGTTTTGACAAGAAGCTTTGGATTCGATTGAGCCGAGTGAAAGCCTTGAGGAATGGTGAAGTTCGGTCAAGGGAGTAACGGTAAACGGAGGATCAATCAAAGTTCTTGGATAACAACAATTTGCGATTGCAATTCAACCGAGTGAATGCCTTGAAAAACAGTGAAGTTCGGTCAAAGGAAGTAACGGTAACCGGATGATTGATTCGAGACTGTTGCGCGACTTGATCTTGCTTAAGGTCAAGGGGAGAGAAGATATAGAATCAATATCAAAATTAAGTTTGTTTGTTTATTGCTTTAACTTCTCTTGTAATAACATTTTACATAGAAATAAAAACTATCTCAATTCTCATTTGGAATTGGGGGCAGACGTAGTCGTAGTGAGGACGAACGGCGAACTGCATAAACAAATCTTTGTGTTCCTTTCTCCCTATTTCTCTATTACTTTCTATTGATATTGGTATACAATTGTTAACTCGATAATAATTCTAAGAGTTAAATTGTGATACGAAACTGTTTTTGCATAGAGAATTGCAATTGTTAATTGCAATTGGATTTCACAATCAACACAACTTAGATTACATTGACTTGTTAACTATTGCACGCCAACTGTTTGCACAACAATTGTTCGATAAATTAACCAAATCAATTTATCAAATTGAGTGTTTAAACACATATTTTTTTTAAAATCAATTGATTCAAGCTACTTCTCATCTTTAGTAATTCTCACATTTATTAAAGGTTTAGTTGCATATTCGATTCTACCAATAGCGGTTTGGAATAGACGCAAGTCGATCCCAAAGCGCTTCTGCAAGCCATCTTTGAAGACAATTTTTAAAAGCGAATAATTTTTTAAAGGGATCTATTCACCCCTTTCCAGTTTTTAACGGTGAAAACTATGGCTATTGGAAGGATTGTATGCGCGTTCATATCAACTCTACTGATAGGAACGTATGGAAAGTTATCCTTAATGGCCCGGTTGCAATAATGCTGCTAAATAAGGATGGTGTTTCCATTTCTAAACCCGAAGCAAATTAAGATGCGGAAGATGAGAAAAGTACTCATATGATTGGAAAGCAAAAAATATTCTAATCTCCGCCTTGGGGATTGACGAATATTATCGCGTTTCACATTGTACTACCGCTAAGGCTATGTGGGACACATTGCAAGTTGCCCACGAGGGCACGAATGATGTCAAACTAGCTAGAATCAATACTTTAACACAAGAGTTTGAACTCTTTCATATGGATAATGGTGAAACCATTGCGGATATACAAAAGAGGTTCATACATCTTATTAATCGTTTGAACGCACTAGTGAGGCCCGTTTCCAATGAAACGAAAACTAACAAAATTTTGAGATGTTTGAACAGGGAATGGTAACTTAAAGTTACAGTTATAAAGAAAGCTAATGATCTCTCAATTTTGGACATCACAACACTCTTTGGCAAGCTTGAAGAACATGAGCAACATCTCATGTGCTTAGACGAGCATGAGAAAATAGTAAAGAAGGAGAAAAACAAAGATAAGGAGGTCGAGAAGACGCCCTTAGCTCTAGAGGCATCAAGCTCTTAGACCTCAAACAAAGAGCAAAATGAGAGTAACTCTAATGATGACGAAGCCTCCGATGGTGAAGAAATGTAATTGTTTGTGAGAAGGTGTAATAGGTATATAAGGAAGAATGGTGTGAAACATTTGGACAAGAACCTAACCAACTATAGAAAGCAATCCAAACAATTCAATCAAGATGAAAACAAGAAGGGAAAAGTCAAAATACTATGTTTCAATTGTGGAAAAACTGGCCATTGTAAACTAGATTGCCCATCACTCAAGAAGGGCAAAGACAAAAGCCAACGTGAAAAATACAACAAGCTTAAAAGAGCTTACATAGCTTGGGAAAGTGATGAATATTCAAGTGATGATAGCTTAAGCGATGAAGAAGAAACGACAAACTTTTGTCTCACGGCTCATCAACACAAGAAGAAGAAACATGATGACAAAGACAAGAGTCAACGCAAAAATTACAACAAGCCTATAAGAGCTTACATAACTTGGGAAAGTGACGAATCCTCAAGGAAAGATAGCTCTAAAGGTAAAGAAGAAACAGTAAGCTTATTTCTCATGGCTCATCAACATAAGAAAAAGAAACATGTAAGTCATTGAAACCCGAACTTGTACATAATGTATCCCATTCTCAATTAAAATTAGCTTTTGATGAACTACATAGAGAGACTATTGAAGCTTTTAAAAGATTAGCTTAAAATATTTTCATATCCTGGATCAAAGGTTGAAGAAACTGAAAAGAATATGGAAGCTTTAAAGCAATCTATGTTAGACATTCAAAAGAATGAAAATGAGGATAACCAATCATCTTGGTTTGGTTGCGAGACTTGCCATATTTGGCAAAAAGAAGTAAAAACTCTTAAGGCCAAATTAGACAAAGCTCTACAACCTAAAATAACTTTTGCCGTTGATCCCCCAAAATTCAAAAAGTCTTTTACTCCTTTGTATAAAAATTACACTTTTGTTCCAAAGAAATCAACCAGCAAAAGTGAACATGTTCATCATCTTAATTTTCTGTATTGTTACAAGAAGAGTTACACCATTACAGAGTGTCGTTTTCGAAGATTTTTAGTTCCTAAAGGCATTTTCCAATGGTTGCCTAAATGCAGCCAACATGTCACTAACACTTAAGGACCCAATGAAAATTGTGGACCTATTTCCCTTGTTTAACCGTGTAGGTGGAATGTCTTGTGTCTACGAAGAGAGTATGGGATCTCGATAGTGGATTTCAAGACATATTACGGGTCACATTATCATAATCCTTGACTTTGTGGCAAAGATGAAAGATATTTGCTTGTTCTTAAACTTCATAATGGTAAAACACGATTGTTTAAGAGCCTGAGAGTGGTTTATTTAATTTTATTATTCTTGAAATGATTGTGCAATATATATACTCCCTCCGGCCTGAATTATAAGCAAATATTCTCTTTTTAGGTTCATTGAGTAATGAATGTATCTGGTTTACATAAAAGATCAGATACATTCATTATTCAATGAACCTATAAAAAGAATATTTGCTTATAATAATGGCCAGAGGGAGTATATATATGTGTGCGCGCGCGCTGATTTTGATAGGTCTTATCCGAAAAATGTTAGAAAAGGTGTTTCGTTCATGGTATAGGTGTATCTTTAGAAGACATACTCAAAGACACTAAATAGGGAATTGATTGGCCCAAAATGAATGAAATTTGAGGAGGAGAAAGATGACAATCATAAAAGAACAAGAAAAATCATTCAATTAACAACAATGAAATTCCTTTAGTACATTACAAAAAGCACATCAACACATACCAAAATAAATTTGGTTATTATGTGGATTGTGGCCCATATCCTTGAGGTAGACACTGAGTTAAAAAAAAAACACCGTCGAGGATCTGCATTCCTAATTTTTCTGGAGTGATGATAGAGATCATAATAAAATAACTAATACACAATATTGGTTAGACTTCACACAATTCTAGTCTCTCAATTGATAGGCATTCAAACCAAGCAAATCTTGTTGAGAAAACTTTAAAATATATACGAGAATAAAATGATAAAATTTAAAAGTGAAAATGCTATTGTAATTATGAGCAACATAGTGATAGAGTGAAGATTGCAGTCTTGGTCTTGTCCTCGCAGCAAATGTTGTAGATATACTTATGCATATGGTAAGAACTTAATTTTATAAAAATATTAAGAAATAAATTTAGAGCTCCGTCTACGAGCTTCTTGCATAATAGCTTTAGACTACAATAATGGCGAGAGTAACAGATAATTATAGTTATCGGGCAACTCATCTGAACTAAAACTATAAAGAAGCATCTTTTCTGAAACTGCATCCACATATCCAACTGGGGAGGATTGTAGAGAGAGATATTCAATGTTCCTAAATTAAATAATATATGATTTTACTACTATTCAATATATAGTGTTACCATTCTATGCAAGTCGAATGGCAATCGTAATCTCCAATCCTTCTGTTTACGATTCAACGGCTTGCCTTTTTTTGTAGGATCTCGATTCGCTTTAACATCTGCCAGTTTCCAAACACATGTCTCTGAGTCTTTTTCGATAGAATCTAACAAGAATACTCCATCCACTTCACGGCAGTTGGACTCTATATTTTCTGTATAACAAACTCTCATCGGCATGTCTTCAAATCGACTAAGATCATCTGGCACTTTCAGTATCCTATCAGCACCCGGGGAAGAAACCTTCAGAGTAAAACTGTGTTTTGTTAGGTACTAAGTATAATTAGAGGAACGATCATTTGCTACTGAATAAAATGCTACTGGAATAAAAGCATAACACATGGCCGCAAAGTATTACCTCAAGAGCCAAATCATCAGGTATGTCTCCAAGTGCTCCAACTTCATCTAACCTTTTCTTGAATTCATGATTGTAACTCTCAAGCTCTTCCATGCTTGGACATCCATATCTGAGTAAGAAAAACGAAAAAGTTGAGCACAGAACAAACTTTATGCTTAAGTAATGAATAGACAAGGGAAGACATTGAAAACTCATAAGCGAATTATGCAAGAAAGTTTTAAAGACGTATACAGCACAAGTTGGAATATTACTCGCTTGTTAATTTGTCCAATCTCACGTAAACATATCCTCGAGGACTAGTTTTGAAAGCATAGAGTTTGATGTCCTCGCTGAACTTCATAAGGACCTTTTCAGCAATAGACAGTGCTCGCTGACCCCAAGGCACATTTTGCAAGGCAACTCCCCCACCACTTCCACCGTCACCAATCTACACACGTAAGACACGGACATAGCACAGCTTGAAAATTTAAGCAATGTTTAACGGTATTCATTATATAATTAAATTGAAGATCTCTACAATAATCCAACAATAATTTGAGCTAAAAACCAGATACCTTAGGCTCAGCCTCGTCTTCTTCTTCCCATCCATCTGTGCTTGCACCATCATCACTTGTCTCACCTGCAAACTTAACAAACTTGAATAGTTAAGATAATAGTTTTGTGAAAACACCGGTATAGAAGCAAGATTGTAGCAAAACAGAATAATGCACTAGAAAAGAAAAAAGAAACACCGTTACGGAAATATCATATCTTGGGAAGCAAATCTGAAAATTGGCAACTAACTTATTGCTGGCTAGTAAATATCTAGGAGAAGAAAAATCCTCCAAAACAAAGATATTAAAATGAAGCAAAGAACAAAAGCAAAGAAGTTTCTTTTTACAATAAATCTCTCCAAGCTTTGTCAAGGATATTCCCTTAGGGTCTGTTTGGGAGGGAGATTTTGGAGGGGAGCTAATGCTTTGTTTTTCTTTTCTGAATTAAGCAAGATATAAAATGTTACTAAAAATGAATGAAGAGCGATTGAGTTGTTATATGATCATAATAGTATTGTTTCAATTTGATCTAGCCCTCCAAAATCCCCCTCCCAAGCAGATTCTTAGGCTTTGATCGGGAGTTAGAATGGAAATGATGATAAGGAGGAGAATCCCCCACCTTGTCTCAAAGTGTGTTTTTGGTAGGGAGGAGACTGAAACCGTGAAGGCTTATGGCTAATATTTGGTTTGTTTTGAGAGTACTACGAAAACACGGAAAGGATTTGGGATATTTCAAAGCACACCAATAGCCTCCAAAGTACTCCACCAATTGCCAAATCATTTTTTGGGTTCCCTAAACTGAGAATTTTAGTCAAATGAAGAAAAGTAAACTCCATTAAGGTGGAGAGGACAATCCTCTCTTCCTGTTCCCTTCATCCTCCCTTTTTCACTCAAACCCCTCTCTTTCTCATCTGTCAAACAAAGCCTTAATTTCCAACAAAGCTCCAAAACATGGTTTTACATTACGGTCGCAATATTGCAGATGTGGTTTTCTCTGCTACTACATTGTAATTTAAATCACGTGTTCGAATGTGTTAGGAACCATATCAAACAATTCAGCTAATGTTTCTTCAAATATTTTCATCAAAACTCAAAACTCCACAGCAACTGCAATGACAGTAATCGCAACACTTTATGGATTAATCATTTTAAGCATATTCCAGCTTTCTGTAAAATAAATTTAAGCATATTCCAGCTTTCTGTATATTTACATCAGTTGAATAATATGATTAAAATTACTATCAGTATATGATGTATCCCAAACTAGTTGCAATTGAGATTATTTTAACACAATACACATAAATTTGAATGGAGAGTGAAAAATAAAGAAAGAACCTGAATGTGAAAGTGAAAAATGGCGATAGAATGAAGAGTGAGGAGTTGAGAACGGGAGAGAGTGGGAATTCAGTGGAGAGAGAGGAGAAGGGTTTTGGGAAACGAAGGAACGGGATGAGTGAGGAGCAGGGCGTACGAGAAGAGTGACACCGCCCAAAATATTCTTCGTCTTGTTGATCAGAGCTCTTGCCGCCATAGCCATGGTTGATTTGATGCTTCCTCCGTTTCACATCGTCATTGTTGAAGCCGGCGAAATTTTCATATGCTGTTGCTGTACATTTTGAAAACTGCTAGTTACACCTCCTTAATCAATCTAGTTATACCCTGAAATCATTAATAAAAATATTTAATTTTTAACGATCTTTGGGTTTAAAAATATTTGAAACTGTTTTTATTTATTTGTTTTTTTTAGTTGTTTAATTAGTTTTTTAGTTTTTTTTATTTATTTGGTTTTTTTAATTGATTTATTTTTATATGTGAAGATATTCAAAACATGTTCCTATAAGGGAAAAAAATTTAAATAACAAGGTTTTAAAAAAAATTCCCCAAAAAACCATTTTTTTGAGAAAATTTACCAAACTCTCTAGGTTTGGCAACCACCCTGGAGTATGCGCCAAATCAAATGGCGTCTATGTGCAAAAATTAGGTGAATGTGTCATTTCAAATGGCGCCTATGTTTAACCTAAATTAGGTTAGCCATTTGAAATGGCGCCTATGTACAAATGCTTACACATAGGAGCCGTTTGAAATGACTCCTATGTGTTAGGGTTTTTTTTTGAAAAAAATACCCCATTCCCGTTCATTTCGCACACAGTTTTCAGTTCCATTTATCGATTTTGTCTCTGTCGTTAACCCTAATTATTAATATTTTGGTATTTAAAAGTAAAGTTCATTGCATAAAAATATTTTACAAAGTTGTTACACAATAATTGTCATAGGGTATATAATTAAACACGCGTTGAGGTTGTTCCACGACTAGGACATTTGTTTTTATTGTGCCTTAGCTAACGACAAATGCTACATTTTCTTTCCATTTTGTCACGAACATCCATTTCGGTTCGAATACAAGTACTGTTGGGGCGACCCTTTTTCTTTCGTCGCATCATGTCATTTTTCCAAACTACTTCCCCATCATACTCAAGCCAGTAATCCTCCTTCGCTATCACTGGAAATGTGACATTGTATACCTCGAGCAAGGTGTTAGTCTTGTAAATTGGAGAAAATAGTGACAATGTATCTCGGTGCGCATATGCACATGCTGCTAGGACATGTGAGCAAGGCATACGAAATGCTTGAAACTTTCCACAGTCGCACCAATGGTCATCTAGTAGAACCTTATATTGTTGACAAGGTAATCCTTCATTGTGGTCAATTGTTTCTCTAACACTGAATGTGCGGTTGAATCGATCGAAAGCAGTAACATGATGACTGTTTGCCTTTGTTGATTGTTCTTTCAAAAAATTCATGCAACTCTCGCTGAATAGTTGTCCCGATTCTCTAACAGCACTCCACCTCTGACCTCTTGTTGAGAATAGCGAAGCCATCCTAAAGTAGGGTGCTTCCACCAGTGCAGTAATAAGGAGGTTTCGAATGCCCTTAAAAACACCATTCATGGATTCCACAAGATTTGTTGTCATGTGGCCCCAGCGTTCGCCGTTGTGATAAGCCCTAGTCCATTTCTCCCTTGCAAGGCTATCAATCCAGCTTCCCGCATCCGGATTTGACAATACAATTTCACTCCGATAATGTTGGATTGTAGGTTGAGTTAACGCATATCCTGCATTCACAAGTGTCTTCCGGAGGTGCCTATCCTTAATCTCCCGCACAAAATTATGGGCAATATGTCGAATACAGTATACATGCGTTGATGTTGGGTGTTGCCAATGCCAATCGTTTGCCGGATTGTTGTAGGCACTTTCAATGGAAGCATGCCTATCAGAGATTAAACAAAGATCAGGTTGAGAAGCAACATATTCTTGGAGATTCCTTAGAAAGAAACTCCAACCCGCGACAGTTTCACCTTCCACTATTGTGAATGCTACTGGAAATATATTGTTGTTTCCATCTTGTGCAACAACCATCAACATGGTTCCTTTGTATTTACCAGAGGGGTGTTCGCGGTGCGGTTTAGGCGGTTTTGGCTAAAAAATCCGAACCGCAAGAGAAAAAATTATGCGGTTTGGTTTGGTTCGGTTGACTTTTAGAAAAAAACCGAACCAAACCAAACCAATGCGGTTTGGTTCGGTTCGATTGGTTCGGTTTCTTACAAATATTTTATTGATCCATACATACACATATAGATGACAACATAACTTTGTATTTAGACATTTTTACACTATCAAATAACAACAAAACTCGTCATATTTTGACAACAACTTTCATTTAATATGTAAAAATTAAGTTAGACAAAAGTGGAATAATAAACATAAAATAATAGCATAAAACAATATAAAAATTATTATAATGAAACAAAAAAAAATAGAAGAGACGAGAGATTAGTGAAGATGAAAAAGAGAAAACAAAAGAGTTGAGATATTAGTGAAGAAGATGTGCGATAAAAACGAAACTGAAATATGGAACATTTGCATAAAAATGAGAAGGTGAAAAAGAAATAATATAAGAGAGTAGAGATTAGAGAAGAAGAGGGAAGATGTATGTGGCAAAGAAGGCGTGATAACGCTATTAGAGATTTGAGAAGATCGAGACTAAAATCATATGTGTAAGGATGAAAAAAATATTCGTAATCATAAGGCTGAGGTGTAATAAGTTTAAGTTTGGGTTGGATGTGAGTTAAGTAAAAGTTAGGTTGTAACATAATGCGGCTTGAATCGGTTTGGTTCGGTTTACAAAATACAAATCACAAACCGAACCGAATCGTGTGATTTTGTTAAAAGATGACCCAAACAAATCCGAACCAAATGCGGATTTTTGCGGTTTCGATTTGGTTTGGTTTGCGGTTTTATATTGGGTTGGTTTGGTTTTGAACACCCCTAATTTACCATATAACCAAGTTCCATCGATTTGCAGTATCGGTTTACAATATGCAAACCCTCGTATGCAAGGTTGGAAAGCCCAGAAAAGGCGATGGAATATTTCATTTCCTTGGACACGGGTTCCATGCGAGGCATGCGCTGGCAATGTCTCTAGAATAGAAACGGTGTCAGGAGCATATGTTTGAAGCGCAGTTAGGTAACGTGGAAGATTTTTGTATGACTCTTCCCAATTATTGTACACAATTTCAATGGCCTTTGTTTTCGCTATCCAAGCCTTTCTGTAGGATAAAGTATAATTGTATGCTATAACGGTATGCGGGATAATCGTTTTCACCTTTAGAGACGGGTCACAGTTGATAAGAGGCAAGATCTCCTGGAAGATAAGATCATAACTAAGCTTCGTATGATCTTGGGACATATTGGAGTTGACACATGTGTGTTATTGTGAAATCGACCCTATGACCCAGGCATCACTTCTCTTCCTATACGAAGCACACAGTCTAAATGCACAATCAGGGTTTTTACAAATGATTATATACCTTTCTAGGTTCGAGCGATCCATTTCAGAATCAACATTATGTGGCATGTTCCATTTTTTAATAGTTCTCAGACATGCCTCCTTATAAAGAAACTTATCTCTGGTCTTTAACACTTCATCACTTTGTATGTACGGGTTGAAGAAGATATCGAATGAAGTTTCGTCGCCTTGTAAGTTCAAGTTAGTCATATGTGCAGGAGGTTTAGGCACATTATCTACATTACTAACCAAACCATTGATCTTAAGTTTGTCTTGGCCTTGTTAGAACGATGGAGGCCAGAAACTCACACGTTTCATCTTCCAACCGGGAATGCACAATAACCCTGGAAGATGTATACATGTTGTTGGGCCTTCCAGTAGCAGGTAAGGCCGTTAATGGGGTTGTCCAACAAGCCAATTCCCTTTGTGAGCAAGCATTGGCCATTGATTTGATAGAAGGTGATGCAGGTGCTAGGGGCCAGGGTATCAACCTAAAGGCCCTTAAGGAATATTATAGAGTGTTTCGTTTGAACGAAAATTCGTTTGAAAATGATAAACTGATGTAAACTAGGTGTTACTTGATGTTGCTATTTGGAAACGTGTTATTTCTAGAAAGTACTGGAAACACAGTTAATTTTATGTATTTATGTTTGCTTCTTGATGTTGATAAAGTTGGTCAATATAGTTGGGGGTCTGCTGTCCTGGCTATGCTGTATCAATCCCTATGTAAGAACGCTAAGAGAGATTCTTGCACGTTCTATGGATGCGCTCTCTTGGTCCAAATGTGGGGGTGGTAGAGAATGCCTATACTAGCCCCCGCAAACAACGGCGAATACACGTTCCCCTACGCAACAAAGTGAGTATTTGAATCTTATTTTAATTCAAATAAAATCATTAGGGTTTACTTCAGCTAACAAATATATACTGCATTTCAGATTTTGCGTAAAAGGAATGAACTATAGCCTGAATCCGAGGGGAAACATCGTGATTTACCGCCAATTTCTTGATCACTTACGACCGTGTTAGCTGGAGATTTCGTTTGAAGAAAATATTCTTTGAAGAATTAGAGTTCGAAGAAGGATGGTTTCTGATGACCATTTCTGAGAATAAAAATGGCTCCTGATGGCCATGATTCAAGGATGTTGTTTAAGTTGAAGTAAAGATGATGGAAATCGAAGCTGATTCGAGACAAGTTGTCTTTTGGACTTAAGCGTTTTCTCGAAATACGAAGGGTACTGAAGCTTGGCGTGTTTCTTAGCATTCTTGTTTTTTATCACGTTTCCACGTATCGAAAGAGAATTCAGGCGGGAGGATTTGAATTTCGAAATAGTCTGTGTAACCGAACAAGGACAGATGGCGCCCCAGGGATTCGAAGCGTATGCATGTGAGCAACGTGGCATTTCGTTAGTGTAGGACCGTTAGGGTCGAAATTAGTATAAATAAGGGTCTTAATATCAGGATCCAGTGTGTTCATTTTGTACAAATCACTCACAAATTGCTCAAGTATCAAGTGTTAAGAGAACGAGTTCGCTGAGAAATGTACGTATGACACCACCAATTTAAATACATTTGTATTCATCTTTATGCAAGTATCTTTTCAGTATCTTTTATATTTCATTACATTCCAGCCATTTACATACTTGCACTTTTATCTTTCGTTTAACTTTATTTCGAAGCATTTACATTCTGCAATTTACGTTCCTGTACTTTAAGTTTCTTGCAAGCTTATATTTACTTCATCTTTCGCCAAAGTTGTATTTACGTGTATAACAAGGCGATTGTCAGTCTTTACATTTCGTTTATTTATTTCTTATTTCAAAGCCAGACAACTAACAAAATATGAACCAAATTATCACAAACGACAAGCTTTTTGACTATGTCCTAGGATCAATCTAGTCGATCCTGCGAGTAACCAAAGTATATTTTTTATAGTTTGGAAGACTAGCGGTTGTTTACCGGAAATCACCATAAACAGACCGAAGGATGTATTATCTCTAATCTCTTCATCTTTCATGTTCTTTTTTTATTACATGACCAATTTAATTATTAAGTTTTGTACATGCAGTTTATTTGGAGACCATACTTGGAACTCGATCATGAACCTAACGTTGAAGATGCCGCTATTTGGACAGCAAAGACGACCATCCTGAGGTACAACATCGTCGAGATGCATCATAGTGATCGAGTAAAACTCCAATTCGGGATGCATCAAGGTATCCCTGATCCTCCAACTGATTTGGGAGAGTGGCATATGAAACGAGTCAATCATCAATGGACTGTCCAAACCTGGAAGGAATTCGCTCCGGAATGGCGCCGGATGTGGAAATATTGTAGCGACCATGTCCTCAACTTCCCTGTTAGTGATACTGAAATGAAACCATCAAGACAATATATGAGTTGGTACAGAATTGTTACCACCCCCAATTTATTTGTGGCAGACCCTTTCTACTTAATAGACCCCCGCCGAAAAAACTACATCATCCCACAACAAGAACAGCAGCAGCAGCAACAATAACAACAACAAGAATACCACCAACAACAACAACAATACCAACAACAAAACAAATACCAAGAACAAAACCAATACCAATACAATACCCAACTACCCAACTACCAACAGTACAACCCATTCTAGACTCAGTCTCAACCACTTTACCAACAACAAGACCGATACCAACAACATAACTTATTTCAAATCCAGTCCCAACCACTATTTCAACCATGCAGTTAACCACCTCGCCAAAATCGTAAACGAACCACCCAATACCAAGAAGGAAGCTCCTCCAGATCATTCAGCCAACGCAACGAGGCGGGTTCCTCAAGAATCCAACTAAGTCTCGACTTTGGTCCATGGGATGAAAGTGACCACGGTGACCCACTCATATCACAAGCCTCTCACCACCGTAGCCCATATGGCTACGCAACACCAACCAAACAATTTTCCTTTTATCAAGAAATTTCAAGTGCCGTCGGGTGCTACCAACCAGAAGTCATAGCTCCACCTCCTCCCCCACCACCATTTCAAAGCTATGAGGGAATGGGTAACAGACTTTACGACAACCGACTTCCAGGACGCTACGGTGGCCTTGACGAATTCCTTGACACCGAAATTATTGATGGAACACTTCTGGGCCCATCCATACAGACACAACAGGAACCACAAAGGGGAAGGGGGTGGAGCTCGTCGTACACGTCCTCAACATTATATACGCGCTCCTAGATGTGGAACCGACGAGCGTTACGATGATGACAGACACTAATCGTATTTTAATTTTCTCTTTATCAGTTGTTGTTTCAGTATTTTAATTTTCTAATGTATCTGTCAGTTTAAATTAATGAAATCGTTTGTTTCCGACTTTTATCCACTATCGTACGTTACATATAATCCTTAAAAAAATTAAAAAAAATTAAATATATACATAGGCGCCATTTGAAATGGCTAACCTAATTTTTATTGGTCATAAGCGCCATTTCAAATGGCGCGTGCTCCCATATTTTAAATGTTGGCGCCATCTGGTATGGCGCATACTCCTGGGTGTGCAGTCAAACCTAGACACTTTAATAAATTTCTCCAAAACATAGTTTTTTTGGTATTTTTTTTAAAAGGTGGTTATTTAAATTTTATTTCCTTATAAGGTCGCTTCATATAACAATAAATTAAAATATTTTATTTTTACTATGTTTTCTACACAATTAAACAATTTGGTGATGTTAAAGTAAATTGGATTAATTGATAAAGAGTTGGCTCATGCATAAGATATTGTAGGTTTAAGTTCTGATGTCCTTTCTAGATCTTGAGGTTTATCCTGGCTCTAATACATAAACTTGTTTGTATGTAAAAAAGACCTGGTGATGCCTTTTTTATTAATTCAACAATTTTTCTCAAATTGATTTTGACATTTATGGAAAGGTGATACAAAAAGATCAGTTCAATTCGTATTCTATTTAGTCTACTCTCAGGTTGAATAATGAGAATGAAGTTTAAGATGAAGAGAGATATGGATATGTGAGATAAGAAGCATTTAGTTGGAGGAAAAAAAAAAGAAAGAAAAAAAGATAGAAATAATTCAACTGAGGAAATATTAAAGGGAATTTCTTTATGCACCCATATAGGGTGGAAAACACTCTTGAAAACTCCAAAATACTATTCGGATATGCATATCTGAAGTCACCCCTATCTCATTTTAAAATATTTCGGATATGCATATCCGAAAATACCATGAACCAATTTCGGATATGCATATCCGACATATACTCAGAGCCCTCCATTTTTTAAAAACAACAACATTGCATTGTTACAATCGGAGCATCACAACAGAAATAAATACCTCTTATAGACCGACAAACTGTAACGGAAATAAAAAAATGTAGACTAAAATAAAACACCGAAATGTCAAAATATAAATAAAAATAGTTGTTCAGACAAGTGAAAAATGTCAAAATATTACAACACTGAAAAAAAGTCATAAATAAAACATAAATAAGGAACTACTACTGAGTATGTCTACTGCAAACTCCCTGCGACCACCTTTGCCTCCTATACGCCGTCGCACCAGACACCTCATTGACCATCCTTTACATTATGGTAACCATCTCTAAACCGGCCTACTCAATGATCCATCTCTCCAATGCCTCATGCCCAATCAACTGTATCCGCTGGCATATCGACAAGAGATCTGTGGCGTGGTCATCCTCAGCCTGCTGGTTGTCCAAGATCTCCTCGTACGCTGGCCTAGGTGGACATCCTTGAGCATCGAGTGTCATGATAGAATGTGACACCAGATAAAACCATGTCACGTAACCATCTACACAGTGTCAGCTCTGGGTGGTCCACATACGCCGATACTCCTATAAGACTAGATGATGCGCTCAATCCTCAAATATAGTAGTGAGCTCTTTACGAGTAACGGTGTCAGGAGCAGCCTCAACCCAAACTGTCTCATGCACCTCCCCGGCAGATATCTGACCATGGTGTTGGCCCCACATGCCAACCATCCGGAGTATAATGCGGTGCGGCCCAATAGGACAACATCACCGTAACTACTGAAGGGTGTCCAATTGATGTCATCGTGAGAAGTGTGGTCGAGGTATACAGGACATGGCCCCACTTTCTGATCCCCCCTTTAGAGGACGTATTGTGCAGCCTTGGGCATGACGTTAGTGTGCAACGGATCAGGATCATAGCCGTGGATACGGTGGAAGTAAGAGATAATCCAACTCTAAAACACAAATATGATAACATGTTAAAACACAAACACAAATAAGAGCTTAAAATGTGATATAATTAAAAATAAATGTACGGTGAGGAGTGTGCAAGAGCCACTCAACTGTTTGGTCTTCCAAATGCACGCTTCATATAACTTCTAGTACATATTTACCAGAATGGCGGCCCCCCGTTTCACTCGTGAATTGTAGTCAAATCAATAAAATATCTGAGGTATGTCATGTCCATGTAGGTGGCACTTATGTCCACAAATAGGGACGTGTCGACCAGGAACATGAACCAACACTGTAAGGTGCAAGCTCTATGATACTTAACAAAAATTAAAGTACAAGCATGGCGAGATTAAGAATAAAGAAGATCAACTATCATAGCACAAAGTTGCAAGCAACGCGAAAATACATGGATAAAGTGAACATGCAAGGTAAAAATTAAAAAAAAAAAGTTCAGAGCAAATTTCGGAAGTGCATATCTGAAACTGGTTAGAGGTGTTTACGGAGATGCACTTCTGAAATTACATGCGACAACCATTTTTTACAGTTGTCATTTCTTGCCCTAACTCATACAAAATGCATTTTTTACATACAAACAATATCATTGAACATCAACAACTTTATTAAACACCATTAACCTAATTTCTAACAACCCTAATAACATTTCAAGCTAGAGTTGAAAGCAGTGGCGGAGCCAGGAATTTTATACAGCCTGGGCAAAAAATTTACACCATTGATTATTTACCTGTTTTAATTTTCACACCCTATTTTCACTATTTTTGCCCCTGATTTTGTCTAAAAATCAACTATTAAATTGTGGGGATTACATAGAAAATAGAGGTTGAGCCCGGGCGCTTGCCCGGGCTAGCTGGGCCTTGGCTCCTCCCCTGGTTGAAAGTGTTGGAAACTTATAATTTTTGGAAGCTTGAGTACCACTTGAATGGAGCTTAGAGCTTTGGATTGGAGTTTGAATAAAAAATGTGTCTTGACTAGGACTCGGTAGCAATGAGTTTGAAGAAGGAAATTTGAGTTTTGAACAAAATATGAGAAGTGGTGGTGACTGTTTGTGTTTTAGTGAAACCCCAAAATATTTCGGAGATGCATCTCCGAAAATATCTTTTTTTTTAAATGTTGTCTCGGAGATAAATCTCCGAAATAACTCATTTTTTTTAGAAAAATATGTATTCGAAAATGCATATCCGAAATATATGAGTATTTTTGGGATTTTATCGCAAGTATGTGAATATGCATATGGGTTCATAAAGAAATTCTCATACTAAATAATGGACCCATTAAGCACTTGAGACATGTTAAACCAGAAAAACCCATCCAAAATTCAAATGTGGACCCAAGTCAGGTGCATGTATTGTTTGTCAAGGAAATGCAATTTTGGGAGGCCCTTTTATTTTGTGTCAAGTAAATCTTGGAATATCATCAAAGTTGTGTGCGAACTAGCATCAAATTTGCTACACATTCTGCTTACCAGAGTTATTTTGATGTTGTCCTGTGTTGTTCGATTATCAAATGCTCCTGTTTTGTAGGAATTTGGTCTCATTTTATCAGGCAGTTTGGCTTGCGTCGGGTGCTACCAATTTCGTTTACACTACTATATAATGTACCTAAAATAGCTAATGTAGCTTAAACAACTAACTACAAATCAAAACATAAGAGATATAATTTTTTAAAACTTACCAAATCAAATTGATGAGAAGTAAAAGCTTAAATGTATGAGATATGAGATGCTGGAAAGGAAGGGAAAGAGCTCAAATGGTAGAGGTTTGAATGAATGGATGATAAACTTGAATGTGTGAGTTCAAATATTTTGTTTTGAGAAGTTTTAGAAAATGAAGGAGGAAAAGGGAAGGGTCAAGCGTGAAGATATGAAACAAAACCGTCCAGAGATACATATTCGGACCACCCGCTAATTTTTAATTAAATGGAATTTATAGAGATACATCTTCAAATGTATTTTTTAAGCATACGAAAATATATTTTCGAATTAAATTTTTAACATAATATAGCGCCTCTTCAATTTGATACGAGAAATTACTTTAAAATAATGCGCCTAGAGACAAGTCATAACTTTCCATGATCCAAAGAGGCTTGCGCTTTGATGGGTTCAAAGAGATTTGCTTAGGTGGACCCTAAAAGGATTGCTTACACTATGCTTGTGAGCGTGTAATCTTGGAATAAAATCGTCAACGTGCTTCTAATACGAAGGCTCAAGAAAAATCTCTTCAGCTTCCTACCTTTATTTTCACTTTTCCTTGAATTTTGAATTTATTAAATGCATAAAAGTTGTATCTGTTGTACTTCAATGTCCTCTTGCCAATTTCAAGTCTAATTTGACATAACTCTAATCCTTTTTCTATATATTCATCTTTTAGTTGATTCTTTAACTTCTATTCTCTATCACATAAACTTCATCCAATAGAATTGTAAGTGAAATTTTAAACATAAAATTGAGATCAAATACACAAATTCTGAAACTTTAGGTTTTATGTATAAACTTAATTCACTACATTTACTTGAACTAAGTTAATGTATTTTTCATAGACTTCAAATTTCTAGAGATCTCAAAATTTTAAAATTAAAATGTTTGTGAGAGGTCCTAAAATTTTAAAACCTTATAACTTGTTCATCTATACTAACACGTAATTCACATGATACAAGAAAATTTGATACAAATCCATGAAATTAAAATCACAAATATAATTTCATACAATGAGATGCTTCAATATCTATGGGACAAAAAAATTAAAACACTTGTTATTCTTGGACATTTTCAAGATAGACTGCTTACAAAGGACATGGCCACACGACATCAACATTGGAGGATTATCCTCAGTTGCTAATTCCTTCGAGAGGCAAGACAAACACAAACAGGATGGACTGAAATTTCCCATTGCATCTCAATTGACACAGGTAAGTTGTAACTGGTCCATAAATTGTCATTCCCGCTTCTTTCCTGCCATGACATTCATACATTAAAGGAGAGCAAGCAAAAACTGGATCCCTGCTGCTACAGTCACACTCAATTGTCTGTTAGACAGGAAAGTAATGTGTAGACATGTCAAAGTTTCCAGGCCACAGTAGACAAGCGACAAAAGCATCTTTAACAGAACTGTGTCTACAATTTGTAAGGCCATAAAGCTAAGATACACTGAAAATGGAAGCAAAAGACTATGGTTGGTGGTGCATCTACTCATTTGCAATATTCTAAGAACAAAGAAATACCTGGACAGGGGAAAAAATAGAAGCAAATATAATACACATCAAATTTATAATTAGAAAACAGTAGAACCACAGTATAAGTAACTGTATGGCAAGTATTGCTCATTTTTTATTTTATTTGATGCAAAATTTCTAACTCAAAAACTGACACTCTAGCAGATACAAAGTTATAGAAATATTTATCAATGACATTGCTAAAGTTGTTGCACTACTAACTACAGAAAGAATCTAATCCAGCACAACTAGCTTCTGATACTCAGGGCCAGCAATGGCAGCTTCCATGGCTTCTACAGGGCTTACATCACCTTCATTATCCAAGAACAATGTCAGCAGATTCTTAGAAAATCCACTCACCAGCGCCACTCCTTTCTGAGTGGCTGGCACCGGGGTCGCCTTTGAGTCTCTCAGATTCCAAAAAACTATCTGAGGCACAGAAGAACCATACCCTTTCTCTTTATACTTCCTAGTGATTGCTTGGTAATCTGTCTCCCAAGAGTTTGCAGAAGCTTGATCAAACTCCATGTCACTGAATACAAATATCCTCTTAATCATCTGTTCCTCCTTGAGTTTCCCATTTACAGCCACATCCAATATTCGGTCAAACACCTTCTGGAAATCAGTGTTATACCCCCAATCCATGTTCCTCACAAACTCTGTTTTGGACTTGAGACTATCCCCCTCAATCAAATGAAGCTGAGGCTCGGCACTGAAAGTAATAACCTTCCCTTTCCAGGGTTCCGCACTCAATTCAGACACCAACAATCCCAATGCAACAGATACCTCCATAGGGATCCCACACATACTCCCAGACACATCACACACAGCAAGACAATTACTCATCTTTCCTTTCTTGAGCAAATCATCAACTATTCTCTTCCATTGCAGCTCAGCAACTTCCCCACCATCTCCATCTTCCAAAGACTCTATAATCTCATGGGGAAGCAAAGCACCGGCTGCAATAGTAGTCTTCCCTGCTTTCACATCCTCCAAGTACTTCTCAAACCTCTCCTTATCATGCTTCAAAAACTTCTCTTTATAAAACTTCATGGCCACAGAAGCAACCCTATTGTAAGGAAGCAAATTCCATTGATTAGCCCCAATAAACACCTCAGGCAACTCCAAGACCTTCCTCAAGGGCACCAACACATCCTTCCTCAAACGATCGCGAACCCTATAAGCATAATGAGCCTCCTCCACACCCTCATACTCCTCCCTAGGGAAGATCCTCTTTGCAATGCTCTCACACAAAAGCGTAGACCTATCAAAGGAAGAGTCAACTGAAGGACACCATTTTGCAGCAAGACTAATTTTTGTGGAAGACCCAGATTTCAAAAACTCCAGATCTTTCTTCAAGCAATCAGCAAAATGATCAGATATAGCATCATGAAGCGATCGGAAATTGGAGTCACGATTGTAACGTTCAACCAGCTTCTTAGCCAATGCAATCTTCTTCTCCTCCTTCAAAGAGTGAGCGGTTTCTTTCTCAGCCTTAGCTCTGGCTGCCACCTCTTCAGTCATCACAGAGTCTTTCGCAGTACCTTTCCAGCCTTTGTTGTCGTCGTTCTTTTTGGTTTGTTTCTTCTTTGTTTTTCTTTCACCAAAAGGGGCTGATGTAGATGAGCGCTTGTTTTTGGATCCACGTTTCCTCTGAGTCCACTCTTCTTTCCTAATTTTACGAATCTGCGAACCTTCTAGGAGACGGTAAAGGATCTCAGGGAGATCTTTGAAGTAACCAAAGTCAGCGAGGGAGGGAACATTGGAAGCTAGGGTTTTGGGGTGATGTTGGTGAAACCAGAGAGCAGCGGAGTAGAAGCCTTCACGATCGGACTTACCGGTACCACGAACACCACGGAGGTTACAGACAAGTTTGAGGGCGGTGAGTGGGTTTTGGGACCAAGCAAGCTGAAGTCTCTGAACGAGTGTTTCAGAGGGAGTGTCAGGGACGACATGGAAGAAAAAGTCGAGACAGGGGTTACCTGTGGAGAGAAATGTTGGTGACATGTTCTCGGTTAACCCCATCGGTGGCTGCCGGGTTGCTCCTAGGGAATTGAAGTTGGCTACCATTTGATCAATGAAACCGTCGTTAGTGATTGTGGCGGTGGTTTCAGCGGTGGTGATGGTTTGAGTAGTGGTGGGGTTGGGGTTTGATTTGAGAGTGTAGATCTCAGGTGGGCCAACGAGAGTTGTGGCGGCCATGATGATGAGATGAAAGTTTGACGAAAAAGGGGAAATTTGGATTGAAAAGGACAGTTGTGTAGGGTTAAAGAAGGAGGATGCGAAAATCGAAGAGGATTTGAGTGCAATTTATAAACCGATTTGCGTGGGATCCAAGTATTTCTGACAAAGCAAACGCGAATCTTATTCATTAAGTAAAATACTTTTCTCTACTTGTATTTATGGCGTGTTTGGATTTATTAGAAAAAAAATAAAGTAATGAAAAAAAATAAAAAAAATAAAGTAATGAAAAAAAAATTAAGAAAATGAGATGATTTTGTTTCATAGAGGTGGTGTTAAGTGAAAATAAAAAAAGGATAAATATTTAAAACAGAAAATATTACAATATAAATATAGTTATTATTTTATTTTTTTATCAAATAAAGATAGTAATATTATGTAAAGATCATTATTATGATTATTATTAGGGAAAAGTTAACATGTACCCTTAGGGCACATGATAATGAGATATTTATAGAATTATTTTCTTGAAATGCATTTATTCAATGTATCGAAACTTTAAATATGACTTTATTGTATTTTATTATATTTAACTTTTTTTAATTATAGTATCCTTAATATGTGCCCTTAGGGCACATGTTAGCATGACCCTTATTATTATTATTATTATTATTATTATTATTATTATTATTATTATTATTATTATTATTATTATTCTTATCTTAATATCTTAATTTTAATTTTATCTTAAACTTAATCTTATCTTAATCTTAATTTTATCTTATCTTAATCTTAATCTTAATCTTAATCTTAATCTTAATCTTATATTAATCTTAATCTTATCTTAATCTTAATATCTTAATCTTAATCTTAATCTTAATCTTAATATATATAAATTCAAGGTTGTCATGATGGCAACCCTAGCCACATGTCACCTTGGTAACAACTCTAAACACAAACCCTTATTGTAATTTTACTAATTTGTCCCTACATTAAAAATAAATAATAATATAATATAATATTCAACTACCACAATTAAAAATACTATTATTTATAAAAATTATAATTATTTATCTATTATCTAACCTACATTCCTATTAAACCATTAATGACTTACTAAAAATTTTAAAATATTTTTCTCATTATTTATGATTATTTATCATTTCAAATTGTAACTCTAAAAAAAATAAAAACTCCATTTTACTATACTAATGTCATTATCAATCAATAAAAACTCTATAATAATATTCGAATATTGTAATAAACTCGTATATAAAATAATATTTGAATAAACTCATTAGAAAAAAAATTATAAACATAATAAAATGATCCTCTATATCTATCTACTTAATATAAATCTGAGGTTGTCATGATGACAATCCTAGACAAAACCCTAGCCTCATGCTTATGTGGCAAATTTATAAAGCCTGATGCTTACGTGGCAAACTCACAAAGCCTCATGTTTATGTGGCAAACTCACAAAGCTTCTCAAATTAAATCAAATTTTCAATTTTTTATTTTATACAATTCTATATTTATTTTAAATATAAATCTCAAATAAATTTTGCATTAAAGATTGTCAAATAAATATATAATTATTGTCTAATAAATAAAATATAATCCAAATGGGTTTATGAATTATAATAAATATAAGGCTCAATTACAGTTTTGGTCCCCTATTTTGTTTGATTCACGAATTTAGTCATCCTATTTTAAATTCAAACAGTTTTGGTCCCCTTATTTTATATTTAAACAGTTTTAGTCCCCGTCTCATATTTTTTCAAAGAAAATCGATGAAATTTTTTATTTTTTAACTTATATTTTTATCTAATAAATTCAATAATAAATTTATATACGGTGATTTCTCATGTTTTAAAAGTAATTTTCCATTTAAAAAGTGAAAATATCGTTAATTTTAAGTAAAAAAAATATGAAAGGGGATCAAAATTGTTTAAATCTAAAATAGGGGGATCAAAACTGTTTAAATCAAAAATAGGGGGACCAATTTCGTGAATCCGAAAAAATAGGGAGACAAAAATTGTAATTAAGCCTAAATATAAATATATAAAATACAAAATGCTGCAATAATATGGGAAATAACTTATAATAGTTTTATAAACAATTAAGTAGATTTTTTATTTTAATAATCACTAAAATTATAAATAATAAACTACAATGATAATATAAAAAATAAAAAAAAAATATTTTTGGATTCAAAATATATTTAAAAAATGTTTTTATTATTATTATTAGCAATTTAATAAATTGTGTATATATATATATATATATATATATAAATATATTTATAATAATAATAATAATTATTATAAACAATAATAATAATAATAATAATAACATAATAAACTAGAACCATTAAGAATAAAAATAAAAAAATTATGTTATATTATAAAAATAAAAATTTAAAAATGGAACTATGTTATCCAATATATCTCAAATGTCCTAAATATTAGTTTAGACATAATCAATATACACCTAAGATAAAACAATTATTATTATAGAATTTATTTGCTTTAAATATCCCATTCATTTGAATATTATGATATTAATTTGGTTAATAAATTTTCTTGATATTTACGTTGAACTATTTTTTCTATCCATTCCATAAAAAAATTTCCTTAATTCATAAGCCCACAAATAATCTCATATTTTTGTTTCAAAATATTTTGAAAAACAAGTATTATATAATTAAGTTATTTAATAAAAAATTATTATTTTAATTGACTAGCTACTATTTATTACCATAAATATACGTTTAATTTCTTTAATTTTTTGTCTCATGAATTAAAAATATTCATTGTATTAAATTTGATAATTTTTATTTTGTATTATTTTTATTCTAAACTGATAATTAACTATGAAACGTATTTCTTGATGTAATTTATACAAATTCTTGATTTTCATTCAATATGAAATTGATAAAAAATGAGTTACGTAAATTTCTTTTATATACCTTATTATATATCATTTTTCCATTCACATTTCACACGGGCGTGAAATTCAAGCAATATTGCAACATTGGGTTATAGGAATAATAGAATTTTTTTCAATTTTTCTAGAATTAAAATTGTACTATATGGTGTAATTATTATTTTATATATTGTATTTTTTGTATAGATTATTCAGTTTTCAATGTAATGTAAATTGAGTGGTTGATCGCAAAATACAAAGTATGTGAGGTGAGAATATATTGTATAGAAAAAAAAAAGTTGTGAATGAAGACAATCAAGTGCACATTTAAATTGGAGGTGACAAACATGACAATAGGTATGATGATGGTTTTCATGTCTTAACTTCTTATGATTTGTAAAATTTCAGGAAAAATATTATATTGTTAACCTTATTGTGTTTATAATTGCAACACGTATCTATTAAGTTATGTTTACAACATCTTAAATTATAAGAATGATATAATATTATTATTTTTTTCATTTAACCTTAAATATTTTTTATATCTTTTAATTTCAAAATACATTTTCATTTTTTAATTAATATTTTATTATTATACGAATAGTCTACCTTTTTCGAGAAAAAAAATATTATGGGTATCTATTATATTTATTGAACATAGCCACTCTAATCGTTTATTGTCGTAAATAAATTCATACTATTTACTATTTATATTATATTATTATTGTTGTTGTTATTATATTATTATAATTTTTTGTACAAATTATTTTATGATATATATTATAGAACTATTATAATTGCAACTTATGTTTGTTTGATGCATTAAACAATATTGCAAATATGTTATTTTCTTCATTGTTATAATTATTCGTTATAACAATATCAATTTATGAATAATGATTAAATGTCGCACATCTGAATTATATATGACACTATCTCAAGTCTCTTTTTGCTTATATTATTGTTTTTAAATATGAAGATAATATGAATATTTTTTTTTACAATAATTAAATATTACACATTTGAATTAAATGTCACATCATTTTTATTGTATACTTATTTTTTGTGCAATTTTTAAAATTCTATAAAAAATTAATGATCATAGATTTTTATCTATCATATAAGAAAAGTCTACCATTTCCTCATCTTTTAGCTATGCCACATCAGCCTCTCTTCTCACAAAATTCCACATCATTCCTTTCCCATTGTAGGATTGAACTTTAAACCTCCAACCTCTCATGATCTCCTCATCTTTTAGCTATGCCACATCAGCCTCTCTTCTCACAAAATTCCACATCATTCCTTTCCCATTGTAGGATTGAACTTTAAACCTCCAACCTCTCATGATCTCGCAGTTACAAATTATTTACTTTCTTTGGCCATTCACATTCACAACTGCTTACAGCACTAATGACCTCATATAATGCTTCTGCCTTTCCAAGCCCTCCACCTTCCACGTTCCAAAACACTTTTATCATTACTATATATAACCATCATACTTTCACAGTATATATCATGTTCATCAAACCTAATCGTGGAAAATTTTGGTTTATACTATTTTTGCAATTACAGCCATTCCCACGACTATTCATGTGGAAAATTTTGGTTTATACTATTTTTGCAATTAAAGCCATTCCCACGACTATTCGTGGACAAACCGGAATTTAACATTTTTTTGATAGAAAATATCTTTCATGTTATTTGCAGGTTGAATTTGTAGTGTATCATTCTGAAGTACTAATTGGCGTTTCATGTTATTTGCAGGTTGGATTTGTAATGTATCATTCTGAAGTACCAATTGGCGTCAAGTTTGTTTTTTACATGGGTTGTTTCCAATCCCTATTTTCTATTTTTTTAGTAACAATTTAAATATTGTCCTAATATGTGTTTTGGATTTTTTTTCTGGTGCAGACAGTAGAAAACATCGTCTATACGATTCGTTTGAAATAAATATTCTTTTGACTGTCCTGAAAGTTTGAGCTGTAGAAGTAGAAATCAAGTTGGCTGGTGTCAATATACAATGGAGAATCTGATTGAAATTTATGGATTATGCTTGCGCAAGTTTTGTCAAAAATGTAGATATTATACTATGTAAATAACATGATATTTTATATTAATTCATAGAATGAACTTTAATTTTTTATATTTTAAGTGCAAATATTAATAAATAAATCTTAATTGATTGATTTTATTTTTGAGTGATATTTATATTAAATCTTAGTAATTATAGAAATTGTAGATATTATAATATGTAAATAAGATAATATTTTATATTAATTCATAGAACTAAAGAATATTTTAGTTAGGTCAAATTAAGAAATTAAATTTATCAATATATACAAAGTTAGTTTTATAAAATATTATTTATATTTATTTATTATAAGGTCGAACAAAACAAAAAATAAAGATAAAATATTACAAATTAAAAATGTATACATAATTTTGAAATTTATAAGAAAATAGAATCAAAGAGTAAAGAAAAAAACATTATATTTGTTTAGGTAAATAAAGAGTTTTGAAATGAAAAGACATAAATCATTTACCTATAAAAAAATTAAATATCATAACTTTAATTTTTGATTTAATCTGATTGCAACTTTGATTTATTATTTTTAATTTTTTGATTTAATGTGATTACAATTTTTAACTTCTTATCCATAATAATCCAAATATTATGGTCGATTTGAACGTGATTTTAAAGAATGGTTGGTTGAAATAATGAAGCAGCACACCTATTTTCTTGATATGGAAATAATTGGTATATTATTGCAAATTTTAATAAATAAATTTCATTGATTAATTGATTTTATCTTTGAGTGATATTTATATTAAATCTTAGTAGCTATAAAAATTATAGATATTATAATATATAAATAACATAATATTGTATATTAATTCATATAACTAAAGAATATTTTAGTTAGGTCAAATTAAAAAAATTAAGTTTATCATATATATATATATATATATATATATATATATATATATATATATAATTTATAAAGTTTGTTTTATAAAATATTATTGATATTTATTTATTCTAAGGTCGAACAAAAAAAATAAATATAGAATATAATAAAATATTAGAAATTCAAAACATATACATAATTTTGAAATGTATAAGAAAATAGAATCAAAGAATAAAGAAAAAAACAGTATATTTTTTAGGTAAATAAAGAGTTTAGAATGAAAAGACATAAATCATTTACTTATAAAAAAGTTAAATATCATAATTATCTTTAGTAATCATTGATCGATTGATTGCAACTTTTAATTTATGATTTAATGCATGTGATTGCAACTTTTGATTTCTTATTCTTTTAGTACTTACCATATGTATATTTAAATTATTAGATTTGAGAAAATATTGTACTTTTATATCTTACAAAATTATATTGTTTTTACAATATTGTATGATTTACCTAAAAATAATATAATTTTGAGTAAATATTGTACTTTTGTATGATTTACCTAAAATTATCTAACTTTGTAAGATATAAAAGCCTTTTTAACGACCCATACCTTAAAATCAGTACGTTGGGAATAATTTAATTGATATAGAATCAATACATTAAAATCATATCAATTACTTACCAATATCTTAATTGGTATAAAATAAATACGTTACAAAGATGTTGTATCACCAAAAATTGAGTGAATCATATTATCATTAAAAATTAATAAATATAATTTATCTCACTTGATTTCCTTCAAAATTATTTAATAGAAACTTTCCAAAATAATGAATTTATCAACATAATTTTGAAACCAAATTTCATATGGTTAGAAGATTTTTAACCTCTCATTTAACAAAAGGATAAATATTATTAGATACATATTTTAATAAAATGTTTTAGGCATATCATTGCTTTTATATATTGTATGGAGTTTTTTGATAAAAAATTCATAGATATTATTATAAAAATAAAGTATATTTTCAAAATATTTAAAATACAACATGTGCCATCGTCATTCTCTGTATAGAAAAACTAACTACTATTTTCTATTTTCACTTTAATAAGATTTCTTACTAATACTACTAAATTATTTAAAATATAAAATATGAAAGTTATATATATATATATATATATATATATATATATATATATATATATATATATATATATATATATAAATGAAATTTTTTAGAGATTATTAAATAAAATAAATATATTAGATCTATTGACTTTTTTTTAAAAAAATATTTAAAAATAACTATGGGTGTTAATAAGCATAAGTAATCGAATGAAACATAAGTATTGTATGGATAAATAGTAATAGAATGAAACATAAGTAATGTATGAATAAGTAGTAATAGAATGAAACATAAGTAATATATGAATAAATAATATCAAAATTGTATGATATTTTTTATTAATCATACAATTTATTTGTCATTTATAAAATATAAAATTTAATTGAACAAGTTCATCAATAATCAATATATATATTTATCTATATATAATATAATATAATTGAAATATTACCATTAAAACTTTAATGGGTCAATTCTATCCAAATACAAAATAATATATTACGGATACACACGGGTAATTATATGGTACGCACATAAGGTACTGATATTAACACATTTAATTAAATGTAATAACGAGAATAAGTTTACAATTGATTTAATTGGCTTAATTGCAACTTTGGTCCCCTATTTTGTCTTTTTCTCGATTTTAGTCCCCCCATTTTTAAAACCACGATTTTGGTCCCCTTTTTGAGTTTTCTAATGAAAAAGAGACAGGAATAGGGACTAATTTTGCAGAAAAAAACAAAATAGAGGGACGAAAATTGCACAGAAAACTTTAAAAAGGGACTAAAATAGTGATTTTTAAAATAGAGGGATCAAAATCAAGAAAAAGACAAAATAGGAGGATTAAAGTTGCAATTAAGACTAAATAGTTTTATAAATAATTCCAAAACAAAAATATTTATATATAGGAATAATTAACTATTGATTCAAATATTTTATATATGGAATAATATATTTGATTTGTAAATTGAGTTTAATCAATTATATTAAATATTTATTAGTAATTGTATTATATAATTTGATAGAATATTTCTTCATTATAATTTGTCAATTTAAGATTTTTGTTATTATAAAAAAATTTAATTATCATCAAATATTTTTAAACAATGTTAAAATTAATTTATTTTTGTTTCAAAAATATCATCAAAATATTGAATATTAATAGAAACATGAAGTTACTGATAACAAAATTGAATATTAACGGGAACATGTAGTTATTAATCAAAATATTGAATATTAATATAATTTTGTTTAATATTAATGGGTACATGAAGTTACTAATCAAAATATTGAATATTAAATATAATATTAAATTACTGATCAAAATATTAAATGTATTGAATATTAACGGAAACATGAAGTTACTGATAAAAAATGGCATGTTAACGAGAGCATAAAGTTACTGATCAAAATATTGAATATTAACGAGAACACGAAGTTATTGATCAAACTATTGAATATTAACGGGAAAACAAAGTTATTGATCAAACTATATTGAATATTAACGGGAACATGAAGTTATTAATCAAAATATTGAATATTAACGAGAACATGAAGTTAGTAATCAAAATATTGAATATTAACGTGAGTATTAAATTACAAAGCAAAGTATATAATATTAACGGGAACATGGAGTTACTGCTAAAAATATTGAATAATAACGGAAACATGGCGTTATTAATCAAACTATTGAATATTAACAGGAACAAATTTGAAACATTAACAGAAACACGAAGTTAGTGATCAAAATAATGAATATTAATGGGAACTTGAAGTTATTGATCAAAATATTGAATTTTAACGGGAACATGAAGTTACTGAACAAAATATTGAATATCAACGAGAACACGAAGTTACTGATCAAAATATTAAATATTAAGGGGAACATGAAGTTACTGGTCAAAATATTGAATATTAATGGGAAATGAAGTTTATTGATCAAAATATTGAATATTAGTGGGAACACGGAGTTACTAATCAAAATATTGAATATTAACGGGAGCACTGAGTTATTGATTAAAATATTAAATATTAACGGGAGCACAAAGTTAATGATCAAAATTTTGAATATTATCGAAAAGTTACTATCCAAATTTTAAAAATTAACAGGAACAAATTTTGAATATTAACGGGAACACAAAGTTACTAATCAAAATAATAAATGTTGACGGGAACACGGAGTTATTGACAAAATATTGAATATTAACAGGAACATTAAGTTACTGATAATTTTTTTGAATATTAACGGAAAGGAATTTGGAATATTAACGGGAACACGAACTTATTGATCAAAATAATGAATATTAACGGGAACAAGGAGTTACTGATCAAAATAATGAATATTAACAAGAACATGAAGTTACTGATCAAAATTTTGAAAATTAACGGGAAGAAATTTGAAATGTTAACGGGAATACGAAGTTACTTATCAAAATAATGAATATTAACGGGAACATGAAGTAACTGGTCAAAGTATTTTTCTATTAATTATGCATTTTGAATGAATCATTATTATAAATGGAGTTTGTAGTGGTTTAATTTCTCATTGGCCTACAAGACAGAGCTGATAGTTTGAGATTGAGCTGATAGTTTGTAGTTATAATTAAGCCAAAATAATTAATTTTCTCCTTAGCTAGCAAAAAATAATCGATTCTCCTTAGCTGATAGTTTGAGATTGGGCTAATAGTTATCACTAATTGAATTATATAATTTGATTGAATATTTCTTCATTATAATTCGTGAATTTGCGATTTTAAAACTTTTCCTTCATTATAATTTGTTAAATAAAATATTACTATTTTTATAACTTTTTCAATTTTACCCAAAACTTAATCTTTTACTAATATCTTTTATTTTTCTCAATCACAATGCGCGAAAACAACGGGTACCCGTGCGAACGCACGGGTAAGACACTAGTTAGTATAACACTTTTTGATTACATTAAATACAGATACGGATTTGGATCATCAGTTGTGTTTTCCGTGCAATACTATAGCAGCTTCTTTATGCTTTTATCTCTAATATTTTTCTCTTTCTCATTCTCATCATTATATGTTTATTTAAAATATAAATTAACTGTGTACAAAGACTTATACCAAGATTTTCAAAAAAAAAAAAAAAACTCTATATGTACAAAGACTTATTACACGATTTTTTAATTTAAAATTCTAATAAGGCAATATAATTCTACCAAATTTTAAATATTTGCATTTTTATGTTGTTAACATAGTCTCTTAAAAGCTCAATCTAATACATATCAAATTTATTATTTTGGCATTTAAATTTTTTTTGGGAAATATTTATTGAAAATAAATTTTATTTTTCAATTAAAAAATGTTTTAGAAATTAAAAATCACATCACACTAACCATATATAATATTTAAAATATGTTTAATCAAACTCATGCAACACACTGACCATAGATCTAGTTATTCTTAAAATTTAACTTCTTCTCTAATATATGCTTATAAAACTACATATAATAATTACTTAAATAAAATCATTTAAAAAAATTCCACAAACAAATCAATAATATAAATTTTTGAAGTTTAAAATATTATATATAATAATAATAACATATTATGGGTAAACCGCTCAATGCGCGGTTCTTCTCAAATATATGCTTATAAAACTACGTATAATAATTACTTAAATAAAATCATTTAAAAAAATTCCACAAACAAATCAATAATATAAATTTTTGAAGTTTAAAATATTATATATAATAATAATAATAACATATTATGGGTAAACCGCTCAATGCGCGGTTTATATACTAGTTATTATTAGAGTGAAGATTCATTTTTATCCCTTACAAACCGTGACTGAAAGTCTATGTATTGTTTTTACTTACGTGAACTTATTATTTTTATTTTTAATCATTTATTTATTTATTTTGATTTTATTTAATTAATAAAGAAAGTTAATAAAACAAAATTTACATCAAACAAGAGTTGAACTTATGACCCCTTAGTCAATGGACAACCTCCTTTATCACTAAACTAATGTATTTTTCTTGTTTTAACTTACAAATAACACTTATATCGATATATTTTTTATAATTTTTTTAATTATTAACAATAATTTATATATTTTGATCTCTTACAAAAAAAACCTTTTTAAACTCCTTACAAAATTTAATTGGACCATGTTAGTCTCAGATAATCTATCATACATTATAGAACCATCACATTGAAATCAAGTAGCAAAAATTCTACATTATCATCACATACGTTAGATGTACCATCAAATTAAAAATATAATAGTACCATCAAATTCCAAAATATCGTACCAAAAAATAGAACTTCAAAATCTAAAACGTCTAATATCACCAAAATAAAACAAACAAAGTGCCCTAAAATTGCAAAAAACGTCGTACCAACAATTACAACTTAAAAGCAAAACATATGATGATGCCACCAAATCTAAAAGACAAACTAAATAAAGTAGAAGTAAATGTCATGTTGACCGTCATTGTGTAAATCAATGAGTAGACATGAATCTTAGACTAATAGGTCCAATTTGTGGAGATTGAGATATACGTGGAGGGTGAAATGGTGTTGGTGGTCGAAATATGAAGTTTCAACTATTGAAGGGCGTGCAATGAAAGGTGGTGGTGGCAGCCTAACTAGAAGAGGTGATGGTTGAACAGAGAGATGTGGTGGTGGACTAACAAGAGGAGGCCTTACAACTAGTGAAACTACTGTTATTCTAAGAACAAAAGGTAATCCATGGATATTCCTCAACACGACAGACTGCCATAGCCCTTACCTTGTCATTCTTTTTCCACTTAATTTCCATTCTAAGAGCAATATTCACATTTTTCACAACATTATTAAAATCTCCAAAATTTATAAATTACACCCCTTGTTCTATCCTAAATTCACCAAAAATAGCATTAGAGTTAAAAACGGAAAATTTAAACTTTGAACTTCCCTCATCGTCTATGGATTTTGGAGTCCTCATATGCTAAAAATAGGATGCATACCTAACAAATTCAAATAAAGCTTTGTCACTATCTTCCTCATTTTACTCAATCAACTTTCTAACAATATTTCCTCGGTTCCTATTGGCATCACCGTTTTCATCATTTTCACTGTCAGACTAAAGTCTTCGCTATCCGAGTCACTTTTAGAATCACTTACAAACGCTTATGCACATCAACACAGTTGAACAACATAATTGTTAACACAACATAAGGATTAAATCAATGAAAAAGATAAGATTTGACACTAAACTCCTTAAAAGAAAATATACAATATAAAAACTTGGTCAAACAACATAAAGAGGCGTGTGTCATAGAAAATAAGACACCTAACCAAAGGAAAAAAATTGAAAGAAAGAATCATTTCAACAAAAAATATTGCTATGTCGTCAAAATTAAAGACTATTGTTTTAAACTATTAGAACTTGTGATTGAATAAATTATTTATTGATCAAAGTTTATGGATTTATTTTTTCCAACTAACATGTACAGTACAAAACTAATTATTTATATAAGTCGTATGATTCATATTATGTCATTTGGCTTTGCCTTTTACTTTTAAAAAATATAATTGAAAAGTTAGTAAAAGAAAATGAAATTTGACACAATAACTCATCTTCTCCCTTCTCCATACGGGTCCACACAAACTACCATTAGAAAACCATTATCAACTTCCACTATTACCATAACCATACCACTGTTACTCACTTACCTTCATTGTCTCTTATCTATGTGTTCTGTTTTATCAAATGGCATAAATAAATCTATTTTAAAAAGCTATTTTTACCACCATATATATCTTCCCAATCATCTTCAATTTATAGGCAGCATCCCAATAGGTGTTTGCACTTAAATTCAAACAAGTATATACATATCACAGTCCCACTGAATACATGATTATTCTCCAATCATACATTTTAAAGTTACAACTTACAAAATGACCAATTTTATGAAAACATAATCATATGTTGATCTATGGTGTTTTTGTCTTGTACATTACAAGAAAATTATTTCCAACAAGAAATTTTTAAAATTTTTAAGAACTTAGTTTGTGACTTCGTCGTGATGAAATAACCAAGCTTATTATCTTAAATGGATGTTTTCTTTCCATATTTTAGTGGTCCAGGTCTACCGTCACAATGAAGGAGTTCATAGCTATGACGTTAAACAGGAAACACACCAACACAGAAAATTTCCTATACTAGATTCATATCATGATATAACTAGTTTAATATCGCTTACAAGTCTATTGTATGTATGTTCCTTATGTAAACTTATTGTTTAGATTATAATAAAAAGAAATTTACTTTTGTTTATGTTTCTAATATGTAGTATGTCGTCTTCTCCGATTAAATTATTTGCCATCACCATCGAACTGAGAAATTATGAAAGGGTGAGATTGAAGAGAGACTGAACATAAACCCTAGTTGTGTCTTTCTATTTTATGAAAGAAAAAAATGGTTCAAATTTTTTTTATTTTTTTAAGCTTTATTTGATAACTAAATAAAAAAGAAAAATGAAGATTATATAGATTTAAAAATAATTGGAAATAAAAATAATAAGTCCACCTACGTAAAAATAATACACATAGACAGTCCACTCACAGTTCAAAAGTACACAAAAACACGGTTTGAGAAAAATATTAACAGATAGACTAACATGGCTCGGTTAAATTTTGCAAAGCATTAAATAGAGACTTTTTTTCTCAGGAATTAATTTGGACTGTCCAAATTTTGTGAGGGACTAAAATGGATCTTCACTCTTGCTATTATTATTATTTTAAAAATTGAAACTATGTACTTGTTAAAAAGTATAGATGCATAGTACACCTATGTAAGTTGGAGTTGTAACACCCCAATTCTACCTCGCAATTATAAGCGAAAATCGGAGTGCATTTAAAAATCTTCAACGAATAATGGGATGCCACATTTCAACTTAAACCGACAAACATACTTATATTGCATTTAACAAAGATACATAGCATTCGGAAACAAAACTTTATTCAACAACTTCCAATTTCAACTTATAAACATCTTTCAATTCAACTTAAAATAAATGTCAACATAGAATACAACAATTAAACAATAACAACTAATCCCCCCGAGTGCTACGTATCAGAGCAATGGACACCAACTCGACTTGCCATAAAGCGAATTAAAGACTTCACATCAATAACCTCGAACATCCACGACTAATCATGAGTACCTGCCCATTTTCCATGGTAGGGGAATATCAGCAAAGGGGTGAGATAACTTACAATATAAAGGAATGCATGATAAATAATATAGGAGATATAGATCATACATAATTTCACCACTTCTCATTACATAACATCTCACAACAATTTTCATCACAAAACAACTTATTAATATAATACAACTTTCAAAAACAGAAACAATGTCATTAATCAATTAAGACAACATATTAAATTTCACAATTATAATATCGTCATGTCACAACAAACATCTCATCATCTCAACAATCCAAAAACAATTCAAATGCAACTCGAACTTATGCACATGCATGTGGTACCATTTGGAGTAAAACTCCCAACTTAAACATTTGCCATTGGGCCAACTTAAACATTTGCCACTTAGGCCAACTTAAACATTTGCCACTTGGGCCAACTTAATCAATGCAATAGATGCGACTCAATGATGCACATCCATAAACACAACTTAAACCACTTAATCAACTTAAACGACATAATCAACTTGAACGACATAAGCAACACAAAAAACTTAAACAACACGTCATGTATCGTCTCAAACAAACCAACTCAATGTCAAGGTTCTATGGTAATAACCATATCATTACTATCATAGTAATTCATCACGTCTTAATCACGTCTTTAAGTCATATAATTATACAACATTATTTCACTTCACAATACATCACAATACAAATTATCAACATTGACCATAGGGTCTACAACAACAACGACAAATTCATCATGTTACGGCAACAACAACAATTCAACATATTACAACAATTAGCATATAATCATTCACATTCATGAATATCATATCACATATCATGACAACAATATTATTATCAATCAACACCAATTCACATATTACATAAATACGATTCAAGTAACATGTTATCACTCACATATAAATCATACTCATAGTATTCACCAATTCAACATCTCATTATACATGTAGTAAATAAGTGCCAATACATTTGTGCACATCCTCATCAATTCATTGCGGTATAAAATATGAATAAATTACAACGTATCACATCAACACATGTTATTCACATTTCATCAAGCCAAATCACATATTCATTTACATACATATTATTAAAACAACCACATCATAATTACGTCATCAAGTAATCATTCTCCACAAGAACATTCAAGTAGCACATATTCATTCACACATATCATGAATATTACACCACATAACATGCCATCACAATGTTAATCACAAATTATCAAGTTATAACACACATATACATAATTACATGTTATCCACAATTCATCACATAACATGTATCGCACCGTTATTCACCAATTCGTAAACACATAAGAATAATCATAAGTTATTCACACAACAACATCATAATTAATTCATCAAATACTAACATACTTTATCCTATCATATAGATAATTAAATTAGCTTCCTAACACTTCGAACGACGCATAAAACGGAGTCACGGATCAAAAGTTATGATCATTTGAATTTTCACAAAACAGGACATTTTCGCCCGGCGGAAGAAATCCTTTACCCGGCGCTCCAAGGAAGTAACGTGCCCACAAAAACCCTCAATCGCCCGCTGCTCTCCCATAGCTTTCTCACTCGGCGGAAGAAATCCTTCGCCCGGCGGAAGACACCAGACAGCAAAAATTCTGTGCGTTTTCAGCACTTCCAACACCAACCCAAATTCGATTTTTATCAACCAAAACTCATCCAAACCACAATTTAACACACATAAAAGGTTTATAAACATGTTTCTAACCATGGGTTCACATACAAACATCTACAACATGATTAATGGCACAATTTCGAGGATTCTATCATAAACCCTAACAAATTCAAATCACACATTCATGGATCTCAATTATGAAACCTAATCTCTACCATACTCATCATCATGCAAACCCTTAGAGAGTAATAACCCCACCCTTACCTTAGCAAAATTTCCTCCTTCTTCAATAGAGTCATTCCTCTTCATGCCATAGCTTTCCTCTTTCTTCCCTTCTTTCTCTTCTTTCTCTTCTTTCTCTTCTTTCTCCAAATGAGAGTTATGTCTCTAAAACCCTAACTCTCTTACTATATTTCTTTTCTTAATTGGGCTTAATCCACAATCCAATCTCATTGTGTTATATTTCTTTCACTTAGGCCCAATTCATAATATTCCTCTAATTACTCAATTAAGCCAAATACCACACATAAATAAATAATCACATAACATAGAGAATATTATTCCCAATAATATTCTACGACTACAATTGATCCATAACGCAAATAATATCATCTCACAATTGTATTTCTCCGACTAATCCGACCACAACTTAACTGCTCAAATCGACATATTAATCCAATTACGCCTTTAGAATAATACCGATAATTCCCGACTTCGACTAATTCCAACGAATAAATCCTTGATTTAATTTAATTAAATAATTAATTAAATAGGGACTTTTTTTTTTCCTCAGGAATTAATTTGGACTATCCAAATTTTGTGAGGGACTAAAATGGATCTTCACTCTTGCTATTATTATTATTATTATTATTATTTTAAAAATTGAAACTATATGTACTTGTTAAAAAGTATAGATGCATAGTACACCTATGTAAGTACGAGTGACCAAAGATTTTAAAGATTTTCTATAGTTTTAGGGATATCACACAACAGTGAAAATCCCCTATTTTTATGGTGTTTACGATGAGGAGAGAGTAAACTCATGTGAAGTGAGAAGCTCTAAATGTTTTAGAGTATTTCCTCTGTAATGAATTGTGATCCACTCTCAGTCTAAGGATGAGGTATTTACAAAGGGACATGTAATTAGGGTTTCTCGAGAATGACAATTTCCCACCTAGTCATAGTACCAGATCGTTGAATTCCTATTTCGAAGACATGGTTTAGTCTCTCGAATAAGTATTTTCTCTAACCAAGATATGTCATTTCTCATGTTTCCCTAAACTAGACGAGTGGGGAGTGCTTGAGGCGAGATTCACTACAAAAAGCGCGCCGGATTATTGTGGGTATTTTGAGGAGGTTTTAGAAAACCCCTTTAAATTAAAATAAAGAATGACATTCCTTATTTTATGGGATAAATATGAAATGACTTAAGGGAGATTTTTAACACCCCTTAATTCAGTGAAATTTCGCTCATAATGTCTACTCGTTTTTTTAATCTCCTCTAGAATTTTCTTTAATCAATTTGGCGTGAAAAAACAAAAACAAAAAAATTGGTGCCAGAAAAATAAATTTTAATTTTTTATTCATATTTATAATAATAATAATGTACATAATATATTTATTTGGATTCTACATGGATAGTGGAGACCAGCACATGATCTTTATCCTGGGTCAACCATTCCGAATCTTAAGGGAGAGCGCAGACTCCGCTTAATCTGGAAGGTTGTGAATGAAGGAACTCTACGAGGATGAGGATTCTCGGTGGAATGAGCGGATAGAGGTGCTCGCGGGGAACGCCTCCCCAGGGTCGGGCATGTGCCCTTGCCCAGGTCATATCCTGCTCGACCCAGAGCCAGTGGAGTCCAATGTCTGAAGGCCACATGTTTATGCTCGGCTGACGAGGAGGCCATGCGTTTAATCCAACAGAGTCGGGCATTGGCTCAATCCATAACCTGATTGGGTTTGGGCCATAGTCCGAATGGGCCAAGCATCGGCCCAGTCCTGAACAAATTATATAATTTTAATAAAAGAATAATTATATAATTTATTAAACATTTATCTTCTTTTTTTTTTCATTTCACTTTTAATTTGCTTTTATCAAATAATAAAAAAATCACTTTATTTTCCATTTACTTTTATTTCTTTTCACATTATTTTCACTAAAATAAATAATTAAAGTTTCATTATTTTTTAGTGGACAAAAAGTATGATAGTTAGAGAATTTCTTCTTGAAAGTAGTAGGCTTTAGAGAGAAAAACTGAAAACAGAATTACTATTAAAAAACCTAGTTTGGGCTCTAATGCCAAACAAAGAAAATATTTTACGTACTTAATAAGTAAGATTTGCATGCGCTGTGGTAAGAGAAAAACGTGGATCCCAAGGCAACGGGTTTATAAATAAATAACAGCAAATCGATTTCGATCATCGCATCCTCATCATTAAACCCTATCAATCCAAATTTCCTTTTTTCCTCAAACTTCCATTATGGCCGCCGTAACTCTCGTTGGCCCACCTGAGATTTCCGCTCTCGAATCAAACCCTAACCCCACCACCGCAACTCAATCCATCACCACCGCTGAAACCACCGTCACCACTACTCCCATAACCACTAACGACGGTTTCATCCATCGAATGTTAGCAAACCAACAACCGCCAATGGGGTTAACCGAGAATCTGTCACCAACGTTTCTCTCAACTGGTAACCCCTGTCTCGACTTTTTCTTCCATGTTGTTCCTGACACTCACCCTGAGACACTCGTAGAGATACTCCAACTAGCTTGGTCCCATAACCCACTCACCACCCTCAAACTTGTCTGTAACCTCCGCGGTGTTCGTGGTACCGGCAAGTCCGATCGCGAAGGCTTTTATGACTCCGTTCTCTGGCTTCACCAACATCACCCCAAAACCCTAGCTTCCAATGTTCCTTCCCTCGCTGACTTTGGTTACTTCAAAGATCTCCCTGAAATCCTTTACCGTCTTCTAGAAGGTTCGCAGATTCGAGACATCCAAAAGGGAGAGTGGACTCAAAGGAAATTTGGATCCAAATACAAGCGTTCATCAGCATGTTATTATTGTCACAGAAAAACAAAGAAGAAACCAACCAAAAACAACGGCTGGAAAGGTACCGCGAAAGACTCTTTGATGACTGAAGAGGTGGCGGCCAGAGCTAAGGCTGAGAAAGAAACTGCTCACACTCTGAAGGAAGAGAAGAGGATTGCATTGGCGAAGAAGCTGGTTGAACGTTACAATAGCGACTCCAATTTCCGATCGCTTCACGATGCTATATCTGATCATTTTGCTGATTGCTTGAGGAAAGATCTCGAGTTTTTGAAATCTGGGTCGTCCACAAAAATCAGTCTTGCTGCAAAATGGTGTCCTTCTGTTGACTCTTCCTTTGATAGGTCAACGCTTTTGTGTGAGAGCATTGCAAAGAAGATCTTCCCTAGGGAGGAGTATGAGGGTGTGGAGGAGGCTCATTATGCTTATAGGGTTCGTGATCGCTTGAGGAAGGATGTGTTGGTGCCCTTGAGGAAGGTCTTGGAGTTGCCTGAGGTGTTTATTGGGGCTAATCAATGGAATTTGCTTCCTTACAATAGGGTTGCTTCAGTGGCCATGCAGTTATATAAGGAGAAGTTTTTGAAGCATGATAAGGAGAGGTTTGAGAAGTACTTGGAAGATGTGAAAGACGGGAAGACTACTATTGCAGCCGGTGCTTTGCTTCCCCATAATATTATAGGGTCTTTGGGGGATGAAGATGGTGGAGAAGTGGCTGAGTTGCAGTGGAAGAGAATGGTTGATGATCTCCTAAAAAAAGGAAAGATGAGGAATTGTATTGCTGTGTGTGATGTGTCTGGAAGTATGGAAGGGATCCCTATGGAGGTGTCTGTTGCATTGGGATTGTTGGTTTCTGAATTGAGTGAGGAACCTTGGAAAGGGAAGGTTATTACTTTCAGTGCCGAGCCTCAGCTTCATTTGATTGAGGGGGATAATCTCATGTCCAAAACAGAATTTGTGAGTAACATGGATTTTGGAATCAACACTGATTTCCAGAAGGTGTTTGACCGAATATTGGATGTGGCTGTAAATGGGAAACTCAAGGAGGAACAGATGATTAAGAGGATATTTGTATTCAGTGACATGGAGTTTGATCAAGCTTCTGCAAACTCTTGGGAGACAGATTACCAATCAATCACTAGGAAGTATAAAGAGAAAGGGTATGGTTCTGCCGTGCCTCAAATAGTTTTTTGGAATCTGAGAGACTCGAGGGCAACCCCAGTGCCAGCCACTCAGAAAGGAGTGGCGCTGGTGAGTGGATTTTCTAAGAATCTGCTGACTTTGTTCTTGGATAATGAAGGTGATATAAGCCCTGTAGAAGCCATGGAAGCTGCCATCGCTGGCCCGGAGTATCAGAAACTAGTTGTGGTGGATTAGATTTCTTCTGTAGTTAGTAGTGTTCTATATAGTGCAACAGCTTTAAACAATGTCATTGATAACGTTCCTTTAAATTTTGCAACAAATAAAAAATTAGCAATACTTGCATACCGTTTTTTATACAGCTGTTCTACTGTTTTCTAATTATAAATTTGATGTGTTATATTGTCCATGACCTGCAAGTCACTGTTAAATAATACTAACCGTCTCTTCTATCATTGTTTTCCTGGTTTATAATTCAACCATGGTGGGTGGAATCATATCCAGTGTGATGATTCTAATGCCTTATAGTCAAGGCATTAGATCTCGATTACAAATGACTACAAGTACAAAATGTCCAAAAATAACACAAGTGTTTTAACTTATTGTCCCTTAGAAATTGATGCATCTTAGTGTATGAAATTATATACGTGGCATCAAACAAACTCTCTTGTTTCATCTGAATTAGATGTTAGTATAGATTAGGAGTATAGATTAGTATAGATCTTAGATATTGATTTATTTTGCAATAACTATTTTAATAAAAATGCAACTAAGGGTGCGTTTGATTTGCAAAATGAGAAGTACTGGACAGAATAGTACTAGACAATTTTTTTCTCAATTTTTCTTAATATTTCTTAATATGTTTATGCATCAGAGAAAATAATATGATTTTTACTATAATATTATTTCTTGATATATAAAATATTAATATTTATGAATCAAAATATTAAATTATAAAAAGGAGGGAAAAAGGATAAAAAGATAAATGTTTTTACTTTGTCGTTTTAATATATTTATGAAGCAGATAAAATAATTTAATTTTTAACTATAATACTTTTTATTGTTATATAAAATATTGATATTTATGAATCAAAATATTAAATATTGAGAAGAAAAGAAAAATGACAAATAATTCCTTTTCTCTACTTTGTTTGATATGTCGATGAACGGAATAAAAATAATACAATGTTATTATAACATTATTGATTTATAAAATATTAATATTATATTTATGAATTAAAATATTAAATAATGAGAAAGAGGGTGAAAAAAATATATGATATTTTGATGTTTTTTTAATAATTTGTACCTAGGATAAAAAGTTGTCCCATGGTTTAGTGAGGGACAAGAAATCATAGTTTTGTCCTGTCCCTTATCATTTATTTTGTCCAGTACCATAATTAATTTATGCATCAAACAAGGTACAAAGAAAGTTGTCCGGTCCAGTACCATATTTATTAACAAATCAAACGCACCCTAAGTGTCAAAATGGTTTTAATTCAATTTAAAACAAATTTAGAAATAGTTTGTATTATAAACTATTATAAATCAATTTTAAAACCAAATTTTTATAATTTAATAAAAAGTATTTGTTTTTAAATTAAAAAAAAATCATTTGCAGATTATTTTTTTCAAAAAAAAAAAAAGTCTTTTTCAAGACAAAAATATTTAATTTTGATTTTTTTTAATTTTTGAAATAAAAAATATTTTTTTATAATTTTTTTATTTTCGATATCTTAAGATCCTCTTAACAGCAAGCACACACTAAATAAAATATCACGTCTAGAATTTGTTAGAAAAAGCAAGGAAACTATCATACATATGTACAACTTCTGGCAAATTTTGGTGCTGCTTTCCTCTTTACTCAAATTGTAAGTTGGATACATAAGAGTTGTCATGATTTTGCAGTCATCCAACTTAAACTTCTTCAGAAATTCCTTTGTATACTTTGTTTGATGAACATAAACTCCATCTTTGTACTGATTGATTTGAATTCCAAGAAAGAATTTCAATTCTCCCATCATGCTCATCTCAAATTCAACTGCATAGTCTTGGAAAATTCCTTGCAAAGAGTGACATTAGTAGAAACAAAAATAATATCATCTACATATACCTGAACAATCAAGATTGCATTTTTCAGTGTCTTTTTGAATAGTATAGTGTTCACTTGACCCTTTTTAAAACCATTTTCTAACATAAAATTGCACAGTCTTTTATACTAAGCTTTAGGAGCTTGTTTGAGTTCATAGAGAGATTTCTTAAGTTTAAAAACATATTCTGGAAGTTGTTTGACACACACTTCTTGAGAAATCACACTTAAAAATATACTATTAACATCCACTTGATATAAGATACTATTATGATTAGTAGCATAGGAAAGGAGTAGTCCGATTGCCTTTAACCTTGCAATCGGTGCAAAGGTTTCAGAGAAATCTATACCTTTTTGCTGACTATAGCCTTGAGCTACAAGTCTAGATTTATTCCTTACCACTTCTCCTTGCCCATGGAGCTTGTTTTTGAAAACCTATTTTGTTCCAATAATTTTCTTCTGACGAGGTTTGGGTATCAGATCCCAAACGTAATTCCTCTGAAATTGGTTCATCTCTTATTGAATTTCTAAAATCCATACATCATCTAATAGTACTTGATCAATGGAAGTAGGTTCGATCATGGAAATAAGTTCCAACATGGAATCTTCTTCTCTGAAGACAGATCTTGTCTTCTTAAGACTATTCTTATTTTTATTTATCAACTCTTCTAGATGAGAAGACTTGTACCAGAGGGTCTTCTTGGATTGAGTTGCTAATTGAGAACCATCATGAGCTTGTTCAGTTGTTTCTTCATCAAGATGAGCTTCAGAAGTTGGATAAGCTTCTACACAACCATCTTCTGATGATTGAACAACTTCTGAGCACATAACTTTTGAAGGTTGAGCAGTTTCTGAACAGTTAACCATTACAGGTTGAGAGACTATGGAATAGCCAGTGCCAGAGGTGACTTCAGATACCTGCAATTCTGCAAAACTTTCAACAAGATCTGACATATTATTGGTTGGCTCTTTGGCATCAAATTTGACATGTATTAACTCTTCAACCATTTTGGTTTCAGAGATATACACTCTGTATGCCTTTGAGCGGTAGAGTATCCTAAGTAGATACCATTTTGATCTTTGGCATCAAATTTCTTTTGATAGACTTTGTTGTTCATAATGTATCGTGTACATCCAAATTGGTGAAAATAAGAGATGCTTAGCTTTCTTCCTTTGAAAAGCTCATATGATGTTTTGCTTAGAATAGGTCTAACATAGATTATGTTATGAACATAACATGCTGTTGATACTGAAATCACTTCTAAACATAACATGTTGTTGATTCTGAATATAAAAAGTTTCAAATAGCTCATTTTCAATTTCTCCTCCATAATCACCTCTAACCTTCAATTTTTTTTGAATCTTTTTCATTTTTTACTTGTATGCAGAAGATACTAAACACCTCATATGATTCATCTTTGGATCTAACACTATTACAGAATACACCTTTGGTAACACCTCATATAATCCCTTACTTGCACGGCCTCATGACCCCTCTCATTCCGATGTGGCGACCACCCTAGTCCTATTCGGCATCAGGTGTTACATACGGTGCAACCACCCCTCGCCTTCTTCGGCCTTGGGTATAACATGCCCACCAGCTTCCGCATGGTTCGTCCTCGAACCACGTCGTACTAGGAGAGGTCTGGCTCTGATACAATTTGTAACGACCCAGACTGGTTTCAGGATTATTGACTGACCCCACAAACCAACACGGGTCTTTTCAGCATGCTTTGACCTCACTCACACCCTTTCCGGAAAACTTTCCAGAAGGTCACCCATCCCAATACTACTCCTAGTTAAGCACGCTTAACTGTGGAATTCTTACGAAACGGGCTATCGAAAAGAAGATGCATCTTATCGGTATAGGTAGTACCCATCAATCCTATAAGTTTTCCTTCAACCATCCAGTCCCATACCTGCACGGCCTCATGACCCCTCTCATTTCGATGTGGCTACTACCCTTGCCTTCTTCGGCCTCAGGTGTTACATGCGGTGCAACCATCCCTCGCCTTCTTCGGCCTCGGGTGTTAGAAAACCTGTTTGAAGCATGGAACTTACATTGTAATAGGTTAGGGTTTATGTATTAATTGTAAGTCTCTCTAATATCATTCTTGATAAGAATGTTTTGATGGTGTTGTAAGTTTTGTTATTCATTCATAAGCTGTTAAGTATTGAATGTTTGTATGTCACTTAGTTATCATTGATACATTTATTTAAGTGTGTGTTGCTTGTGTCTAAAGTTGTTATTCTTGATCGAAGTTTTTAAGCAAGATCAAATATTCTTGATTAAGGGGTTCTTAATCTAGTACTACTTGTAATTGAAGATTGAGGTACAGGGTTGTCAATATCAACATCTAGGATTGATGCTGTGAGACATCACCATGGTGATTAGAAGTGAGAGGAGTTTCTCATATCTAGGAGGTTTCTAGGTAGAAGTTGCATTGGGTAGGGATTAAGTGAGAAGTTGTAAACCAGAGGTTGTTTAGCTTCGAATTGATACTACTAATAGTGGATTTCCTTCCTGGCTTGGTAGCCCCAAATTAGGCGTTGTTATATACCGAACTGGGTTAACAATTCTGTATGTTCAGTTACTTTTCAACATATTTTTAAATCATGTTTACCTTGTCATTGTATGTTGTTCAAAGATCAATGTCTCGACATCTCTTAAGACATTTGAGATTTGAATACCAAAATTTCAATTGGTACCAAAGCAAGCATCTTGTTCTGTATCTAGGTGAGATTCAAGGAAGATACTTTCTGGTTCAATGGACAGGGAAGGAGGATTTAATATTTAAATCCATGAAAAGCAAGTAATACAGGAAAGTTTATAATATAGGAAAATGTGTAAAGTTATGTTGCTACAAGTAATAGGGAATTCGTGTTGCATTGTAGTATAAAGTGTCTTCATGGACACTTGTCTGTGAAAATTTGGGAGAATTTATTTTTCTCTACAACATGCATGCATGTTCCTGTGTGCAGCATATGGGTGAACCATTATGGTCATTACCCTAAATAAGGAGTGGTGTTATGAGTAATGGTCTTGTCTGAAGATGTCAGCTATGTTGTCTAGGTGATGAGCTCACGTGTCTTTGTGGAGTGTATGTTTAATTTATTTTCAAACCATTGTTTGGTCTTAGGTCAACTGGACTGTGATGCCTGGGTGCAAGAGATGTTAAGGTGTACCTGAAGGTTGCTGAGAAGTTTATGTTTTTGATATGTTCCGCTGCATGTGTATCTAATGGAAAACCTATGATAGTTCATTATGTCTCTAGTGGTGAAAGATTTGAAGTATGTTCTTAGAATACCAACTAAGGGGGGAGAAGCTCCTGATTCCCTTAGCAGGTTTAAAGATTGGTGGATTAGCTTGTAGAGATGTCAAACATAATGTCATGAAATTCATTTGACTGATTGAGAAATTGATTTCTCAATGGTGTAGTGTTTTCAAATTCCTCTAACTAACATGTTTGACATGTTTTTGTTCTGCTGCAAATATCTCTGACTGTGTGGAATCTCTGGTAGCTCCTTTCGTGTCTGGTGCTGAGATGTTAAAAAGGTTGTCCTTATAATACCACTAAGAGAATGGCATTATGATATGGTCTCCTATGAAGGTTTACCCTATGATGTTATAATTTTTGGAAGTTAGCTTCAAGCAGCTTATTAAAGTTTCCAAAGATTCCTAAGGCTCCTTCATGCTAGTCTCTAAAGGATCTATGAAGAAAGGTAAGAGTAATCCTTTTCTTGGTTGTGGACTATGTGAGAGGATCCCTTGGGATGTATCCTATAAATATTTCCATTATTGGTGTTGAAAGGGCTGTATGTCTTAATCAAGGGGTCGTTCTAGCTCTTGGTCTCAGTAGGAGAGTGATTCTGACCCGGGTGTTACTAGGGTGGCTAGAAGGTAGACATAGTAAAGAACTTGAGGGTGATCAAGATTTGTTCTACTAGATATTGGAACATCTCATCAGCAAAGTGTGTATAGTCCTGTTGGACAAAGGAATGGTACAATATATGCTTTGAGTGCTAAAAATATATGTGTTGGTCATATATGTTTGGAACTTTCTTCTGAATCTGAAGAACCATCTGGGTTGTGTGTCTAAGGAGTCTCTTCAAAGAAATATGTCTTGGATAAGTGGGTCGGTCAAAGAATGATCATTTTTTATTACTTATTGGATTAGTTTATTTCTGATTCAAATAAGTAGGAGTGTAGAGGATGATCTTTAACTTCTAGTAGAGATTTTCTATCTCAACCAGATTCTCTATTTGTATGTAGGTCAAGCTTAAATGTCAAGGACATCCTCTATGCCATCTGGTAACTTCTTTTGATCAAAAGGAGCTAGATTTTTATGATCTTGTGCTTTGGTTATCTTGAGTTAATGGAACATGCTCTGGTGAATTAACTGACCTAGATGGCCACCTGGTGGTGTTCTTAAATAAGATGGAGGGTGTGCACTCAACCTTGAGATCATTATCCTGTTTGTGAGAACATGGAACTCTTGTAGTGGAAACGACACACTCAGGGGAGGGAGATGCATGTAGGTTTAAAGGATAGATCACAAAGACTGTTTCAAGGAATTTTGATCTATGGTTAAACCTTGGAAGGTGATCACCTGCTGGTGTATGATTTATATTTTTCTTGTATATTGAGTACTATGAATTTTGTCTCCAGACCCTTAGTAAATGGTCAAAACCTGTGATCAATAATGATGTCTGAAGGGAGCTTGGAACATCATCTCTGTAATCCTTCTCCAGAGAAGGAGAGTATGTTTGAAGCTCACAATGTGAGGATTGATGTTTAAAGGGTCTGACCATGATGTTGTACTCTTTGGGTATCCTTAATTTCTGAGGGATACTGGGTAGGAAGAAACATGAAGAAAATATTTCTTTCATAAGGTGTGCATGTGGATAATTCCATATCACTTGTGCTTGACATCTTACTCGAGAATGAAGTTGTGTATTTGCATGATGGTTTGGTGAGGATTACCGTAGAAAGTGCATGAGGGTTTATTTCTCTCTATCGTATTCTGGTGTGTGTAATATCCTGAAGAAGCTACAGAGGATGTACTCCATTAAGATGTTCTTGTATAGATTGAAGGAAGGACTTCTAAGCTTCAAAAGTCATATGTATACGGTGTATATGTTCTTACCATATCTACATTGGTGTGTATGAAGGACTCACTTGTATCAACATTGCTAATAGGAGAAAGGGAGGGGTACCAGATAAAGTGATCTAATTTGTATGTTGATGAAGTGATGAGTTCACCTGCTACATAATTTGTTTGTGCTCTTGATAATGACACATTGGTTCAATCCATGTGAAGCAAATTGATTGAATTAAGTATACACATGTCTTTTAGGAGTTCTCTGAGAGACAATTTTTTGAATGGGAGAATTTATTTTTCTCTTCAGTTTTAGGTGTGACTCAATGAAGGTATGATTATAGGATGGGATATGTCACACGTGATGTCTTAATATTTTGGTTTGCTTCACCAAATTCTGGCTAAGAAGAATTTACTTGAGGACCAGTAAGGCATAGTGTTTTTACTTCAGATCATGTGATGCCTCTATAAACAATCTTTTACTTAACTGAAGATGTCTTGAGAATACAAGAGAGGGAAAATAATGTCTAACAAGATGTCAGGATATTGTTCAGGACTTGTGTAATACGGTGGGAGAACTGACTTTTTGTTTTGCTTTTTGCAAAACATGTTGCGGTTAGCAAGAGTCGCCACCGACTTTTATTTTATCCAACTAGGAAAGGTAAAAAAGAACAGGAAAGACCTTTTTAAGGATTTTGAGTTCAGGGGGGAAGGTGTTAGCACCCTTTGTATCCATGGTTATCCATGGGCTCTTAACTGCTTAGCTAACTTTTGTTTAACTTGTTTGATTTGCTTGAAATGTAGTGTGTGTTTAAAAAAATGGTTGTAAAAGAGTTAACTTTGTAATGATCCTCGTATGAATATATACAAAGTGTTATCTTTAAAGATGTTTTGAAAAGTGTGTTTCTAAAATAATTAACTTTGTAATAGTTCTTGTATGAACGTATACAAAGTATTTTGAAAGATGTTTTAAAAAACATGAGGTGTGAAAAGTATTTGAAGATTTTATTTGTTGTGAGCAAGCAATTAGGAGCTACTTACCCTAAGTTGTAAGGTCTTTCTTGTACTTATGGCTTTTCCTGAGTGATAGTACTATCCATACTATTAGTGGGTAGGTAGTCCTATGCATTGGATGTGAAGGGACAGGCGTAGGGTCATTGTATGGTCATAGAAGGCAACTTGTAAGGATATCTTAGCATTCGAAGGGACGATCATCATTTTCGTAGGCAACTCGAGGGACAAGATCATATTTCGTAGGCAACATCAAAGGGTCATCGAGGGACTATGATCTTTTTATCGAAGGGAATGATGATTTTATTTGTAGGCAACCTTGCTAAGATATCCTCACGTTCGAGGGACTTGACCATATTAATCGAAAGGCATCAAGAGAGGTTCACCCTAAAGGTGCAAGTGTGAGAAGTGTTTGATTTTAGTTACTTAATCTTGATTATGGTTAGCTAACGTTCAGTCAATTAGTCTTGCCATACACACCCTAGTTACTTGCATATATAAGAGTGCGGAAATTAAATTGCGGAAAATAAAGTCCTAAGCTATTACATGGCTTTGGGAGAGATACATAATAGGAGGTGCGGAAAGTAAAGCCCTAATTAAAACTATTACATCCCATATACAATTACATAATTGAAAAATATGCGAAAAGTAAACCTAATTAGCTATTACAAACTCGAAGCAATTACAAAATTAAAAATAATTAAATATGCGAATAAAATCGAAGAATCGAGAAGTGGATGAAGATTAGAAGAGAGAAGAATGGGATGAAATTAGGGTTTTGGAAAAGAAATCCAAAGGTTAAAGTTAAATAAAACCTAATTCTAAATAAAGTAACCTAATTAATTAATTAATTATATACAATCAATTTAATTAAATTAAACCTTAATGACTACTTGATTTTATTTGTCAAATCCTAAAATTTAATCGAGACCTAATTAGGATTAAAAATATGTACAAAATTTAAATCAATTAGAATCCTAAAAAGAACTAATTATTTTTTTGTATTTTTGATGATTAAATGGGAAGAATTAAATTAATAAACCTAATTCTAAATTAAACAAAATTATTTAAATAAAATTTAACAAAATTAGAAGGGAAAAATGAATGTAATAGTTAAAGTCCTAATCCTAATGGTTAGATTTTAATTGGTTAATTTAAATAATTAATAGCTAATTAATTAATTAAAAAGGATAGTTGGAGAAATCAACGCAGTCAACATTGGGCCCGACGTGGTTTGACCAACGAATCAAAAGATACAACAGCGCCACGTAATCACCTTCTTCTTCATTTCATACCTGGAATTTTAGCTACGAGCTTGCTATAGTTTAGCTACGGTTTTTTTTGTAGCAAAAACCTGCAAATGTCCATATTTTGTTTGCAGCCACAAATCAGCTACGATTTAGCTACGTTTTACTCGTAGCTATTTCTGGAAATTTAAAACCTGCAAAAAAATAAAACAAACAAGAGAAAAAAACAACCCAGATCCACTAATTCAGGTGTTGTGAGTTCATTGGTGCAGTTTGTTTGTCATGAAAACGCCAGTACATATGGATACGAAGAACATAGTCGTTCTTGCCCTAACAATTGTGTAATTTGATTCCTACATTAAAACTCACGGCCAAGGGTTCAAAAAAAACTCCAAATAATGCCAGGAACTCAAATATGTGATTATCTTGAATTGAAACAAATTAAAACGCAAGATATAAGAAAATCAAAATATGTATGAAGATGGAGAATATGATATGAGTATCTCAAGTGTTATACGACCCAGTTAAGGATGCATTCTCACTCTTTACTACCTCAGGAGTGGATTAGGATGGTTAGAAGGCTTTGAAACTTGCTAGTAGGAGTGGCACGATTTTGCTCTTATTCTTTGATTTTTCTCAACTTTGAAACCCTATTTTCCTTGCCAATTTTTTTCGTCCCCTTTCATCTGATCATTTTGGTATATTTATAAGGAGTGAATTAGGGTTAATAGAAATTGGAAAGAACCACATGCTTGAGAAGTTTGAGATTTAATTTGAAATTATATGAAATCTTTCCAAAATTGGCCAATCTCTTTCCAATCATGCACCAACGAAATTTATTTGTCTTCAAGACATTCTTTGGGCCTTTATATGATCCAAAACAAGGCCCCATAATTTAATTCCTTATTTTTGATATTTTACCTAGTTTATTTTGTATTTAAATGAATAAAATTCAAATAAATATAAATAAAAATTACAAAAATATGATAATGAATTTGTAGGTCCTCATTAGATCATATGTATGTTTGAAGTTCAAAACTTAGGTCCATTATCCCAAAAATGCAAAATTGTTCAATTAGGGTTTTGTGCATTTCCCAAATTTTGACCAACTTGTGCAATTCATAACTTCCTCAATTTTCATCATATGAAAGTATTCTAGGATTTTTTGGAAAGCTTAAGATGTCCTCTACAAGCTCCCATTATTTTTATCTCAATTAAGTCTACCATTTTCATGTACCACTCTTTGAGAAAAAGTGTCTTTTTGTTGACTTTCAAAAGGACTTGTAATGTTTTGGCCTATATCTTTCAAATGAAGCATTTTTGGCCAAGTCCTTGGTGGGACAAAGTTGTAGAGAATGAAATTTCCTTCCAAATGAGCTTTTGTTGGACACTTTCTGATGAAGCGTGTGAAAGTTATGCCTGGTCAAATTTAAGTTGACTTTCCTTTTGGAAACCCTAATTTAACAACTTTTGCTTTTGATGATCTTTGAGCTTTTCTTGATGAATCATGGTCAACCCTTGATCAAATGATGAATGTAACCTCAAATACTTGATGTTGACCAAAAATCTTGAAGTTTGACTGTATGTTGACCATAGTTGACTCTTGACCTAGTACAGCCGACTACTGACCATTTGAGCAATTGACTGAGCAATCTTGCACTGTGAGGCTTGAAACTTGGCATGGAGACACTTTGGGACATGTGAGATACCATGAATTCTAATTGAGTCCTTAACAAATCTTTTTCTTATTCACACACTACACTTCAAACATTTTGAAAACAAAAAGTGAGCTAAACAATTAAGAGCCAATGGATAACCATGGATACAAAGGGTGCTTACACCTTCCCTTTGTATAACCTACCCCCCGAACTCAAATTCTTTTTAAGAGGTCTTTTTCTGTTCTTTTACTCTTTATAAATTGGATAAAATAAAAGTCGGTGGCGACTCTTGCTATCCGCAACATTTTTAAAAAGTCAGTTCTCCCACCGTATTACACTGGGCTTTTGGAATCTGTTTAAGTTGTTACAAATGCATAATATTTGGAGAATATTATGCAATCCAATATGACGCTTAATTTAAGGATAAGAGACTTTATCCATTTTTCAAGATGTATTCATAGTTTCTAAAAAAGGAGATTATTTAGGAAACTAATGATTGAAAACCTATTTTTATGGAGAAGATCTCGCAGATATTTAGCAGTCTTTTTGTTGCGGTTTGAAACCCGAATCCAAACCAGATGTGTGCTTTAAATAGAAGGCAACAAACATATTTGAAGCATAAAACTTACATTGTAATAGGTTAAGGCCTGTGTGTTAAGTGTGAGCCTCTCTAATACCATTCTTGATAGAAGAATAGGACTATTTTCATGGTGTTCTAAGTTATGTCATTCATTTATAAGTTGTTAAGTATTAAATGTTTGTGTGTCACTTAGGTATCGTTGATACATTTATCGAAGTGTGTATTGCTTATGTCTCAATCTATCGTTCTTGATCAAAGCTTTTAAGCAAGATCAAGTATTCTTGATTAAGGGGTTCTTAATCTAGTATTGCTTGTAATTGAAGATGTAATTGAAGATTGATGTAAATGGTTGTCAATATCAGTATCTGGGATTGATGTTGTAACACATCACTTTGGTGATTGAAAGTGAGAGGAGTTTCTCATATCTAGGAGGTTTATAGGTAGAAGTTGCATTGGATAAGAATTAAGTGAGAAGTTATAAACCAAAGGTTATTTATCTTCAAATTGATAATACTAATAGTTGATTTCCTTCCTGTCTTGGTAGCCCCCAGAGTAGGTGTTGTGTACACCGAACTGGGTTAACAATTTTGTATGTTCAGTTACTTTTCAACATTGTTTTAAATCATGTTTACCTTGCCATTGTATGTTGTTCAAAGATCAATGTCTCGACATCCCTTAGTACATCTAAGATTTGAATACCCAAATTTCATATATTACCACGACCATATATCCACTGTAGTCATATCACATTTTCTACACGCATGTTTTTTATTAAGAAACTTTTTATCACGGGTCCTAAAAGAACCATTGTCATATAAGTTGGGTGAAAAGCTTCGAATCCCGACATCAACTTTTTTTCTTCCATTTTTACAGTAAAAATAAGCATGCGTCCCTTAACATTTTTTTTATTTAAAAATTGAAGGTATAACAACTACAGTTGTTTTATTCAATTTTGGTTATAAGTTTCATATATCACTACAGTTGAAGCTCATAACTTTTGTGAAATTTTTCCCCACAAAATTAAAATATAGTAGGTACTTTATTTTGTTTATAACACACAAGGATGCCCTATCGAACGAGACGACATCGATAGCAAAATCTTCACCATCCTCTTCGAATATCATTTATGGAAGCGAAATCTTCACCATCCTATTTGAATATTATTTTTGGAAACGAAATATTCACCACCCTCTTCGAATATCATTTATGGTACGTCACTATTCTCTCTCTCTAACGCTTATGAATGTTTAGGGTTACCGCATCTGTTTATGTTCTTATGCATGTGTATTGTTCATGTTTTAGATTTTTTGACATTCACTTTTCCTTTATTTTTGTTTTGTTCCAAATGTGTTTTAGTTTTATTCAGATTTTGTAGTATATAACCATAAGATGAAAGCTGGTAGATTATTGTGTATGAGAAAGGAGTTCTTGGATTCCTTGAAACCATAAGATGAAAGCCCTAGATTAGTGTGTACTTCAAAATAAGATGCTATATTAGTTGTAACCTTAAGCTGGAAGATAAGAAACACTTATAGAATTCCTTAAATAAGAATTTCTTTAAATAAACCTTAAGCTGAAAAATTACAAAAAGGTCAGTCATTTTTTATTAATCATATCTAAATGCTCTAGATATGAGAGAAAGTTTGACCAAGTATAATCTTCTTATTCATCATCATCATCATCATCATCACCAGAATCGATGATAACTCGTCTTTTCACCCTTCTTCTTTTTAATCTCCTCTTCCTGAGAGCTTTCATGGGTCTCATAGGTTCGGTACAACCACAACAACTTTCAACGACTTGGATCTCTTCTTGATTTCTGAGGAGGGTTTTATACACTAACTATGGCCTTTACACCCACAACAGCTTCTGTTCTCTCGGCATTGTTAGAAGTTTCAGCAGAAGTACTCCTTTTGATTCTTCCTCTTCTATGATTCCTTTGGGTGAAGTTCTTTTGATGTTTTGGTTCAAAGATGAATTTTAATTTTATATTGATACTTATGATTCTTCCTCTTCTTTGAACTTTGAAAGTCTAAAAGCCAAAAGATTTCACGCATTTAATTAAGAAATGAATGTATTGCTGTTTCTGGTATTGTTGTAGGAGTCGAACCTAGGACCTTTCTATCATAACGCAACGGTTGTTTCCTTAAACCGTAGTTATAAGTAGCATGCTATCTAATATATAACAATGGCGACACGCTCGTTGTGGAAACCAACATACATACAATCACATGCTACGTAATAAAGGACATGCTACCGTCATTATATGTATTTTGCAACCGTCATTGTTTGTGTTTTCTGTAGTAGTGTAAGGAATTTAACCAAAGTCCATGTGATGTAGTCATCAACTATGACTAATCCATTTTTTCCATGTGTTGTAGTAGTGTATTTTTTATTTGTAAATAAATGTTATAACCCGTCCTTAATCAAATTTTTGTCGTCCATTTCATGACTATCAACGCTCAAGACATTACCATTATTGATCCGCGTGAAACATAAATAACTTTCATTGTAAAAACATTCTAAAACATCATAAAGCGCTTGAAATTATCCTCCACTTTAAAATTTACAATAGTCTATAAGAGAAAATCATCTATTTATCTAACTCTTTTTTGTTCCCCAGAATTATCAAGGATTTGAAGATCCAAATGATGAAGAGTTTAAGGTTTGCAAGAGTATTTGCTATGAATAGTTCTCTACAATGGATTGCAAGAGTAGAAGATTATTTGGGTTTAAGGTTTGCGTTCTTAAGTATTTATTTGAGCAGAATTTTTTTATTTATCTAACCCTTTTTTCTTCATATCAGAAACAAATGCAGACAAAACCCATAGAGAATACCTTTTTTTTTTTGGTTTGGATGATATCAAGGGATTGAAGGTCCAACATATGATCTTCATGGACAATTAAATTTTTTTTTGTGTAAAAAATGTAATATTCTAAATAAACACTGTAGTTTGTAAGTAAATTATTTTATTAATGTTATGTGTAAACAATGTAACGACTTTTATTATAAAAAACTAATAACTCCTCGATTTTCTTAATAAGCCCGAGATAAAAAGTGCTAGATTTTTTAAATAATAAAAGTGCAAAAGATAGGGTTCGAACTCATTCGCTAATAAAATTAGACCTCAGTGTTTTAAACATCAAGGTGAATAGTCTTTACTTTTTATGACGACCTTGTTTACCTCACTTCTAATGCTGAGGTACAACGTATTTTGAGTCTGATGTTAGATGTGTTATTTGTAGTAGTGAAATAGCATTCAAGTGATAATTAATGTCTGACAAGTCGTTAACAAGTTTTAAGTTGCTAAGCTTAGAGCTTAATATCCATTTAGCATGACATAACCTTATGTGTCAGAGCTATTTTTCATCACTCAGTGATAGAAGGCAAAGTACATTATGATCAGCCAATTCAGAAAAATTAATTTTATATGCATTGTCTTTCCTCTTACCTTTGAACACAATAGACTTATCAGAATCATCATTGACTGTACAAATGTTTTTATTAAACATTACTTTATAACCACTATCACAAAATTAAATTTGTGACGAAGATACGAAGATCTGATAAGGTCTTGAATGAATGAAATTAAATTTAATACGAAGATCCGAAGATCTGAAGAATCAGTGAGTTGTAATCGAAGTAGAGTTCGAATTGATCAAACATAACTCAATTTTGTGCCCGATTCGCTAGATCTCTATTCAGAGGTTGAAGATAATTTCACAAAGAAAAACTGAATGCATAGATAGAGAGTCATAGAAAACACAAGAATCAAAAGTCGATTCCCACAGACGGTGTCACTGCTCCGTTCTGGAACCAGGAATAAAGAGAGAGGCGGAAGTTGCGACGGAATAGAGCTTCTGATGCGACAGAGGGGGAGGGTACATGCCAGGTTAGCACTCTGACGCTTAATTCAGTATATGAAAGAGTAAAGAGTATTTAAGTTGTGTTTGCAACTATTACCCTATTCAACGCCATTACCTTTATGCAGGGAGAGAAATAACAATATCACTATTTTGCAGGTGTGAAATGTGGAAGACCGTTAGAGATGCATGAGGTGTAAATTTCATGCATCAAGGCAAGATAGTCATACGGTAAGGAGAAGATTCTAGAAACATAATTGTGTAATCGGTCAAAAGACTTTGACCCGGAACAAATTATTACAAAGTGGCCGGTCAACGATGAATATGGTCGGCCAACAACAACAACAATAACAACAACAACAACAACAACAATAATAATAATAATAATAATAATAATAATAATAATAATAATAAATGATAATAATAATAATAATATTATAGGATTCTATACCTATATAAGGAAAATATAAGTTTGTTGTAGTATTTTTTTCCTTTTCGGTTTTTATTTTTAATACTTAACTTCTTTTTTTATTAACTATTATATGACACTATCTACATTTCATCCCATTATTTTTTCTCATTTTATATATCATGTAAAATAAAATTTAAATTTAACAAAAATAATAAAATAGTTATTTTTTCAGGGGCATGGAAAAATAATAAAAAATATTATTAATTAATATTAAAAAATATTTTTCTTGTATATATTAATTATTAAACATATTTTTAAATTAGTATAATAATTACAAAAATATGAAGAGAATGAACATCATTTCAATTGTTTGTTTCCAAAGAAAACAAAAGTTTACTGAAAACAAAAGTTGACAAAAAGAAAAAAAGAAAGCAATGTTTTCATTTTCATGAGACCCACAAATAAAAAGCTTTCCACCCAAATTGAGAAAAAGTATACAATAGAGTGAAGACCTATTTTTCGACAAAAGACAAAACAACCATTGCATTTGATATTACTTTTCTGTCTTTGCTTTTTTGGTAGTTGAATCCTGATAAAATTATTTTTCCATTCAGACTAGAGAAAAGTTATGTTTACACCCAATTTATAGATTTTTTATATATATGTCACATTTTTGAAACAAAAATACCACAATGCCACAAGTTGAAAAAAATTTCCCAATGTGCCATCTTTTTTGTTTTGGTTCGACTAAAGGTTGGCCGATAAAGTGCTTTTTTTTCTCTAGTTTGGGTTCGGCCAGGGGTTGGCCGACCCTTAACTAAGACTTTTTTTGTTTTTTTTTTTTGAATTATTAATTGATTTAATTGATTTTTTAATATTAATAATTATTTTTTTATTCTATTAACTGACTAAAATATATTATTTAATTATTAAATAAATTTAATAAAAAAAATAAATGAAAAATATTTTTTAAATAAAATAATTAATAAGATATTTTATTAAATTATTTTAATAATTAAATAATACAGTAGGTGTATCTATTGACCGATCCGTTGAAACAAATATACGAATAAGACATAAGTTGGACGAGCGAATGAAGAAGATTCATGAATGTGTATGTTCGGCCAAAACATGTCAAAAACATGACAAAGAGTAATTGACACATGTACTATGCATAAAATTAGATTATTACCCATGTTGACGAGTTATTTACGTAATTCCTTGTCAAAAAAAATATATAAAATATATGTGCTCGGCCATCTATTGGCCGAACATACACATTCATGCATCTTCTTCATTCGCTCGTCCAACTTATGTCTTACTCGTATATTCGTTTCAACGGATTGACCAATAGATGCACCTACCGTATTATTTATTATTAAAATAATTTAATAAAATATCTTATTAATTAATTTATTTAAAAAAATATTATTCTATTTATTTATTATTTAATAATATATTTTAATCATTTAATAGATTAGAAAAACAATTATTAATATTAAAAAATTAATTAATAATTCAAAAACATAAAAAAAAAAAAACAAAAAAAAGGTTCTAGTTAAGGGTCGGCCAACCCCTGGCCGAACCCAAACTAGAGAAAAAAAAACACTTTTTCGGCCAACCCTTGGCCGAACCAAAGCAAAAAAGGTGGCACATTGGAAATTTTTTGTTAACTTGTAGCATTGTGGTATTTTTGTTTCAAAAAGGTGGCATATAAGTAAAAAAAAATCCAATTTATAACACTACACCGTATATTATACCCTTTCCTATACCATTTGTGGTTTTTTAAATGATTTATTTACCTTAAAATCTGTGTCATGTTATATTTACCTTGTAGTATAAAGTTGGTGCAGGCCCGGCCCAAGGGGTAGGCCAACTAGGCAACCGCCTTGGGCCTCCAATTTTTTTCTATTAGCACTTGGAGTAATATACACAGTATTGTAGTGATTTTTTTATTGGTTATTATAGAAAATTTTCCTATGCTTGTCAGGTAGTGCAGCTTTGGCTGTATGATTTTCAATTTAGAGAGAGAATTAACAAAAGTATTGGAAAGAATAAAGGTAGCCAGAATAATAGTTAAAGCATTGCATATAAAAAAGATTGATTCAGCCTAACATATTTTAGTATATACTAATATATACTTTTGGTTGTAAAAATATTTAAGCTTTATTGTTTTACCATTTTATGCTAAACCCACATTAATAATAATAACTTATATTAAAATTAATTTATTTAAGATCAATATTGTCTTGGTCAAGATTGAACAAATTGGTTTTATTGTCAATTTAAAAGTAATATTAAGTAAAATCAATTAGAAAAAATTAAGAGAAAAAAGGAAATGAACTGAAGTGTAAAATAGTTTTACACGGTCAATTAATGGGAAACATGCATTACAATAAATTTCTTAAAATACTGAAATGACATGATAAATATAAGAGTTTTTATTGGTTGTATGTGTAAAATTATTTTACACCGACAATGCACTATTTTTAAACTAAAAAATTAATAAATATTCTTTTTTTAGTCTAATTGTCTAACTACTTGAATCTCATGGTTAAAATTGAATAGATGAGATATAGTCAATTCAAAATTGTCTAGTCGTAATTGAATATCCTTTACACAACTATCAATTAAGTTGATGTTTAAAGAAATAAAATTTTAAAATCTAATAAATAAAATTTAATATTAAAATTCGCCTAGAGCCTCAGTTTAGATTGGGCCGGCTCTGAGTTGGTGTCATATACGGTGTTAGTAAATTAGTGTAAAAATAGCAAAGCTGTTCGCACTATATTGTCACTTATTTTACCGAAGTTATTATTGTGCTTTTTTTACATGTTCTTCAGTTTTTAAGGGACATGTTCTGATTAAAAATTAAATTATACTACCTCAATTTTAAAATCAACATCATTTAAGATTTTCTTATTCGATTTAAGAAATATAATAATATTATTTAAAATATTATATTTTTATTAAATTGAATAAAAGTAGTGCACAATAATAATTATAAAGTATAATTAAAAAATAATAAATAATTTTTATGACAATAATTTTAAAACAAATTTTAATTTATTAAAATGATAACCATTTTGAATAGGAGATTTTATCATAAGTACAGTAATAACAATTTATTTTAAATATTATAATACTTTTTAAATACAAATATATTCGTATATATTTCTATTCTAACATATCAATTTTATAAAATAATATATATATATATATATATATATATATATATATATATATATATATATATATATATATATATATATATATATATATATATATATATATATATATATATATATATATATAATTTATTCAATTATTTTTATTTTCACTTTTAATCAAGGTAGTCAAAATTGGACCAACATTGAATCGATGTACCTACGGATATAGGGATTTAAGTTTGACCGGGGTTAAACCTGGATTTAACCAGTTATATATAATAGGGAGCATATCAAGTGAGAGCATTTTATAATGAGAGATGAGAGAAACAAATATCAACTATTGGATTCATCAAGAAAGAGAAATTAATAGTCTCATTAATGTATTAATATTCTCTCTCTTGATGAATCTAATAGTTGATATTTATTTCTTTCATCTCTCATTATAAAATGCTCTCACTTGATATGTTCCCAAGAATAATAATAACACAAAAATAATTATATTTTTTAAATAGAAAAAATTTTATTGGTAATTTCTATCTAATTAATATTTAAAAGTTTTTTTTAGATTTTTTATAGCCTTTTAAATTTTTAATAGGTTAGATAAGTATGCTCAAAACTTTCATTTTAATATAATAATAATAATAATAATAATAATAATAATAATAATAATAATAATAATAATAATAATAAATAATATAATAAGTTTATCAATTATTTATTCATGGGATTTCCTGATCATTTTCTATACGTTGAATTTTATTTTATTGTATTTATCTATTTTTGGTTTATTTAGTAAAAATAGGGGTTGATTGATAAGCTAGCTGCTAATTTATAGCTCATGACTGATGTTTGATGACTGATAGCTTATATCTTATAACTGATAGTTGAGACTGATAGCTGATAAGTCAATTGAAGTGTTTAGTAAAACTAGCGGTTCATCTAACTTATAAGTATAAAATGACAAAAGATATTTAATACATAATTATTTTATTTTAAATTAAAATAAATTATAAATGATAAAAGTGAATTTTAAAATAAAGATAAAAAAGGAAGAAATAATAATAAGCTATAAGCTAAAGCTAAAACGTTATTTGAAAGCGTCTAAAAATAAACTATAAGCTTGTGATGAAAATACCGCAATCAAACAAGTCTAAATTGTTATATGAGTTTATAAGCTATAAACTATAAGCTCAAAATCTTATCTTGCCAATCAGAGCTTATATTATTATACAAAATATACTTTCATTCACCAAATGAATAGAGAATAACAAGAATTTAAAATAGTTTTTATTTTGATTTTTCTACAATAATTAGAGCTGTCAAAATGAGCTCGGCCCACGAGCCCTATATTTTATCGTGGGTCGGGCCGCAAAAAACCTTTAAAAAAACAACTCTATCTTTGTGGGCCAGTCCACCGCGCATATGTTTTTCATGGGCTGGGACAGGGCGGCCAAGCGGGCTTCGGGTTGGCCCATTAAAAGTAAAATTTTAAAATCATTTTAGTTAATTTTGGAGAAAAATGTTGAACTAAGGTATAATTGTATAAGAGTATTTCCATTGAAAAAGAAAAGTTAAAGAGGAGGAAGATATGTTTCAAGATGATATGGTTAAAGAAATAGTTGTGAGATAAAGAGAAATTTTGAGAAGTATAAGAGATAATATTCAATTTCTCTATACTTTCACATAGATATCTCCGTGAGATTCGTATGTTGATTAGATGAATATTTTAATATCACTTAATTAAATTTATCATTACTCTCTACTATGTTATATAGCTTTTATCCATTACATCAGTTTTTATAAATTTAAAACTATACTATTAAAATAAAGGATTGACTGACCCATCAGGCTGGCCCACTGGGCCACAGTACCTATTAGTAACTTTGTCGGGCTCAATCTTGACAGCCCATGAAGTAATCGGGCTGATCCACTTCAACCCCTTTATATGTTTTGCCCCCTGGATCGAAGTAAACTGGGCCGACCTGACCTATTTGACAACTCTAACAATAATGTGTACTAGAGTGATGGGAGAAGGAAAGAAAAAAAATTAAATCATGCATTATTTTGATTCAAATTAATTTTTTTATCATATTTTAATAAATCAAAAGTAAAATCTAGCTCGACTCTAAAAATCACCTAAACAGTCGGTTTTTCAGTTTTTAACCGATTTTTCAGTTTAAATCCCAATTCTTATGCATGCCAATTTTCAGGTTCAAACAGACCGGTTGGGAGTCTGGTTCCCCGTCCAACCGATTGAACCGACCGGTCCAGTTCAATTTTAATTACCATGCTTTTAATTTATTTTTATTCCTATCAAATAATTAAAAAATCACTTTATTTTCAATTTACATTTATTTCTTTCCATTTTTAATTTTTTTAATTAAATAAATTATTTGAGTTTTATTTATTTATTAATGGATTTAGAGATTTTCTTTTTGAAAGTAGCCTTTAGAGAGAAAAATTGGAAAAAGAGTAATATTAAAAAAAATCCTAGTTTAGGCAGTAAAGCCAAACAGAGAATAATATTTTACTTAATGGCTAAGATTTGCATGTATCTCATACAGCTGGGTTTATAAATTGCACCCAAATCAGCTTCGAATATCGCATCCCCTTCCTTTAAACCTTTCAACACAACACTTCCCTTTCGATCCCAAATTTCCTCTTTTTCATTTCACTATGGCCACCGCAACTCTCGTTGGCCCACCTGAGATTTACACTCTCAAATCAAACCCTAACCCCACCACCGCTGAAACCACCGTCCCCACTACTCCCATAACCTTCAACGACGGTCTCATTGATCAGATGGTAGCTGACCTCAATTCTCTAGCAACTAACCAGCAGCCACCGATGGGGTTAACCGAGAACATGTCACCAACATTTCTCTCAACAGGTAACCCATGTCTCGACTTTTTCTTCCATGTTGTCCCCAACACTCCCCCTGAAACACTCGTTCAGAGACTCCAGCTTGCTTGGTCACAAAACCCACTCACCACCCTCAAACTCGTATGTAACCTCCGTGGTGTTCGTGGTACCGGAAAGTCCGATCGCGAAGGCTTCTACGCCGCCGCTCTCTGGCTTCACCAACATCACCCCAAAACCCTAGCTTCCAATGTTCCTTCCCTCGCTGACTTTGGTTACTTCAAAGATCTCCCTGAGATCCTTTACCGTCTTCTAGAAGGTTCGCAGATTCGTAAAATTCGGAAAGAAGAGTGGACTCAGAGGAAACGTGGATCCAAAAACAAGCGCTCATCTACATCAGCTCCTTTTGGTGAAAGAAAAACAAAGAAGAAGCAAAGCAAAGACAATGACGACAACGAAGGCTGGAAAGGTACCGCAAAAGACTCTGTGATCACTGAAGAGATGGCGGCCAGAGCTAAGGCTGAGAAAGAAACCGCCCATGCTTTGAAGGAGGAGAAGAGGATTGCATTGGCTAAGAAGCTGGTTGAACGTTACAATCGTGACCCTGATTTCCGATCGCTTCACGATGCTATATCTGATCATTTTGCGGATTGCTTGAAGAAAGATCTCGAGTTTTTGAAATCTGGGTCGTCCACAAAAATCAGTCTTGCTGCTAAATGGTGTCCTTCCGTTGACTCTTCCTTTGATAGGTCAACGCTTTTGTGTGAGAGCATTGCAAAGAGGATCTTCCCTAGGGAGGAGTATGAGGGTGTGGAGGAGGCTCATTATGCTTATAGGGTTCGTGATCGCTTGAGGAAGGATGTGTTGGTGCCCTTGAGGAAGGTCTTGGAGTTGCCTGAGGTGTTTATTGGGGCTAAACAATGGAATTTGCTTCCTTACAATAGGGTTGCTTCTGTGGCCATGAAGTTTTATAAGGAGAAGTTTTTGAAGCATGATAAGGAGAGGTTTGAGAAGTACTTGGAAGATGTGAAAGACGGGAAGACTACTATTGCAGCCGGTGCTTTGCTTCCCCATGAGATTATAGGGTCTTTGGGTGATGGAGATGGTGGGGAAGTGGCTGAGCTGCAATGGAAGAGAATAGTTGATGATTTGCTGAAGAAAGGAAAGATGACTAATTGTATTGCTGTGTGTGATGTGTCTGGGAGCATGAGTGGGATCCCTATGGAGGTGTCTGTTGCGTTAGGATTGTTGGTTTCTGAATTGAGTGAGGAACCTTGGAAAGGGAAGGTTATTACTTTCAGTGCCGATCCTCAGCTTCATTTGATTGAGGGGGATAGTCTCAAGTCCAAAACAGAATTTGTGAGGAACATGGATTGGGGGATGAACACTGATTTCCAGAAGGTGTTTGATCGCATATTGGATGTGGCTGTAAATGGGAAACTCAAGGAGGAACAGATGATTAAGAGGATATTTGTATTCAGTGACATGGAGTTTGATGAAGCATCTAAAAACTATGACATGGAGTCTGAAAATTCTGACATTGATCAAGCATCTGAAAACTCTTGGGAGACTGATTACCAAGCAATCACTAGGAAGTATAAAGAGAAAGGGTATGGTTCTGCCGTGCCTCAGATAGTTTTTTGGAATCTGAGAAACTCGAAAGCGACCCCGGTGCCATCCACTCAGAAAGGAGTGGCGCTGGTGAGTGGATTTTCTAAGAATCTGCTGACATTGTTCTTGGATAATGAGGGTGATATAAGCCCTTTAGAAGCCATGGAAGCTGCCATCGCTGGCCCGGAGTATCAGAAACTAGTTGTGCTGGATTAGATTTCTTCAGTAGTTGGTAGTGTTCTATATAGTGAAACAACTTCAGACATTGTCTTTGATAAAGTTCCTTTAACTTTGATTCAGCTGGAGTATTAGTTTTTTAGTGATAAATTTTGCATCAAATAAAAAATAAGCAATACTTGCATGCAGTTTTTTATACAGCGGTTCTACTGTTTTCTAATTATAAATTTGATTGATGAGTATTATATTGTCCATGACCTGCAAGTCACTATTAAATAATAATACTAACCGCCTCTGCTATGGATTGGAATAATGCCCTCTGTAAGCAATCTATCTTGAAAATGTCAAAAAATAACACAAGTGTTTTAACTTATTGTCCCTTGGAACTTAGATATTGATGCATCTTAGTGTATGAAATTATATTTGTGATTTTCATGGATTTGTATCAAACTCTATTGTATCATCTGAATTAGATGTTAGTATTGATGAGTCTTTGCATGGTGACTGCAAAAGCTCCTGGCTAGTTGTGATGTCTGTATGTTTCATATACCAGTGAATAGAAATTCTTTTTACTTTAAAATTTTGAGATCTCTAGAAATTTAAAGTCTATGGACAATACATAAACTTAGTTCACCAAATGTAGGGAATTAAGTTTACATTAAACCTACATGAAACCTAAAGTTCAGAACTTAAGTGCAAAACATAAATTGAATTTAGGTAAATGTTAAGACATGCTCAAATTTTGTGTATGCGATCTCAACTGATAAAACAGAAAAAGGATTAGAGTTAGCCGTCAAATTAGACATGAATGCGTTGAGGAATTGATGAGAGACACATTATGTTATGGTAAACTATTGCCACTTACCTATAAAAAATGAAAAATTGTCTGATAGAGGGAGGAGAGAGAGGCTGTCAAATTAGACATGAATGCATTGAGGAATTGATGAGAGACACATTATGTTATGGTAAACTATTGCCACTTACCTATAAAAAAAATGAAAAAATGTCTGAGAGAGGGAGGAGAGAGAGAGAGAAAGCGGAATCATTTGAATTTGGGGTTTAGGGTTCGTCGACCTGCCATGCCTGGTGGTTCCTTCCATCGCTCCGACGGGTGGACGGAGGTCAAGAGTACTAATTTTCGGAATTGGGTCCCAAGTTGGGATTCCTTTCTGCCTGGTAGAAGAACTGAGGTTAAAGGAGGATAGGTGGTGGTTTCGGTATACTTCTCAAAAATCCCAGAAAAATGTAAGGCAAAGGAGTTTCATGAGTTGTTTGGTTGTATTGGGGAGGTTGTGGAAGTTTCGATTTCTCCTAGGAGGAACAAATTTGGGAAGAAATTCAGTTTTGCTAGATTCAAAGATGTGGAGGATGCGGGGCTTCTAGCGGTGAAGTTGGATAATATGATCGTAGACGGGAAGAAAATCCACGCGAACCTGCCTAGATTTGAGAGGCTTAGGGGTAAGAAAGAGGGGGTCAAACATCAGGTTCATTTTCAAGGTCATGGCGGTCGATTTGGTGTCGGAACTCAGTCGATGAGGAGTTTTAGAACTTATTCAGAGACGTTGGCAAATAATCAATCAAAGGCAGGTGTTGAGAAGACGAGCTTTTTACGATTCTCTTCGAGGGAGGAAGATAAGAAGAGATTTTCAAAAGCTATGGTGGGGGAGGTTTCTACTCCAGGTTCTTCATACAGGATCCAATCTATGTTGGAGATATAAGGTTTATACTCGATTAAGGCCTCGTTTTTGGTCCAAACTTCTGTTTGTTAGAGGAGGGGGAAGAGGGAGCTTTGGAGGTTATGTTAGGTGATGTGGATTCGAGGCGAAAGGTTTGGTTTTCGGAGGTTAGGAGGTGGAAAGAGGAAGATGTAGATGAAGAGAGGTTAATTAGTATGAGAGTTTGTGGTGTGTCGTGTTTCGAGTGGCATAAGGATTTCTTTGCGGCGTTGGCGGATTCTCGCGGCAAAGTCATCAATCTGGAGGAAGATGCTTTCGTTGGCATCATATATGATAGGGCTAGAATCTCTTTATTTGTTCATAGATCCTTTATTCTTCAGCAGATGACTACGGTGTATATTGACGGGAAGAACTTTGTCTTGTCTCTATGTGAAGAATGTGATCATCAGTGTCGGAGTTTAGGTATTTATTCAAATCAAATTAATGATTCGATATCCTCCAATTTTGTGGAGTCGGATATCGCTTGGTCGAACGAATCATTTAGGGAGTAGGTCGGCGAAGGGGGGATGGATTCAGAAGATAGTATTGCAGGATGCTTAGAACATAATGAATTTTCTGTTCCGGTTTCTAGGTGTTCCTAGAGGAAGGGTAATGAAGATGGAAGTTTTGGAGAAGATGTCAAAGAATCAATTCTGTGTGCAGTTCAGGGTGATCAAAAATTGATATTGGGGTTAGGTCATTACGACAGGGCAATTGTGAATGCTTATAATTAGAGCAGACATAAACGGTCAACAAATTTTCCTGAAGCTCAATGTTTTTCTGTAGACGGGAATAGGCATGGAAAAAAATCCGTACCCCGAACCCTCCCCGAAGTTGACGGGGAAAACTCGCTTTGAATGGGTTTGGGTTTTTCCCGATTACAAAATATGGGGACGGGGCGGATAATGAGGATACTAGTACCCATCCCGAACCCGTCCCCGAACCTGCCCCGTTTATTTCATTGTGTATATTATTATATATTTTTGATAATTTAGAATATTAAATATGTGGTCAAAGTTTTGATATTTTGATTTGTATTTATTATTTAGAATATTTGAAATGAATGTATGAATTTTTTTGAAATTGTTTTATTTTATTATTTATAAAGTAATTTAATTTTGAAAAAAATAAGTTTCTATTAAAAAAAATTGATTTCACCTAATGGATGGTGGCGGGGCAGGGATACCCGAACCCACCCTGAACCTGTTTGGGTCAAGTTTGGTTTTTAATTCTTCATCCCCGATTGGGTTTAGGACGGGGAACAGAGATTGTTTGGGGATTCGAGTTTGGGTTTGGGGAAGGTAATAACCGTCCCTGACCCGCCCCGTTTCCATCCCTAGATGGGAAGAAGTTGGAGGTGGATAAAGCTATTTCGAAATCGATTAATTATGCTTGAAACAAGAAGATTAAATTCAAGAAGATGAGGGAGATTGGGGGACTATTCAATAAAGGGGCTTTGCGGAATATGAGAAAAATTAAGAGGAAGAGTCACATTAATACTGTGTCGTTTTAGCTGGCTAGCTTAAAGACAGCCTTTGTCCCTTTCTCGTCGAATTCAATGGGTAATTCAATTTGTGATTATGCAGTCACAATTGGCAATTGCACTAGTGCTGTAGCGTTGGCCTATGAGGATCAAATTGAAAATTCTAATATTTGTAGGAATAATACAAAATAGTGGGAGTTCTTACATGGCGATGTTAGGGGTAAACTTTGGTGTGCGGTTGAAGCTTTAGGTGTAGTGGATGAGGAATGTAAAAGGATTTTTATTAAGAAAATTGAGAAAGTAGTGAAGATGGATAAGGGTAGGAAGGTAGGAGAGAGGGAGAATATAAATTGTTTGAAATTATTATTGGTTCCTTGAACATTAGGGGGGTGGGAACACTCTTAAAAGGAAAATGATTAGTTTGCTGATTATAAAAGGTGGAACAGATATGTTTTTGTTACAAGAAACAAAGTTGACTTCCATGCAAGAAGTTTGTGCAAATATTATGCGGAACAATACTCCTATCGGTTATTCGTACTCTAATTCTAACGGATTATCCAGTGGGTTGATAACTTTATGGAAGGAAGGGGCGATGGAGGTGTTACTTATAATTTTTTTTTTATTTTTGAATTTATTTATTTAATTTCAAATTAAATCAAATAAAATCATAATTAAATAAAAGGATATTTTATAATTTACCCATCAATTATTTAATCAGGTCAAAATCAATCTAAAGGCCAAGAATGCATGAGAAATATGCATGAAATAGCATGGAGCTCAAATTAGAAAGATTTGGTGTAAAAAATCATATCAAATTTTCTCATGGCCAATCATTGATTCCTTCCAATTCTATTGACCTAATATCATCCCTCTATATAAACACAATATCCCTCAGTCTCAAACACACGAGAAGATTGCCTCAAAAACTCTAAAAAATCTCAAAAAAATTAAGAACTAGGGCTCACGAGTTTTTTTGAAAAGCAGCCACATTCAAGGCCAAATATTGATCCTATTCAACCTCTGAAGATCCCATGAGGACAACCATACGGTTCTTGAAGCTCGAAGCGCCTTCAATTGCTCTCTCTGAAATCACAGTTTGCACATAAAGCTTTCAAATTCAAACTTTCCATGCATGCAATATAAATGAACCTTGCATACATATTTATGATTATGATAATGTTTATAACTGTTTTGAATCGCTACTCGTGAGTTTGGACGCAGGATGAAGCAAATGCCAATATTAAGGCACACGTTTCTTTATTTGTCGAACCTCTATGTTTGGACGTCCTCAAGCAAAAACGAGACCACCATTGTGATCTTAAGAGTCCTTTTAACAGATCTGGGCACTTAAATCTTTTGTTTAGACGTTGTTTCTTTAATTTTGTTAATTTTCCGGTTAGCTACGAATTCTTCATAGCAAAATGGTAGCAAATCCAACGCAAAGTCGTAGCTAAAATCTTGGAGAAGATGATGAATAGTGTGTCTGAACTTTGACCGTATGCGTGGCCTTTTCACGCTCTTCCATTGGCCAGTCAACCAACACCATTCCCCTCTCCATTCGTGATTGGTTGCGGGTGCAACAGTGGACCCCACTCTGACTTGTTTGACTTTCCACCACTAACATTTGTTTTTTATATTTATTTCTTTCAGTCCGGTTTACTAACACCAGGCAAAGTTGGCGCAACTGGCAAGGGTGAACTCTCAATTGGGTTCGAACCCTAGGGACCCCCCCCTTTATCTTTATTCATTTTCTCCAACCGTTTTCCTAATTATTTTTCAATTAATATTAACCACTATTTATTTAACTATTACAATTAACAAATAATCCATTAACATTAGGACTAGGTTTTAACTAATTAACTTTTTTCCAACTAATTTAATACTAATTTAATTTAGGATAAATAGGACTAGAATTTAATTAGTTTAATCATATTTAAATAAAAACAATTAATTTCTAGGGTTTTATTTAATCAATTTTGGGTATAATTTTCAATTAGCTTAATAAGGATTAGTTCTTAATTTTAAGTTTTAATTTAGACATTAGATTAATTAATTAGATTAATTTGCACATAATAATTAATTTAGTTATTTAACTTAGAATTAGGTAATTAATTTAACTTAAAATTAGGTAATTAAGTAGTACTTAATTAGTAATAGTTTTTTTATTATTAATCCTAACCTCCACTAAAAAATTCAAAAGCCTAATTGCTTCTAAACCCTGAATTCTTCCTTTATTCTAATCTTCATCCATCTCTCGAGCTCTCGATTTTAGTCGCAATATTTATTTATTTATTTATTATTTATTGCTTTATTCTTATTCTAGAAATCGATGTATAGGTAGTACTTAATTAGTAATAGTTTTTTTATTATTAATCCTAACCTCCACTAAAAAATTCAAAAGCCTAATTGCTTCTAAACCCTGAGTTCTTCCTTTATTCTAATCTTCATCCATCTCTCGAGCTCTCGATTTTAGTCGCAATATTTATTTATTTATTTATTATTTACTGCTTTATTCTTATTCTAGAAATCGATGTATAGGTCGCAAGGATATTTTTGTAATAGCGTAGATTTATTTTTCTCGCATTACTTTTCCGCACCTCTAATTATGTAAATGCTCCAAAGCCCTGTAATAGAGTAGGACATTTACTTTCCGCACCTTTAATTTCCGCAAATATTAACTACTTAGATTTATGGCTAATAGGATTGTGTGATAAGACTTAAAATCAACATTTAGATCATTCCTAAATCCAAGATAAAGATAACTGAATCTAACACACTTCCCACTCACTCACCTTTAGGGTATCCTCTCTTTGTTGCCTTATTGATATAATGGTCATGTCCCTCGAGCGTAGGGATACCTTTAGCAAATGTTGCCTACGATTCAAATCATCATAGTCCCTCTGATAAAAGATCATAATCCCTTCGAGTTGCCTACGATTAAATGATCTTGTCCCTCGATGATGCTTCAATTAAATGATGATCGCCCCTTCAAAATGCTAAGGTATCCCTACAATGTTGCCTTCAATGACCATACGATGACCATTTACTCGTCCCTTATCATCCAATGAAAGGACTCCCTACTAACAAATTATTTGGGTAGTCTCTTTCCCTTAAACGAAAGGAAAAGAATAAGAAAGACCAAACATTAGGGTAAGTTACTTTTAATTGCTTGCTCAAATAAAATATACTTTTCACACCATATTTTCTAACCAAATTTCAAAAGAACTTCGTATACATTCTTGAGGACTGATACAAGAATCATTACAAAGTTTTGTCTTACTATTGACACCTCCTTTTCAACACACACGGCGCTTTCAATTTTAAAAATTTAAAACAAACAAGTGAGTTAAGCAATTAAGAACCCAAGGATACAAAGGGTGCTAATACCTTCTTTTTATATAACTTACCCCCGAACTAAAAATCTTTCAAAAGGTCTTTCCTGTTCTTTTTACCTTTCCTAATTGGATAAAATAAAAGTCGGTGGCGACTCTAGCTATCAGTAACATGTTTTATGAAATATCAAAACAAAAGCCAGTTCTTCCACCGTGTTACACTTGTTTTGGATAGAAATCCGACGAGACATCAATTAAAGAAGAGAGGAATCCTGAACTCTGTTATCGATTGCTGCTGCGTTTTCTGTTTTAGAGCGGAGGAGGATTCTAATCATTTGTTTGTTTTGAGTCCAATTCTAGAGAAAATTTGGGAGAAAGTTGGAGCTTGGATAGGAGACTCTATCCCGTTGACAAAACTTGAGTTAAGAAATTATCTTGCTTTCTTTGACATAGTTAAGGTTTTAGACGAAACATTAACTGTGGGTGTTATTTGGATGTCCGTTGTTTGGAATATTTGGAATATGCCATTTTATTTAGGTGTAGCATTTTTAATTTTGACGAGTGTGTCAGTGCTATAATGTTATCCTATAATTTTACCGCTAATGTTTCATCTAAGTCCTGTAATTTTCATTTTTGTGTTTAAAGAGATAGTTGTTTATTTTGTTTTGTTAGATTGTAGCCTTGTGTTTTCATGAAATATACCATTACCTATTAAAAAAAATAATAATCTCATAAAACAATCCCATAATGCACTATTGCAATTATATTTACAAATTATACGCTTTGATTCAAATCATAATAATTAGGTTTCCTTAAAAATATTCATTTTTTTTTTTTGCTGAGTTTTAACATTAGTATAAATATACCATATAATTGACCTAAAATGTATTTCTGAATGAGACACAAAACAATTTTTAAATAGATTTCAATTAAAAACATAGGTGAAAATAAATTAACTATAAAATGGATGATACTTTCTTGTCAAATAAATCCAACGAAAGATCTCGGATAGAAGGAAACACATAAGAATTAAAAAAAAAAAAAACTAGAATAGTAAAAATATAAGTCACAAATGAATAATGTTAATATTTCATATGGAAAAAATAACTAATATATAAATTTATCAAAATATACAACTTAAAATCTAATTAATCGAAAGTTACATTAGCAAAAATTTATCAAAGAGTTAAAATATAGGTTAGCATATTGTACCCTTGAACGTAGTAGGGTACTAATCAAATGCTATCATTCAACGACATATTATTTTTTATAATTTTTTTATTTTAAAATAAATTTAAATTCTAAACCACTTTAAATTAAAGATACCGATACCAAATTACTATGAGAAAAAGGTTCATACATTGACAGTGTAAAATAATTTTCACTACAAAAAATATGTTCTGTAGCGACGTGATTCCGATACCACAAAATGGAATATCACGTCACAACACATAATTAGCGACGTGTACATATATGTCGCTTGAGAGAGCGTGACAACTTGTTGTATCATGATTCTCACGTCACTAAATAGTGACATGGAAATCACGTCGCAACGTGATGCCCAGAACCCAACAACTTTTGTCTGTTGGAACAGACAGCGCCAGGAAAAAGCAGGATGGCAGAAAACACGGAGAGAAAACACGCCAGAAATCTCGCTCATTTCTAACCACACTTACGTTTCCACCAAACGGTTGACTACCACTTCTTTGTTGGAATTGCATAAATAATCGCATTTGTTGCTCCATCTCTGCTTGCCTCTTCGCCATTGCCTCTATTTGTTGTTGTTGCCCCTCCATTTGCGCTTTTAGCGCCGCCTCACGTTGCGCTTGCTCATCCATTTGGGCTTTTAGCGCCGCCTCACGTTGCGCTGACTCACATCTCGTCTCAGTTAGGGCCAATTGTCTTATTGTTTCCATTACTTGCGGTGTCAATTGTGCTGGACGTGACGATCCTTACCCATCTCTAACTCTTTGAAATAAAGTTCTATCCCCACTTCTCAAGCTTCCCACCAAATTTCCACCACCAAAAAAACATCCATTAGGCCCTTTTCCGCCAACGACTTCATTCCTAATATAAAAATCAACATCTGGATGAAACAGCTCTCCTTCTCTAGGAGTATATTGGGGATTATTGACCAAAAATGTTACAAGCAATGTTTGATAATCCTCCTACACAAAAAAAAATTAAGTATTTAACTTAAATTAAAATATATTAAATAATAAAATGAAAATTAGTTGTCATGTGATTTTTATGCCACAACATCAGAGTTGTCACATGAAAATCACGCCGCAAATTTTTTAGTTGCCACGTGAGAATCACGCCACAACTTTTTTAGTTGCCACGTGAAAATCACATCACAAAATTGCCATTAAATATAAAAAAATACAATAAAAATTGAATAACTTACCAAAGCTTTTCGTGTACGCTCATCAACATAATCACCCGATTTTTTTGTTCGAGTTTCTTTAACCAGCTCGACCATCAGTGGTTGTCTCCCTAACCTCTTAGCCTAAATAATAAAATTAACTTTAATTAAAAACAAAGAATTAATCAAAACATAACTTTAAAAGTGGTAATAATTACCATGTGTCGAGAATGTTCGTAAGTGCTTATACTTCCAACTGCATTAAGGTGACCCCCATGCCCTCATTTTTTTGGCATTTTAAGATTTAGCCTTAATTTCGTCTGATTTCCAATACACAAGCAGTTTATCAAAAACTTCTTGGCCCATCCACTCGGGACGACTACCATCACGTTCCCAACGCTTTCTAATACGTCGCAATGTGTCGGAAAGTCTTTTTGATGTTCTGCTATAATAATTTTTTTAACAAGTTTCTCGCTCATTTGATCCCAAGTACACTTTCCCTGATGACATTTAAATAAACCGTTAGAAAACTATAGTAAAAAAATTTAAATAAACAATGACTCAAAAAATTAATTAATTATACCTTAAAACAATTAAACCAAGCCTCTTTATTTGAAACGTCTCCAAAAGTCGTCCAAGCTTCTTTATACATTTGTTGAATTACATAGTACACACACCTGGAAGCAGTCCGACTCGGCCAAAAACTAAAAAACAATAATTTTAATTAGCATGCATTAAATATAAATTCATATTTAAAAAAAGAAATGTAAACTTAATTAAAATTTAATATATAAGATACTTACGAACTTCCTGCGGGCCAAATATAATATCTGTCGTCAATGATATGAATCTCTCTCGGATCATCCTCCCCCTAAGTATCATCACCATCAGACTGATCATCGTCTCCATGCGCAGTATCATCCCCATCCGGCTCCACATGATCATCCTCACGTGAAGGTATATGTGTGGTAGGTGAGGTGTGTGACCCTCTAGTCTGCTGAAAGGATGGGGGCACCTGTGTGGTAGGCGAGGTGTGTGACCCCCCAGTCTGGTGAAAGGATGGGGGAACCTGTGTGGGAAGTGGAGTGCGGGATCCCCAAGTCGGCTGGAAGCTTGGGGGCACCTGTGTGGGATGTGGAGTGCGAGATCCCCAAGTCGGCTGGAAGCCTGGGGGCATCTGTGTCGGACGTGGGGTGTGGGATCCCCCAGTCTGCTGGAAGCCTGGGGGCACATGTGTGGTAGGTGGAAAGCTAGATCATGCACTATGCTGGTATGATGAATAACTAGGTCCTCCAGTCTGGTGGAACGGACAGCTAAGTTCCGTAGGTGGGATAATAAAAGATGGTGCCCCAGACATAGGATACTCCTGAGAGGAGAGTAATGACGTAAGAGGTTGAGTGCTGACCATGGACATGTGATCTAACTGACTCTGTGGGGGATGACATACTGCTGACTGAGGTGACTGGCATACTGCTATCATTGGGCGTCAGGTCTTCTGACCCTTACCCTTCTCAGATCGGGTTGGCATATTACCTATTTATTGAGAATACACAATTAATCAAATATATACATTTACACAAATATATTAAAATATGTTTCTCATATATATATATATATATATATATATATATATATATATATATATATATATATATATATATTCATTTACACATTCAATAGATGGTTCATTAAGTAAAATTACAAACAAACACATTCTCATCCAAATACATTTATTACTCTAAATCTGCATGCTCTTCATCGTATCATTATCATCATCTAATTTGATATTATCCTCGGACAACGCCTTCATGCTCTCCATCCACATTATCTTCAACCAACAATATAGAAGCATCAACTTCATACCCCTCATTTGTTGTATCAGACAAACTGGTAATTTGCTCAACTGCAATGACATCATTAATTGGTCCAACTTCATCAACTTGGTAAGCAAGATCTTCCACTAGATCGCCAGTTTCAATATGGCCCAATGGTTTTGTTTTTATTACAACACACCACCCTCGTTTACGTGGCACAAATGAAGGATAAGGAACATAATAAACTTGCATAACAAGATGTGACATTATGAAAGGGTCATACTCACTGTACCTTCGGTCCATTTGAATCTCAACAGTACTGTATGTCGTGTCTATTTTTGTGCCTCTAGTTGGATCATACCATTCGCAAAAGAACAAGACAACTTTATTCTCCGAGTCCAAGTAATTGTAAACCAACTCGTACATCTGTTTAACGAAGCCATAGAAGTCATTTTCACCCCCATCTGTAACTCCTTTTACGAATACACCACTGTTTTTGGTTTTTTCCCCTTCAGTCCAAGTCTCAGTGTGAAATTTATACCCGTTCACGAAGTACGTGTGCCATTCGTTTGCGCTTTGAATAGGGCCTTCAGACAAATTTCTCAAATGGAGTATTTCTGGAATTAGTGTAACAATGCATGACAATCTCTCCTTGAACCATGTTAGAAATTCTGCATGAGTGACACCAGATGTTGATTATACAGCGGTACTTTGAAAATAGACGTTGTTAAATTCCCTATAAAAAATACACTATAAGTTTCAAGGTAATAATATTTACACACTATAGATAAAATTAAATAGTTGGGTATACTTACTAAAGATATGGTTTAACTTCAACGCAGTTGATCAAGACATGGACATGTGTGAATTGCATTTCTTGTTGGGTCAACCAATGAACACCTTTCTTTCCAGATGGACGACCTGGAAGCCCAAAGACTGACAAGGTGAATTGACTTCTTTCGTTTACATTTACAGGATTTCTTATTATTTTTGGAGTTAACATCAAACTGTTGAAATAGTGACTGCAAAAATGTGATGTCTCCCGATGCAAGTAATGCGCACATATTGATCCTTTAACTCTAGCTTTATTTTTCACTGATCACTTAGAATCAACCATAAACCTTTCATAGGAGTCGAGTCCAACATCATTTTTAATTTGTGAAGAATTCCAAACACTGATTAAGAACATTCCAATTTGCCTTGGCAGCAAATAATCTCACACACATGGATAATTTTGAGTCCGACGACCCCTCAAACAACGGTATATTCATCTCATTCAACAACTGATAAAATCTCTGCGCTTCCTCATTTGGCAACTCATCCCCATCAAAATCTTCAGGTTGATCATAGGTCACATTCACTCCAAAAGCATCCTCAACCATGTCACCGATCAGATTAAAGTTTTCCTCATATTCCATAGTCGGTCTACTACTTGAAGCATGCGAATTGCTAGTCTCTGGCACGTTCATCGGAAGTTTTTCACCATTAGACGTCCAAACCCAATAATTATTAATGAAACCCCTTCTATGAAAATGACGTGTTACTTCCTCTGGATCACTAATTATACGTCTACATTCACATTTAAGAGAAGGACACCTAACCCCCCCATCGCTTCGACAATATTTCTGAACAAATGCCCACTTGATAAACCCATCAACTTCTTCTATGAAATTTGGTTTAAGTGCACGTCTTCCTGGTTCTAATCCATCGTACATCCAACTACAATAGTACAGATAATATTCCATACTACATATTTGTCCAATCATACAATTTCATGAGTAAATTTTTTACTAGTCTAAAGTTAATTAGTCTGCATTATTGGTCTACATTATATACTAATACATTATATGCTACAAATAATAAAATGTTTTTTAAATACAAATATTACAAATAATAAATATAATAATATCATGTGTTTGTTTTAAATACATATTTAATAAAATATTTTTAATACCTAACTATTATTTTCTATTTAAAAAAATATATAATAAAAATATAACATATAATACATATCATATATTCTATTTTTTTAAGTTATGTTTTATTCTAATATAATAAAAAAAATATATAATATTTAATATATGCTCAAATAATACATTATATATTAATAAATTTTTTAAATTGTCTAAATTTAACTAATCTACATTATTAGTCTACATTATATGCTACAAATGAATAAAATATTTTTTGAATACAAATATTACAAATAATAAATATAATAATATTATGTGTTTGTTTTAAATACATGTTTAATAAAATATTGTTAATACATAACTATTAATTTTTAATTAAAAAACTTATAATAAAAATCTAACATAAAATATAACTATGTATTCTATTTTTTAACTTGTGTTTTATTCAAATATATTAAAAAAAACATATATACAACATATTTATTATAGTTTTCTTATATTTCTGTTTTTCAAAAATATAATTTAGTTTTTATTATATACTTAATATAATTATGTTTTAAAAAATTTTTAATATAAACATAGAAAAATTTATTTTCAATACATAAAAATATTCTGTTTTTAATAATCTATTTTCATAATATAAACTCTGTTTCTAATATTAATAAAATAATCTATTTTAAAAACAACAATATATAATATATAATATATAACAGTTTTAATAATATTAATATATACAAATTTTAAAAAAAAACATAATATCTACAAATCAACCAACAATCCAAATAATGTATCAAATTTAAAATTGCAAAAATACCTCTTCTTTAATTTTCTTCTAAACCTCTTCAATATTCTTTAATCCTCTTCACTTCAATATCTAATAGAAAAAAATTAATGTAAATTAAATTTCTAAATCATTATAAATAATACTTAAATAAAAATATAAAACACAATTGAAAAAAAATTATGAAAATATGATACCTTTAGAGAAATAGAAGAATGACAATGAAACTTGGAATGAGAAATGGGAGTGGAAAGTGAGAATGAGTAATGGCAATGGGAGAAGAAGAAAGAAATGGGTAATATTTTTCGTTTCTGTAATGGAGAAGAAGAAGAAGAAAGAATGAGTAAAGCTGGTACTGAGGAGTGGTTTCGGAAACGTGAACTTATAAAAGAATCAGCGACGTGGAAACAACGCCGCAGATTTCTCACGTGATCTCCATGTCGCTACATGCCAACGGTCAAAAGCAATAATTACACTTCCGATGTTTTAAACACGTCGCTAACTTCCCACGTGGTAAGCACGTCGCAACATCAAACGATACTCTGCATTTACTGCACTGCCTGCACCTAGTCTATTCAACTTTACAACTTTTGATTTTTGAATTCATAAATACATTTTGCGACGTGGTATCCATGACACTAGTCAAAATTTGAAAATTGCAGGATTCCCCCCATGCGACCTTCTGAGTTTTTTAGCTTTTGATTTTTTATTTATTTTGATTTATGTATTGCGACGTGCATGGTTAACACGACACAACAAACTTTTTATTAAAAAAAATTATGACTTGACTTGTGCTTATGTTCCTTTTATTATTTTATTATTAAAAATATGTACTGATGTTATAACCACGTCGCTACCGTCCTTTTTTTGCCACATTATTACCACGTCACTAAATCACTTCGCTGGATATCATTTTTCTTGTAGTGTTTACACTGTCAATCAATCACAACCTTGTATCAGAATAAATCACACTTTAATTTAAAAATTCTTTTAATGACAAGACACTTTAGTTGTTTTCTATTGGATGACAGTGTAAAATAATTTTACACTGTCCGTGCATATAAATTAAACCCAATTACTATTATGAGTATTTAAAAATTTATTTAAAATATATCTTAAATACTCAATACATTAAAGGTACCGATACCCAATTACTTATCACGAATACTTAAAAATTTATTTAAAATATATCTTAAATATTCAATTATAAAATTTATTTTACGTTGCAAGATTTCAGTGATACATATCAAATTATTCTCAATTTTATAAGGGGTAGAGAAAAGTTTACCATAATAATGTAATAGGTTCATGAAATTTTTGAGATTTTAAAAATTAAGTCTAAATAATTATATCATTTTAAATTTTAATATCAATTTTAATTTAAAATATGTGATACGAAAAAAATTTCTTAGGAGGAGTCATTGCCAAGTAATAAATCAATACGTCACAATTGAAAAGGATTTAAAAAATTTAAAGAATAATGAAATAGGGAAAAAACAATATTTTAAATTGAAAACTAAGATCTTATTTTAATTAAAATAAGGATCAAAATGTATTTAAGCTGATAAAAGTAATATGTTATTTTCCTAAAACCAAAAATATCTCTCCTAAATAGGTGGAGAAAAAAAGAAGCCCTAAAACTCTATTGTATAATTATCCAATATATACTATTGGAGTGCTTTTCTTTTGTTTGTGTACTCGACACTTCTCTTTCAATTTCTAATTTCTACACTCCAATCGCAAAGTTGCAGTGCAAGTTTTCCCCCTCTCATCACTAGTGCAAAAACAACAATATAATTTTAAAATTTACACCCGATATACTAAAAACGGGTGTAAATAAATAACACGATGGCACTTTTGTAAATAAAATGTCATTTTAAATATTATCAGATGACAATATACACCTAATTTTTTAAAAACGGGTTTAAATTAAAAATATTATTATAATCAAATCTCAATTACTCCTGTTAAAATAAAAACGGGTGTAAATTTATATAGACTAAAAAAATATATTTAATTTTATAACTTAAAATATTTAATCTAAATATTAACATATTAGCAAATAAATTAAATATTATTAACAAATTAATAGGTGAATATTAATGATCTAAATTTATTAGGTGAATAAAATAATCTGATCAATTATGTTAATAACTATTTCTTTTAAACACATTAATTAATTAGTAGGTGAATATTAATAATGAAAGAAATTAATACCCTCTTAATCAGAAAGTAGTAACACACCATTCATTTTAACTGAAGAAAAATGAGACTAAAAATAGTTTCAACATATTTACAAAACTGATATTGACGCACGAAACCCAAATTCACCTAAACCTAGATTCACGAAACTCTGATTCATCTCCGAAACCTAGATTCACGAAACTGAGATTCGCCCATTTCACTGAATCTGTGTTACAATGGCCCAAGTTTGCGAAGAAGAGTGAGATAGTGGCTGTGAGTTTCGATTCTCCCTGCCGAATCCGAATCTGATAGCGTCGATGTTCATGATCTCGTTTTGTTTCTATACATTCAATCCTACAAGAGTCTCCTCCCGCTGACGCCTAAGGATTCCTCCGCTGTAGCGGATGTTTGGCCTTCCACTTCCGCTTTTGATGGATACTTGTTCGCTCTCACGCCGCTTCAGGTGAATTCACCGTTTTCTTTCTTCGATCCTTGCAATACACTTTCATATGATGTTATGAATAATGCATTGCTTAATTCCTGTAATTGGATTGAGATGCTCACAATTTGTTTGGAGTGATTTCTGTTGACTTGATGTTGTGAAAGTGTCGATGTTGGTTTTGAATGGTTTGCAATTGCAGCTTGTGCGGAGCAACAGTAAGCGGTTTACGCCGTCGCAGGGTGATGAAGAAGCACATCAGCTGTCTTATCTGCAAAAGCATTTGGCTAATATTGTGTCTCTACTAGCAGAGCCTGTGGAGGGGGAAAGTGAAGAATCTCTGGTTTGTTTGTTTGTTTACTGCGTGCTTCCATGAGTTACTGACTTTGGCTGCATTGCTTTATATTTTTCATATTATCAATACTAATCAATTAGCAATATAAGTAAATAAATTTTTTGATTATACTGCATATGTGACTTTTAAGGAAGCTTATGCCCTGGGAACTGCATTATTGCTTAATGTAAGGTTCTTACCTTCTTTGTCAAGTCGTTAAAATTTCACCAATTACATTCAAGAGTATATTTTAGCTTAATATATTGTGATATTTCTACCTGTTCAATTCAATTCATCTTGTTTTATTGCAGAACATTACCTATTCAGTAACATGAAATTGTCCTGGTTTAAATCTGTTTGCTAATTTGCATATATTCTTGTTCAGGGTTCGATGATTTTGGACCAAAGCATTTCCATTTCACGTTGGGAAGCTTATACAGATGACAATAATTGGAACAGGCATAACGTTGAAGACAGTATTACATGCTCTCAAGTATGCCTTAAAACCCTTCCTTAGAAAGCTTTCTTACTTTTAGTTTGACCAAAGTGAGAACTTAAGTTTTTATTTTGTTACATTTTTAAAAATATTCATGAACCATGCTATCAACTTGAGTCACTGGTTGATACTCTGTCAAATACACACGAGAAATTATATTAGATGAACATAAATTTCAACCATTGTTTTCTTCTCAATTATCTCAATCCCTTTCCCAAATGTAACTTGGAGTCCGTTTGAATTGACTTGTTTGAACTAATCTACTAGCATATGTCCAATAGAAACTATAATTTGAGTTTGAAGATAAGATTATACCCGAGAAAGTAGTTTCAATTCATTACTTACTCGGTGAGTCATTCTTTTCTGTTAATTTTTCTTTCTGCAGATTGCTATAACATCTTACGGATTGGGCGTGTTAATGTGATCGGAGACGTTATCTTATTCCTCGAAAAACTATGTGTCAGCCTCTCAAGTGTTGTTTTCGCTTTCCTCATGTTAGAAACTCAAATACAAATCCGCGCATAACAAGATTTCATCTCCGTTCTTTCCTGTCATGTTATGTTTTCTATTACCTAACATCACCATAATCGATAACAATCACCATAAAAATACATTCTGCATAAGCATGCTTAACACACAGTTTTAATCTAATCTCAATTTCTCATGTGGCAGAGGCGCTGTACGATTCTTTCCAAAAGGTCCCTCTTCATGCGTAGTAGAAGTAAGGCCTTTCATACATTTTTACTAATTTCAGCTCTTTTTTATTGATAACAATTCAATCTTTCTTTTATAACTGTTGCCAATTTACTTTAATCTCATATTAAGAGGGGAAAATTGGGTTAAATCAATACCAATGTAAGTTTCTCAATGCAGTATTTGTCCAACTAGCTGCATCACCGATTCACTGCATGTTCTTATTGGGTCAAATAATTGCCTATCTTTATCAATCCAGTGCATGACTAGGTGGCACATCACATGTATCCACACTAAGGAATAACTCTTTATATCAGTCCCATAAACAGTTTTTTCCATGGTTTTAACTTCTAACATGAAATTAGGAAAACTTAAAAGTTATAGTACATAGTGTTTTCTCCTTTTTTTTCTTCCCCGGTCCCCATTCAGCATTTAAGTCAAGCACTAACTATTGCTTTTTTGTATTTTTGCCATTACAGCCGACGGCTTCTTATGAGGTTCCTCAACTTTTATCTCCAGTGGCATCCGTAAGTAATCTAGCCTTTATAAAATGTAAAGTTCTTGATATAGTTGACAAAAACAGTAAAAGAACTCCCATTTTTCATTATTTATTACTAGACAAGTGGCATCCACAACATATCTTGTTCAGCAAGCAACACAAACCAATTTGACATCAACTCTGCTTCAATTTTGGAATCGGTAACAACAATCATCATCCGTAAATCATCACGGCTCAAATCACTCACCAGTCCGCAATAATCCGCTACTGACGCGAACAACAACATCAAAGCAACGTCATCAACAACGACAATCTTCATCAATCTCTCAACACCGGCACGATTTTCGAAATGCACGGATCTTTATTTCAAAGCATCCGGATAGCATCTTCACAATTTCATTGCAATACTCATTGTACCAGTTTGAATTGATCACTACGTACCTTCAATACGGCGGCAAATCTCAGAATTAAAGCAAATAGAGCACAAGGAGTTATTACCTCATCTCTGGTCTTCTTATAGTGATTTCAAATCTTCAAATCCAGGTTCTATCTTTTTCACTTTATCATGTGGTGTATTTGGTTGTTGTTTGATGTTGTACGTTTTTTGTTGATGCTATGAATTGATTTGTTCCAATGCTATGCCCTGCTGCACGCTAGCCTTTTGCTATGGTTGTTGTTTTTTTGATTTGTGTGAGCAGAGAGGTTATGCCGAATATAAGATTGAAAAAGGGAAGATGATAATCAGAGCGAATATAAGATTGAAAAAGTGAAGATGATTTGTGTGAGCAAGAGATTATGTTCAAACTCTTCAAAATCAATCACTGTATTACTCTATCCGTCCACCTTGAACGTTACATGTTTGATAAAATGTGTGTTTGAGATTGTGATAGTTATTTTAATGAATTTTTTATGCTTTCACTCTATCAGGTACCTTCCCTAATTCTGTAGTTGAAAGGAATCACTCTTCTTGTGTAATCAATGACTACACTTCAAAGTCAGGCTGGAAAAGAAACAGCCAAAGTTCAAAAATCAGCTTCGGCTTTCAAGAGATGGGGCGGAAAAAGCCCTTTTCTTAGATATGGTCTTCCCATGATCTCTTACTCTTTCAAGAGATGCATCTCATTCGTAAGCCTTCCAATTCTTTCATTTACTTTTTTATTCATTATTTTACCGTTTTTCTTTTTTATCAAACACGTAGGGATTATTAGGGCACTCAGTCGTCATTTACATGGTCTTACAAATTGCTCAAAAACGCCGAGACAAAACGATATACTCTATATTTTAAAGAATAAATTATGATTAATTCAATTATCAGTCAAAATCGGGAAAACCACGTTTCATCAACCAATATCAACGTAGCGGTTTTAATTAGACATGGAAACACTTAAAAAAAATAATTGTTAGAACATAGGAAACTCCATTGATGGAGTGAAGAGCTTCTAGAGGAAGAAGATGAAGAATGCAAAAGAGAGAGTGTGAAGCTGTTATCTTTTATTATTCAGCTTAGCTTAAACAGTTGCTATGATACAACTATATATACAACTCATAACAACTAAGCAATCATAGCCTAACTAACTAACTACCAGAAATGGTAACTCTAACTGCCATGGTAACTCTAACTGCCATGTAACAGAATCAGTTAAAGGAGAGTTTCCCAAAGTAGTAAGCTAATTATATAAAGCTATGTATTCTAACAGCCTCCCTCAAGCTGATGCATGATATATGTTGATCATGCCAAGCTTGGAAACAAAGTCATTGAATTTGGATGGCTGAAGAGGTTTGGTCAGAAAATCTGCCAATTGCTCCTGTGAACATATGGGCAATAATCTGAACAAGCCTTGTTGAACTTTCTCACGGACCAGATGACAATCTATTTCCAAATGCTTTGTTCGTTCGTGAAACACGGGATTGGATGCTATGTGTATAGCACTTTGGCTATCACAATATAGAACCGGAGGTTTGGAGCATGAGACATGCAAATCCCTTAAGACATATAACAACCACATTAGCTCACATGTAGCTGTTCCCAAAGCACGATACTCAGCTTCCGATGAACTTCGAGATATAGTCTGCTGCTTCTTCGCTTTCCATGAGATAAGGGATGATCCTAGAAAAAAACAGTAGCCCGAAGTAGACTTCCTTGTATCCACACATCCTGCCCAATCCGCATCCGTGTAACCCATAATTTGAAGCCTGGATGATCTTGGAAAGAATAATCCATAACCAGGATTTGTTTTTAGGTACCTTATGACTCTGCATGCTGATTGATAGTGAACTTGAGTAGGTTTATGGAGGAACTGGCTTAATTGCTGAGTTGCAAGTGTGATATCCGGTCTGGTATTGTTTAAGTAGATCAATCTGCCAACCATTCTTTTGTATTCAGTAATATCCTTCAAAGGCTCACTTGTGTCTTCATGGAGTTTTAAAGAAGGATTCAAGGGTGTTGAAGCTGGCTTGGATGCAAGTAGACCCGAATCATTAATCAAATCCAGGCAATATTTTCTTTGTGAAATGGTGATGCCCTCCTTAGAATGAGCAACTTCAAGTCCAAGGAAGTATTTGAGAATTCCCAAATCCTTTATTTTGAAGTGTTCATTCAGAATATATTTGATGCGATCAAATTCTGTTAAAGAGGTGCCTGCAAGTATGATATCGTCCACGTATACAAGTAAAACAGTGATATGATCATTCTTTTTCAAAATGAACATAGAGTAATCAGCATTAGACTAAGTATAGCCAAGTTTCAACAAGAGAGATGTTAACTTCTCATACCACATTCGACTTGCCTGCCTCAAACCATACAAACTTTTCAAAAGTTTGCATACTTGGTTTGGTTTGGAACAAGATACTCCTTGTGGTACATGCATATACACATCCTCATCCAAGTCACCATGTAAAAAGGCGTTATTTACATCAAGTTGATGTAAATTCCAGTTATTGATGGATGCTAAAGCAAGAAGAGTTCTGACTGTGGAAAGCTTAGCCACTGGTGAAAATGTATCAAAGAAATCCAGTCCTTCAACTTGGCTATACCCTTTAGCAACTAAGCGTGCCTTGTACCTTTCTATGGAACCATCAGACCTATGCTTAATCTTATACACCCATCTACTACCTATAGGTTTAATAGATGGTGGCAGATCCATCATCACCCAGGTACCATTTGTGATCAAAGCTTGTAACTCAGACTGCATAGCTATTTGCCAATTCACATGCTTGCAAGCTTCTTCATAACTCTTTGGCTCAGAATCATGAGTAACAGATATGCTAAAAGATTTATGAGCATGAGACAAATGATCAAAGGAATGGAAAGAAGAGATAGGATAGGGAATACCTGAAGAAGATGATGCAGCCAAGCTGTTTGAAGAATTGCACACATAGTCTTCAAGGTGAGGTGGTGGTTGTCTGTTTCTTGTAGGTCTGACATGGTTAGGTGAATTGGGTGTAGGTTCATTTATGGATGTAGAATCAAGTTCAGTTGTGGTGGTTACAGGGTGAGGGTCATTTTGAATATCCTGCAATGAATCAGAACAGTTATATGGAGGAAGAGGTTTAGGATGTTCATTATCTGTGTGGAGAGGTTCATATGTCATGTTATCACTAGTGTGATACTGCCAGTTTGGTTTGAAAGGGAAAATATGGTCATGGTGTATTACATTCCTAGAGATGAAAACCTCATTATTATTAATGTCAAGTAAAACAGTGCCTTTCACTCCTTGCTTGTAACCCAAGAAAATACATTTTCTGCCACGATGATCAAGCTTAGATCTATGTGCCTGAATAGTTGAGGTATATGCAAGAGTGCCAAAGATTTTAAGAATATGTAATTCAGGGACAGAATTATGCAAACATTGATATGGAGATTTATTGTTCAATACCATGCTAGGTACACGGTTCATAATGAAGACTGCATGTTGAACAACAAAAGACCAAAATTTTTTAGGTAAGTTGGCTTGAAAAAGAAGGGCTCTAGCTATGTTCAAAATGGTTTGGTGTTTTCTCTCAACCCTACCATTTTGTTGAGGAGTCTCAACACAGCTAGTTTGGTGTAAAATACCTTTAGATGCATAGTAGGTAGGCATAACAAACTCTGGGCCATTATCAGTTCTAATGCACTTGACAGATGTGTTATGTTGGGTTTCAACCATTTTGATAAAGTTAAGGACATTAGTTCTGGTTTCAGACTTGGATTTCATCAAAATAATCCAAGTGAATCTGCTGAAATCATCAACAGCAGTCAAGAAGTAAGAATGGCCACTATATGATTGAATGGCTAAAGGCCCCCAAACATCAAAATGAATTAACTCAAAAGGGGAAGATGCTGTATTAGAACTATTATTGAAAGGTAATTTCTTGTGTTTAGAGTAATGGCATACATCACAGATAGCTTTAGAATCAGCAACAATAAAAGGAAAACTAGTTTGTAAAGCTTGTAATTGTTGTCCTTGAGAACTAAGTGATACAATCCTTCAAGCTTCTCAGCTGAACCAATCGTCTTCAGGGATTGAGGCTCCTGAATGAAACAACCAAGAGAGTTAAAAGTGACATTATAATGAAAGGATTGACACAGTTTTGGAACTGAAATGAGATTTACAGAAAATTCAGGTATATACAAAACCTCTGAAATACTGAATTCAGGTGAAAACTTGACTGTGCCAAAGAATTTTGCCATGGCAAACTGACCATTGGGCAATTTCACATTAATTGGGGTGGAGTAAATATGATGAAACCAAGATCGACTGGAGCAAATGTGGTCACTTGCACCCGAGTCTATGATCCATGAATTAAGAGTAGAACATTTATAAATGGAAGAAAAAATACTACCTTGAGCACTAACAGATGTATGACCTGTTAATGAGGATGATGTGACTTGGTTTGATTGAGCAGGAACTGAAGCTTGAGTAATGGTAGATTGTTGAAGAAGATTGACAAGTTTGTCAAATTGAGCTTGAGTGATAGTGGCAGAGCCATGTTTCTCATCATTCTGTTGAACTGAAGCATGATCATCATCTTCAGTGTCATTGGTGGTGAGGTTGTTAGCAGCTGTTCCTTTGCCAAAATGTGGTGGAAACCCATGCTTGCGATAGCAAACTTCTACAGTGTTACCATTTCGTCCACAGTAAGTGCAAACTTTGGATCTTGCAGAGTTAGAATTATAACCTGAATTGCCAGATTTGTGATTTGCCTTCTTGAAATTCACAGAATTTATCAATGCTTGTGAATCATCAGATGGAATGAGATGATTTTGTCGCTCATGTTGCAATACCATAGAAAAAATTTTGTTCATAGCTGGTAAAGGATCCATAAGCAAGATCTGAGACTTTACCACAGCAAAATTTTCATTCAATCCGGTGAGAAATCTAATGACATATAGGAGATTGTGATTGCTTCTTGCAATTCGCATGGCATTGCATGAACATCGAATTCTACATACACACTGCGGAATAGGCATATAAATCTCTAGTTCCTCCCATAGGATCTTTAATTCAGAAAAAAAATCAGTGACAGATTTGGAATCTTGTTTTAAAGCATAAATTTCTTGATGTAATTCAGAAATGCGAACAAGATCACCTTGCGAGAAGCGTTCTTTCAAATCGTTCCATACATCCAAAGCGTTTTCCATGTATACAATCGACTGCGCAATGGATTCTGAAACTGAATTGATGATCCAAGAAAGAATCAACATGTTGCATCTACTCCAAGCTCGCATGGAGGGATCAAAAGCGTCATCTGGAATCGTGATCGATCCATCAATGAAATCAAGCTTCATCTTGGCGCCAAGAGCACGACGCATGGAACGTGCCCAAGAGTGATAATTGGAACCGTTCAGAAGAGGTGTAACTTTAACAGAGCTTGGTCCATCACTCGGATGAACGTAGTAGGGACTCGTAGGATCGAGTTGAGGATCGGTGGGAGGATTGCGTGGTGGTGCCATCAAACTAGAAAGAAGAAGAAGAGAAAGAGAAACTGGATCAGAAAGGCGTTGATACCATGTTAGAACATAGGAAACTCCATTGATGGAGTGAAGAGCTTCTAGAGGAAGAAGATGAAGAATGCAAAAGAGAGAGTGTGAAGCTGTTATCTTTTATTATTCAGCTTAGCTTAAACAGTTGCTATGATACAACTATATATACAACTCATAACAACTAAGCAATCATAGCCTAACTAACTAACTACCAGAAATGGTAACTCTAACTGCCATGGTAACTCTAACTGCCATGTAACAGAATCAGTTAAAGGAGAGTTTCCCAAAGTAGTAAGCTAATTATATAAAGCTATGTATTCTAACAATAATAGTGTTGATAGAACTTTTTAGAGATAAAATAAGTTTTTTTTTAGCAGAACATGACATCAAAACCATTTTTAAAATACTACAGGTAGTTTTCTGGTTCCAGCGTTTACTAAATGTTGTTTTGGTTTTGGAATTTAAAATAAAGCTACATCATATGGTTTTCATTATAAATAAATATGAACAAAATTCTAGTGAAAATCCAAGTATAAACTATGCAGATATTCTCATTTTGGGTGCACAAGTTTGTTTTGGTTGATTGTATATTTTTTAATATTTATTTAGAGTGTGTTATAATATCTTAGTATCAGATTGGATATTAATTATTATTTGTTTTTGATTTAGTATGTAGTTTATGTATCCTTATAAATAGTTATTATTATTGACATTTTCATCTATTGACAGATAGTATAATAATATTTTTCTCTAGGCTTTTACATAAACTTAACTGTACTAATACTATCTTATTTCATTCTGTTTTTTTGTATTTCAGTTATGACTCAGCCCAACCAGAAGGTCAGATATTGTGATGACATTGATCGAATTAGTGAGTTACCTGGTAATGTGATTGATTGTATCCTAGAACATATGATCGTCAAAGACCTTATTAAGACCAGTATTTTGTCTAGAAAATGGAGGTTTATGTGGACTTCAGTCCCTCGATTTGAGTTTGATGAAGAATTTTACAATTTGTTTGATAATTTTGATAACCCTGCCTCTGAGTTTTCTCGAATTATCACAGAAATTCTTTTCCTCCATAATGGGCCGATAAATGAATTTATTGTTTACCTCCCTTGCGGTCCCAATCCCAAGTACAAAATCACATTTGAATATCTTAATAAATGGATTTTGTTTTTATCAAGGAAAGGTGTTAAACACATTTATCTGGATAACTATGAGGAAGATCTCGTTCGAACTCCATCTCATCTCTTCATTTGTCAAGGATTGACTTACTTGTATTTGCACTATTTTAACTTGTCAATTCCACCTAGTTTTTGTGGATTTAAGAGTTTGCTTCACCTTCACTTACAATTTATAATATTTGAGTCAGGTGCACTTGAGAGTCTTTTACCCGGCTGCCCATTACTTGAAAAGCTCGGCATTGTGCACTGTTCTGGCTATGAATGTATTGATCTTTCTTCTTCTACTCTAACTGATCTCACCGTCTCAATTGAAGAGAATTGCATATTTCGTTTGAATAAAAGTTTCCCAATAATTCAAAGGCTTGATGTGGAATTAGTTCGCGAGGGGGTAAATTTGATCTAATGTTCCATTTCAATATTTATCTTTAAAGTTGTTTTATTTCAATACAAATATATCTTATAGGTTTGTTTTTTATCTTGTATATAGATGTTGTATGCACATGCAGATATCTTTCCTTTATCACAGCTGATAAACTTAAAGTATCTCAGTTTAGATGATGTGAATTTGGAAGAAAGAAAAGAACTTTTGTATATAGTTAGTATACTCAAAAGTGCTTCTAACCTCGTGGAATTTGATATAGCGGTAACGTAACACCGTATGCATATGCTTCTTAGCTATGTTAGCTTGTCTTTTTATTGTCATGTGTTGACTCTAGTTTTTTATTTACTATGTAGACTTATTATGGCATTGATTCTGAAAAGCAAGCGCCTGACCCTTTGGAAAAGTTAGAGTCTAGTTGTTGTCTCAGTGAACTTCAGAAGGTTAACATCACGGTTAGAAGTAGAAGTAAACAAGCAATGAGTTTGACACGGTTCATTCTTGCGAATTCTTCATCGTTGAAAACTCTTACTTTTAAACTTCCTTTTGAAATACAATCAGATGCGTTGATAGTGTCAAACATTTCGCAAGACTTGTTATTGATGGGACGAGCATCACAAAAGGCACAAGTTAAAATCATTCATAGATAGATAGATATTCAATTGTGAAATGTATTTGATTTTAGTTTTCAATTCTTGTCTTTACTTTATTATGTACCTTCAATTCAACATTGATTTTTTTTCAAGAAATAACTTATATATTGGGTTTTGTTTTACCTTATGGAATAGTTTAAAATTTGCATAACTTATTGCTCGCATGTTTATGGGAGAAATAAAAGGAGGGGAGGATTTTGATATAAAGATATGAATTACATGCTTCAACACAAGTGACTAAATACTTATTTTATTAATTAAATAATATTTTCTCTAATATTTATTTGTAATCTTTTTCCCACTATTTCCTATTGTTTCTATCTTACCAGTTTATTGTTGCTAAAGAAAAGGAGATGTTGGTAAACAAGTGTTTTCCCAACTTATTGACTTACGTAATCAATGACCTTTAACTCTAAAGTGAAACACAACAAGAAATCAATAAGGTGGATCTTTGGCCATGTCCATGACCACTGAGAATATTTTGGAAAACCTATTATGGGTACTGTATATTGAGTCAAATACACAATATGATTTCTACTCATAAAAAATCAAGAACATAACTCTAAACAAATCTCTATGAGTCAAATACGTCGTCATTTCATAACATTTAAACTCATATCAAAATTCAATCAAAGAATGAAATAGGAAGTATACTTGAGTTTGTCGTTGAAATTGTTGAAATTTTGTGTGTATCTGATATTCCGATTTGTAGACCTCTTTAGGGTTTCTTGAATCTCTTCTAATGGGGATGAAGATAGAATCCTGATAAATCGTGTGTTTCCATCGCTCTATAAATGTGGATCATTAACCCATATAACTCCAGGGTTATTTCTTAGTTTTCAAAATGTTCTAATTTGACATTTCATCAAATTAGATATTGACTTATGGTATCTATACAATAACATTTCAAGTCATATATGCCCTCACCCACATACATAACATCAACCAGATCACTATAGTTTTGACTAATTCAATAATCACCTTAACACATGTAATATTATATTTAGGATCCAAAATTCTAACAATATTCCCCAAATCACATATGTAACTTGACATGCGTGTTAGACTTTATGAGCTTAAAATTTACCATTATATAACCAAAGTGATTTTTGTTATATCAATCATTACTAAAATTCATCAACCCATCAATGATTACCAATAGTGACATAACCAAATGACATAGATTCATCATGAAATGTGAAGCATGAAAATCAAAATAATGTGGCATGTACATGTCGATTTTTAATTGGTCCAACTTTACTTTAGTGAGATCATTTAATAAATTTATTGTACAATGTATAAATAGTTGAATGTCAAACTTTATAAATAAAAAATATACAAAACCAGAGTATGCATACATAATACCAATCATAGAAAATAAAAGTTGAACCTTTGGATCAACTGCTTCCTTGGAATACCCCTCTTGGTTGTCAAGGGCTGCTCATCCAGCCCGTACAGGTAACTCGTAGCAAACACGGAGATAAAAGCCTTCCACGACATTGACTAGACCAAGAAAAATTTGTCTTTAAAACCTCGGACTGACTCCGAAAAAGCCTTGAAGAGCTTCTTCGGCTCCTTCAGTGAGACTCGTCCATACTGACCACAGGTGACACCCCGTTGGATGTGAAAGCAATAGAAGAATAAGGGCAACGTGACCACGATTTTGAGATAATCACAAACCAGCTCGAACACCCTGAGGAAGGTTATCGAGTTCGGATGCAGCTGGGAAGGGCCGGGTGCAAATGGTCAAACATAGCCACCTGAACATCAGTGAAAGGCAGTTGAAGTCCTAATTCTCGGAAGAAGATCTCGTACATAGGAAATTGGTTGGTCGGATACACCGAATAAATCATATCATCCTCTTCCGGGAAAGAAACCCTCCACTCCTCCTCGACACTAGGGGGATCCGTCTCCGCCCCCCCGGCTGTGAAGGCATCCTCAGGGGTTACAGCGAAAGTAGAGGGAGTTTCTCAAGGACCAACGGCTACCCATTCATCCCCCCGGAAGTATCAAGCTCATCCTCTTTGACGGACACGTCCCGAGCAGAAGATGCTTGCTTAGAAGTACTCTAGCTCGTCGAGCTTCTAATCTCCGAGCTACTTCTAACGTTGCTCATAGTCTCTTCCTCAATGTTACTAGCCATTTTTACTTGAAAAGCAATGGAAAAAGTGAATTCAACTTCAAAATCAAATCCACCCTTCCATTACTAATCAAGTGAAAGGGCGTGCGCAAAGGCAACGAGGACAACATCCCCGACCAGAGCCCTTAACTCAAACAGCAAATAAGAGTGCGAGGAGCTCGATTGGGACTTCCCCAGAAGACTAAACCCTAGTTCTTCCCGAGGAAGCGTCTCCCCGACTCCTGGGGTTTAAGCCTCGCATGAAGTTCACCACAGAACTAATACAATCCACCGCTTGAACCCAGAATCCAACCAATACTCATCGGAAAAACCATACTCTTCGCTCTATCGCCACGATTTCAACACCTAAACGGTCGGAAAATATCAATTTCCTAAAAGTCCCTGGCCCGTCCCCAGCGGAGTCGTCGTCCAAAAGTGGCACGACCACTGTCAAACACCAACATCTACCGGAGAAATTCTAAAATTATTCTCTCTCTATCCTAACAACATGCAATCTAAGAAAAAATGAATACTGGAACTAACAAAAGTAAGAGAAATAGAAAAACTTACGTGTTCGATAAAAACTGTGTAGTGGTCGGACGAATTATGCGACGGAAGGAACGCGCGAACAGAAAATACATAGAAGAAAGAGATGTGAAAGTGGAAATGGACTCATCTCCCTCCTATTTATAGAGGACGCATACAACACGTGTCTGAGCACGCGCCTAACCTCGCCTAGCCTAGCCTAGCCTAGCCTAGCCATCATTATGCATTTATTACGACGCGTGCCTCGACGCACGCATGCAACGTTACCCCTTCAATTCCAAATCAAATGTTCAGCTCCCCGCAAGCCGAGCATCCACGACAACGATAAAATCTCCTCGCAGACTTTCCTCCTTGGATAGCCCAAAAGACGCCACCTCTTCGGAAAACGGGCACAATCCATGCACACTTTCCTTCCTCGGATCAGTATCTGCTCTTAAGTCATCACTCCCATGCTCGAATCAACTGTTAGAACAAGATTGAGAATCTGTGTTCAGAATCTAGTTTTGATGATAACAGACATATATTTTGTTAGTAACAATTTTATTACTAATGGTTTCACTTAGTGTGCAGATATTATGCTATAAGCCTTATACAAGATTCACCAGAAAAAGAGCACATTGAATATGTAATACGGTGGGAGAACTGACTTTTAAAATGTTGCGGATAGCAAGAGTCGCCACTGACTTTTATTTTATCCAATTGGAAAGGCAAAAAGAACAGGAAAGACCTTTGAAAGATTTTGAGTTCGGGGGGTAGGTTATACAAAGGGAAGGTGTAAGCACCCTTTGTATCCATGGTTATCCATGGGCTCATAATTGCTTAGCTCACTTGTTTGTTTGATTTGTTTGAAAGAGTGTCGTGTGTGAATAGTAAAAACTTCGTTAAGGACTTTAGCTTGTAAATAAGCGTGGCCTTGTTTTGAAAGTATTTGAAAAGAGAGGTGTGAAAAGTAATTTGAAAGTTTGAATATGAGCAAGCAATTGAGAACTACCTACCCTAAGTTTGTCTTTAATGTTCTTTAAGTCTTTCGGGCGAAAGGGTCTATCCATACCATGAGAAGGCAGAAAGTCTTTCATTGGATTTGAAAGGGTCATCGAGAGTATCGTTCGCCATAAGAATGTCCGTACCATAAAGAGGGCAGGTAGTCTCAAGGAAGGACATAATAGTCATTTAGGCAACAGTAAGGACACCTTAGCAATGGAAGGGACTATCACCATTTAATCGAGGGACGATATCATATTTATCGTAGGCAACTCGAAGGGACTATGATCTTTTATCGGAGGGACATGATGATTTTGAATCGAAGGCAGCAAGCTAAGGTATCCCTACGCTCGAAGGGACTTGACTATTTGATCGAGAAAGCAAAAGGCAACAAGAGGGGTCACCTTAAAGGTGTGTGTGCATCAATCATGTGTGTTATATTCGATTATGTTATCTTGAATTAGTGATCTATGTCCAGTTACTAGTCTTGTCACTCCCTATTTTACTAGCCACGCAGTCAATATGATACAGATATTTAAAGTGCGAAAAGTAAACATCCTACGCTATTACAAGGCTTCGGGGAGGGGGATTACAATAAAAACCTGTCGGGGATGCGGAAAGTAAATGCGGAAAAATAAAAGGTCCTAATTACTATTACATAAAAATCGAATAAGCGACCTATACATAATTTCTAGAATTTTAAATGAACAATTTAAATAAATAATTAAATAAGAATGTAAACACGCATGCGACAATCAATGGATTTGAGATGAGAAGAGAAATCGGAAGAATTGAGTTTTGAAGTAAGAAAAATAAGTGAAAATAATCCTAAGTCTATATCGTCGTTTATTAGGTTAACTAAATCAAAGATAACACTAATTACTAGTTAATTATAAACCTAAAATAGAATTTAAATTAAATCAACCTAATTGCCATATTTTTATTGATTTTTGATTGGTTAATTTTAATAGAAAATAATTTAAATAGGTTAGTAAAAAAACAAATAAGATAGAATAAAAACAAACCTGGGCCAGTGGTGCTGAGGATAAAAGAAGGGTGTATGTGGCGAAACCAATTAGGCCCAGCCCAATAGTGAAAGAAAAACCCAGGCGTGCAATTCAGTGCATTGGCTTCATGGTGGACCACGATGGAGATGCATCTCCAGGCTCTTAGATCTGGCACAACATTGATCCTACGGTTGATGTTGGAAGGCGCATGACATTCCATCGCAAGATAGGGACACTGGATCAGCAAGTATATTATTCATGAAAAAAAATTAAGAAGGGAGGCGCAGCAAGTGAGGATCGAACCCTCCCCTTTTCAGTCACATGTTCCCACGCCTGGCCATTTGGACCGTTTATTCATATTGTTATTATAATAGTCAAGATAAAATAAATATAAATATAAGAACTCAAATAGACAAGTCAAACAATTCAAAGAGCTGGGCCCACACGCGTTGACGAGTGAATAAGAGAAGGAGAGAGAAGCTGGATTTATTGACCATCCATTAACGCTGCAACGTGTGTGGTCAAGCTTACAGGGTCACTGTTCATCGTCACCTTCCTCCATCCTTGCGGAAATTCCTGCGGATTTAGCTATGCCTTTTCCTGCGAATTTTTCCTGCAATTTCTGCACAACGAACAAAAGCTCATAAAACGTATTAGTGGAAGAGCAAGAGCGTCCAGATCTATCAAATAGGACGCTACAAATTCAATGGTGTGGTCTGTTTGTCCTGGAACGGCCGGAAAACACGAGAACGAGAGAGCTCCTTTGCTTGCCCTAACCATGGCATTCCTCCATGCTTGCGTCCATTCTTTCGTTTAATGATTCAAACCCCCCCTAAACTTCGTCCAGAGCTTAAACACACCATTAAATCATGTTGAAACCCGATGGAAATAGAGATACGAAAAGGAAAAATATGTATGCATATGTGCAATTGTTATATATGTTATGGATGCTTTAAGAGTTTAAAATCAATGCGTTCTTACTCTCTTTTACCTCAGGGGTGGTTTGAGATCGTTCTTTTTCTTTGAGAGTGGATGGATCTCCCAATACAAGTTCTTCACTTTCTTGAAGAATATGGCAACGTAAACCCTTCGCTTCCTTCCCCTCATTTTCGTCCTCTTGATGTTGAGTATGCTGGCTATATATATAGGAGAGAATTAGGTCAAGAAACTTGTGAAAGAATCAAGTGATTGATTACAAAAATTGATTTGGAAATATGCATGCAATCTTTCCAAATTTGGCCAATCATATTTCCCATCTCTCTTTCACGTATTCTTTGGCGTCTTCACTGACTTAGAATCAATTTAGGTTTAAATGAATCAATCACATAATTTTTGAATATTAAACCATGAATTTATTTGATTTATTTTGTACTTAAATGAATAAATCCAAAATTAAATTAAATAAAATCACCAAATAATTAGTAATTGGTTTATGGGCTCTCAAAAGGCTTAATATCACATGGACATCTCAAAGTTAAAGGCCCATTACTTAAAAGTATAAAAATCACCAACTAGGGTTTCAAGCATTTTCCAATTTTTACCCAACTTTAGCAATGCGTATCTCTCTCAATTTTAACCCTATGAAGGTGTTATTGTTCATTTTAGAAAGCTTAGAGTGTCCTCTAAATGAACCTTTTTGTTTCATCTCAATTAAGTTTTCCATTTGCAAGTTATGAGCTTTGACCCAAAAGGTGTTTTTGTTGACTTTTTGGAGGACCTATAATCTCTTTGACCATATCTTTCAAGTGAAGCATTTTTAGACTTGGCATGTGATAGTCAAAGTTGTAGAGAATTCAATTTCCTTCAAAATGAGCTTTGGATGGAAAATTTCTGATGTTCCATTTGAAAGTTATGGCTGGTCAAAGTTCAGTTGACTTTCTCCTAGAAAACCCTAATTTAGAAACTATAGGTTTTGTTGATTTCTGAGCTTCCCTTGATGAATCATGATCAAACTTTGATCAAATGATGAATGATACTTCAAAATGAGGATGTTGACAAAAAATCAGGAATTTTGACTGTACTTTGACCACAGTTGACTTTTAGGTCAAACTAGTCGATTGTTGACTTTCTTGACTGAGCCATCCTTGGAACTGAAGCTTGTTCTTTGCCATAGAGGTAATTTGAAACATCATAAGCCATATGAAATCCATTGGAGATCTTGATTCATTCATTTTCTTCAGAGAAATCAAAACCCTAGTTTAGGAGGTCATTGTTTAGGAGAGTGTGTCCCTGAGTCTATGATATTCAAATGAACTTGAGTATAAAATATGGTGGGAAAATTTTGGGATATGACAGTTGCCCCGGTTCAATCGTCTTAAACCTGAAGATTTAGATTGGCCTGTGTGCCTGTCGGAATCTGAAGGTGGAAGAGGATTGAACACTAGAATACCAAGAAATTTTCCCTTGCTGATGTAGAGACCTTTTTCTGGAGATGGGCTTAAAGATGCCATCTGGAACTTGACGAAAGTTGTCAGGGATAGGCTTAGAGATGCCACCAGGATATTGAGATTTGATTGAAATGGGCTTAAAGATGCCATCCAGCTTGATAGACTTGAGAATCAGAATACATTGTACGTTAGACTGTATCTGAAGGATATACTTAGGATGAGTCGTACGTTAGACTGAATCCACCGTATTGATAAGTGTCAAAGTAAGTCGTACGTTATGCTATACTTTTTAGGACGAGTCGTACGTTAGACCGGATCCAATTTACATTTGATAAATGTCTGGAAAACCGTGCGTTAGGCTGAAGGATGGGTCGTACGTTAGACCGGATCCAATTTGCATTTGATAAATGTCTGGAAAACCATGCGTTAGGCTGAAGGATGGGTCGTACGTTAGACCAGATCCAATTTGCATTTGATAAATGTCTGGAAAGCCATGCGTTAGGCTGAAGGATGGTTCGTACATTAGACCGGATCCAATTTGCATTTGATAAATGTCTGGAAAGCCATGCATTAGGCTGAAGGATGGGTCGTACGTTAGACCGGATCCAATTTGCATTTGATAAATATCTGGAAAGCCGTGCGTTAGGCTGAGGGATGGGTCGTACGCTAGACCGGATCCACTGTGTTGATAGTTGTCAAAATACACCGTATGTTAGGTTATATCCTAGAATGAGTCGTACGTTAGACTGAATCCTTTGTTTTGAGAAGTACCAGAATGAGCTATACGTTAGGCTGCATCTGAGCTTAGTTATGTTGAGAAGTGTCTGTTGGAGATTGATCGTGTCAGCACCGTTCGTAGTAACTGAATTAGATCTTTGAAGGATGATCGTGTCTACACCGTTCGTGATGATAGAATTAGATCTTGGAATATTGATCGTGTCAGTACCGTTCGCAGTAACTGAATTAGATCTTTGAAGGATGATCGTGTCTACACCGTTTGTGATGATAGAATTAGATCTTTGAATATTGATCGTGTCAGTACCGTTCGTAGTATCTGAATTAGACCTTGGAAAGATGATCGTGTCTACACCGTTCGTGATGATAGAATTAGATCTTGGAATATTGATCGTGTCAGTACCGTTCGTAGTAACTGAATTAGATCTTTGAAGGATGATCATGTCTACACCGTTCGTGATGATAGAATTAGATCTTTGAATGTTGATCGTGTCAGTACCGTTCATAGTAACTGAATTAGATCTTTGGAGGATGATCATGTCTACACCGTTCGTGATGATAGAATTAGATCTTTGAATGTTGATCGTGTCAGCACCGTTCGCAGTAACTGAATTAGATCTTGGAATGTTTTCGATTATTGCCAAGGGACTGATATGATAAGGACCAACTGATCACCGCCAGGTGGCTAACATGATGAGAAGGGTTTGTGAAATGGGCTTAAAGATGCCATCTAAAAGAGATAATTGTCAGAAGTCAAAAATATGTACCTGATAGGAAGTTTCAGAATGTCCAGGATTCGAGCTTCCGGAATGTATATCTGATAAGAACATTTCAGAAGTTTGGGGGTCAAGCTTCCATAATGTGCATCTGATTGGAATTTTCAGAATATTCGGGGTTCGAGCTTCCGGAATGTATATCTGATTGGAATGTTTCAGAAGTCTGGGGGTCAAGCTTCCAGAATCTGCATCTGATTGGAATTTTCAGAATGTTCGGGGTTCGAGCTTCCGGAATGTATATCTGATTGGAATGTTTCAGAAGTCTGGGGGTCAAGCTTCTAGAATGTGCATCTGATTGGAATTTTCAGAATGTTCGGGGTTCGAGCTTCCGCAATGTATATCTGATTGGAATTTTTCAGAATTCTGGGGGTCAAGCTTCCAGAATGTGCATCTGATAGGAATGTTTCAGAAGTCTGGGGGTCACGCTTCCGGAATGTTCATCTGATTGGAACTTTCAGAATGTCCAGGGTTCGAGCTTCTGGAATGTATATCTGATGTCGGTGTCTTCAGAATGTCTTGAGGGATATGCTTTCCAGAATGTATATCTGACAGAGATTGATTTGTTGATGATATTCGTCCGCTTGGGAACTTAGCTGAAAAACAAAGTTAGCAGCATGCAATACCATGATGCATGGTATGTAGTTATGTAATGATTGATTATGAATGATGTATGTATGCAACATGTTGTCAATGATGACAGTAGATCGTAGAATAGTCTGGCGGGGAAAAATAAATCCATGAATGTTATGGAGAATACAGAGTACAAGTCTTCTGTTTTAGTAATAACTCCCGCTTCATGCTCGAGGATACTCAGCTGGGGATTTATGATTTTTGCTTGGGGATGAGAGCCATTTGAGTGATTGATCTCGATGTACCCTGATTGGGGATAAGACAGATGAATGTAATCTCCGATGTTGCATCTGACTCAACTCAATTGTGGGTGTCAACCTTTATGGTGATTGTTCGAAGATAACTTCTTGAGGACTACTCTGTGGGGATATGCCCTTGTGAAGCTGGCGCTGTGGGGAGGCGTGGATGCCTTGAACATTGCCCCCAATGACTATAGTAACTGCCGTTCTTGGACTCGTATTGATTGGGACACACCAATGAGTATTGATCGAAGTGTTGAACATGCCTTGCATAGCTTTTCCCCAGTTAGTAGGAACCTTGGAGAGATTCGCCTTGTGAGGGCTTTCTGAGATATATACTATGAGTTATGCCCTTAGTACTCATAAGCTTGAGGTGATATCCCTGACTTATCGGGAAGTAGCTTCAGACCCATTTGGATTGTATGCCCTGATTGTCTGATGCTCTGAGAGATTCTTTGAATCTTGACCTGATGCCCTAGATTGATTGGACAAAACATGTCATGCCCCTTGTATTCATTAACTTCTAATCAACGGAGCCAGTTATAAGAGATGTTGTTGTTGTAGTGGTTTTGTCTATCGGGATGACTTTTAGTCATTAGTCGTATCTTGTGCAGGTTCTTTCTGCTGCTAACATTTAAAATTATGTAGCAGAATATGTTTAATAATGAATTCATGAGATGCAATGCATGTGTCTGTCTTGATTTGGTTAAAAAAACATTAAAATTGGAGATGTAAAAGCGTGATGTTTGTAAAAGAAGAAATATCAACTCAGCATTTGTGGTAAACCTTAAGGAGTCAGGATACCTTTTTGATGACAAAATACTTCGAACTAACCATGCTTCAGTTAGGACTTTCAAGGGTTGTAACGTGGCTTGGTTCACGGTTTAAGAAACAAAGGATAATGGCTCAAAAATTTATTTATACCCATCCCAATCTTCGTGATGTTCTTCGATCCTATACTCAGTTAACTCTGCGTTTAAGCCTTAGCAAAGCTTGAAGTTGTAACATTGATATTTGATGATGGTTAAAGCACCGGAGGTTTATTTGGACAGGCAGTCATCCTCTTTTGTAATTCTTTTTTCTTTTGTCGAGGATTTGTAGTGACCTCTTTTTGATTTTGTTGTCCCTAACTTTTGCCTGAACTGTTTATTTTAAGATTACAGTCAGCAGGATATTTCGATTTTCGATAAGTCTCCTTCATAGGTTTTGACTTAACAGTTTTTTTCTTTCTGATGGATCTTGACTGCCTGACTTTAATGATTACGGGGATCCATCATTATTTGTGTAAACAACGGCTAGTACAATTGAGTTAACTGAGTAACTACTCTGCCCCAGGTTATGATTAAGGGTTTTAAATTGTACAAGAAAGAAACTTCTACTCCTTAGGCTCAAAGGGGTTGACGAGGGATTAACATCCTTATATCTCCACTGTTTAGAAATTGAAATAATGCCTGTACATCGTCAGCATAGTCTGTTCAAAGGCATACTGTATGAGGTTGCGGTATCGTTTTCGTCATTCTCCCTCAAAAGGCTTACAGCTTAGCAGGAGTTGAATATCACAAAACATATGCAAATTAAAGACACAATTTAAGATGAGTGATAGCGAAATAATTTATTCAAGACAAACATATGCAATGCACTAATGATGATTATTAAAATAGATAATGTCTATCATAAGTCGAATGTTTAAACAAATAGAATAGAAATTGCGCATGAGAATAAGTCTAATGATTAAAAAGTTCATCCTTCTAGACATTTATCAGTCTTGTCGTGATTAGGCATGGGAGCAGTGATCACTACAGGAGTCTTGGGAGGGTTGATTTTGATTTCCCGAGCATCAACCATATCTTGGATCTTGTTCTTCAATGACCAACAATCATTCGTATCATGTCCAGGGCTATTGGAATGATATGCGCACCTTGCATTGGGCTTATAGCTAGGAGCGGAAATGTTGAGCTTCACAGGAGGATCCCTTACAGTAATCAAGTTTGCCTTCAGCAGATATTGCAGTACCTGAGCCAGCGACATATTGATCTTTGTGAACTGACGCATAGGTGCACATGCCTTGCTTCGTTGTTGTGGAACTGCTTCAACAGATAGGTTGCGTTCATTGCGACCTTTCTGGTTGTACATAGCATTAGCCATATGAGGCTTCTCAGGTGAGTTGAAGTCAATGATCTTGTCGTCAATTAAGTCTTGAATCCTATGCTTCAATGGTCCATAATCTTCAGTATCATGACCAGGGTTGTTCGAATGATAAGCACATATTGCATTATACTTTTACCCAGGAGCAGGATTGGTAGGAACTGAATATGGAGGCAATAGAGTTATCAAGTTCTGATTGAGCAGTTGTTGCAGAACTTGAGACAGCGGCATGTGCAATGGAGTAAATGATCGCTTAGGTTTGGATTTCCGATTATCTTTACTACCTTGATGCTTATGTTGATTCTTCTCCTTCTCGATCAGAAGTGCCTTCAATTCTTCTTGCCCCTTGGCCAAGTTAAGGATCATCTCTTGGAACTGGTTGTTCTGAGCCTGAAGATTTTTTACTGATTGATCGAGATCCATGATGCTGAAATAAACAGCGAGGAAGGATGAGAGACCTATTGTAAGAAACCTGTTATGCGATGTTATGAATGCAAATGCAATATTTTCAAGGATCATTAGGAAATTTAGTTAGCAACATTGGAAAATGATTTGGTCGCATCTTTGTTTGAAGAACTCTGATTCTTGGATGTTCTTCTATGGGAATCAAGCTTACCATATCCAGTGGGTCATAGCCTCTGATTTGGGATACCTTTAAATTTAAAGGTATATGGCTAGAGGAAAATAAATCCTCTTGCCCCTTGATAGGTACTGAGTCTATGAATTGGAAGACAAATGGCCAGAGGAAAATAAATCCTCTTGCCCCTTGATTAGGAATTCAGTCCTTGATAATGGCACCTGCAATTGTGCGTCCTAAATTCCTAAGATCCTTGAAAGGGTTAGTTAATATGATATGTCATGATGTCATGATGTCATGATGTTATGATGTTATGTGAATGCAGTGCATCAGGCAAATCGTAAGATAGTAAGGACAAACAAGTCCTATAACAAAACTTGCAAGGAAATCAAAGGGTTAGCAGCACACACAAGCAAGTCACACAAGTGGCCTTAGGTTTAAAGGCCTGCATGGAGTCTTACCAGGTAACTACCCTTCCCCAAAGGTACTTATATGGGTAAAGAGATTTCAGCAACAGGGTTCTACCAGTTACTCAGAATTGTCAGCCCTTCTAAAGCACCCTCGGACATGATGCATTCGCATCATGCAATGATACTTTAGGAAATAACCTATCTGAGTTGTAGTATCGGGTAGCGACTAGGCCCTCAACATTTGTCAAGGGTAGCCCCCCCCACTACGTCCTAAAGGCCAAGATGGGTTAAAGGGTAACTAAAGGTCCTTAAGTTCCGGCGCACCCAAAGTTACATACATAGACCTCCCTCATTTCAGAAAGGTGTGCATATATCTATGGAGTCCTAACTTAAGTGTGAACTTCATATTGACTCGTCTCCCACATATGTGAAAGAGGTCGGCGTGACTATGCCACTCCTATCTTAAGTGTACTTGAATCCGGATATAGGACTCGTCCTTCATTTAAATCCCAAGCAAACTATAAAATAAAGCAAACAAAGAAAACAATAGAAAACATTTAAGTGATCCTAAACTTTAAGGTAACCCCTCTTTTATTAGAAAGCGTCCCCAGCCGAGTCGCCAGTTCTGTAATACGGTGGGAGAACTGACTTTTAAAATGTTGCGGATAGCAAGAGTTGCCACCGACTTTTATTTTATCCAATTGGAAAGGCAAAAAGAACACGAAAGACCTTTGAAAGATTTTGAGTTCAGGGGGTAGGTTATACAAAGGGAAGGTGTAAGCACCCTTTGTATCCATGGTTATCCATGGGTTCTTAATTGCTTAGCTCACTTGTTTGTTTGATTTGTTTGAAAGAGTATCGTGTGTGAATAGTAAAAACTTCGTTAAGGACTTTAGCTTGTAAATAAGCGTAGCCTTGTTTTGAAAGTATTTGAAAAGAGAAGTGTGAAAAGTAATTTGAAAGTTTGAATATGAGCAAGCAATTGAGAACTACCTACCCTAAGTTTGTCTTTCATGTTCTTTAAGTCTTTCGGGCGAAAGGGTCTATCCATACCATGAGAGGGCAGGAAGTCTTTCATTGGATTTGAAAGGGTCATCGAGAGTATCGTTCTCCATAAGAATGTCCCTACCATAAAGAGGGCAGGTAGTCTCAGGGAAGGATATAATAGTCATTTAGGCAACAGTAAGGACACCTTAGCAATGGAAGGGACTATCACCATTTAATCGAGGGACGATATCATATTTATCGTAGGCAACTCGAAGGGACTATGATCTTTTATCGGAGGGACATGGTGATTTTGAATCGAAGGCAGCAAGCTAAGGTATCCCTACGCTAGAAGGGACGTGACTATTTGATCGAGAAAGCAAAAGGCAACAAGAGGGGTCACCTTAAAGGTGTGTGTTTGCATCAATCATGTGTGTTATATTCAATTATGTTATCTTGAATTAGTGATCTATGTCCAGTTATTAGTCTTGCCACTCCCTATTTTACTAACCACGCAGTTAATATGATACAAGAATTTAAAGTGCGAAAAGTAAACATCATACGCTATTACAAGGCTTCGGGGAGGGGGATTACAATAAAAACCTGTCGGGGATGCGGAAAGTAAATGCGGAAAAATAAAAGGTCCTAATTACTATTACATAAAAATCGAATAAGCGACCTATACATAATTTCTAGAATTTTAAATGAACAATTTAAATAAATAATTAAATAAGAATGTAAACACGCATGCGACAATCAATGGATTTGAGATGAGAAAAGAAATCGGAAGAATTGAGTTTTGAAGTAAGAAAAATAAGTGAAAATAATCCTAAGTCTATATCGTCGTTTATTAGATTAACTAAATCAAAGATAACACTAATTACTAGTTAATTATAAACCTAAAATAGAATTTAAATTAAATCAACCTAATTGCCATATTTTTATTGATTTTTGATTGGTTAATTTTAATAGAAAATAATTTAAATAGGTTAGTAAAAAAACAAATAAAATAGAACAAAAACAAACCTGGGCCAGGGGTGCTGAGGATAAAAGATGAGTGTAGGTGGCGAAACCAATTAGGCCCAGCCCAATAGTGAAAGAAAAACCCAGGCGTGCAATTCAGTGCATTGGCTTCATGGTGGACCACGATGGAGATGCATCTCCAGGCTCTTAGATCTGGCACAACGTTGATCCTACGGTTGATGTTGGAAGGCGCATGACGTTCCATCGCAAGATAGGGACACTGGATCAGCAAGTATATTATTCATGAAAAAAATTAAGAAGGGAGGCGCAGCAAGTGAGGATCGAACCCTCCCCTTTTCAGTCACATGTTCCCACGCCTGGCCATTTGGACCGTTTATTCATATTGTTATTATAATAGTCAAGATAAAATAAATATAAATATAAGAACTCAAATAGACAAGTCAAACAATTCAAAGAGCTGGGCCCACACGCGTTGACGAGCGAATGAAAGAAGGAGAGAGAAGCTGGATTTATTGACCATCCATTAACGCTGCAACCTGTGTGGTCAAGCTTACAGGGTCACTGTTCATCGTCACCTTCCTCCATCCTTGCGGAAATTCCTGCGGATTTAGCTATGCCTTTTCCTGCGAATTTTTCCTGCAATTTCTGCACAACGAACAAAAGCTCATAAAACGTATTAGTGGAAGAGCAAGAGCGTCCAGATCTATCAAATAGGACGTTACAAATTCAATGGTGTGGTCTGTTTGTCCTGGAACGGCCGGAAAACACGAGAACGAGAGAGCTCCTTTGCTTGCCCTAACCATGGCATTCCTCCATGCTTGCGTCCATTGTTTCGTTTAATGATTCAAACCCCCCCTAAACTTCATCCAGAACTTAAACACACCATTAAATCATGTTGAAACATGATGGAAATAGAGATACGAAAAGGAAAAATACGTATGCATATGTGCAATTGTTATATACGTTATGGATGCTTTAAGAGTTTAAAATCAATGCGTTCTTACTCTCTTTTACCTCAGGGGTGGTTTGAGATCGTTCTTTTTCTTTGAGAGTGGATGGATCTCCCAATACAAGTTCTTCACTTTCTTGAAGAATATGGCAACGTAAACCCTTCGCTTCCTTCCCCTCATTTTCGTCCTCTTGATGTTGAGTATGCTGGCTATATATATAGGAGAGAATTAGGTCAAGAAACTTGTGAAAGAATCAAGTGATTGATTACAAAAATTGATTTGGAAATATGCATGAAATCTTTCCAAATTTGGCCAATCATATTTCCCATCTCTCTTTCACGTATTCTTTGGCGTCTTCACTGACTTAGAATCAATTTAGGTTTAAATGAATCAATCACATAATTTTTGAATATTAAACCATGAATTTATTTGATTTAATTTGTACTTAAATGAATAAATCCAAAATTAAATTAAATAAAATCACCAAATAATTAGTAATTGGTTTATGGGCTCTCAAAAGGCTTAATATCACGTGGACATCTCAAAGTTAAAAGCCCATTACTCAAAAGTATAAAAATCACCAACTAGGGTTTCAAGCATTTTCCAATTTTTACCCAACTTTAGCAATGCGTATCTCTCTCAATTTTAACCCTATGAAGGTGTTATTGATCATTTTAGAAATCTTAGAGTGTCCTCTAAATGACCCTTTTGGTTTCATCTCAATTAAGTTTTCCATTTGCAAGTTATGAGCTTTGACCCAAAAGGTGTTTTTGTTGACTTTTTGGAGGACCTATAATCTCTTTGACCATATCTTTCAAGTGAAGCATTTTTAGACTTGGCATGTGATAGACAAAGTTGTAGAGAATTCAATTCCCTTCAAAATGAGCTTTGGATGGAAAATTTCTGATGTTCCATTTGAAAGTTATGGCTGGTCAAAGTTCAGTTGACTTTCTCCTAGAAAACCCTAATTTAGAAACTATAGGTTTTGTTGATTTCTGAGCATTCCTTGATGAATCATGATCAAACTTTGATCAAATGATGAATGATACTTCAAAATGAGGATGTTTACAAAAAATCAGGAATTTTGACTGTACTTTGACCACAGTTGACTTTTAGGTCAAACTAGTCGACTGTTGACTTTCTGAGCAATTGACTGAGCCATCCTTGGAACTGAAGCTTGTACTTTTCCATAGAGGTAATTTGAAACATCATAATCCATATGAAATCCATTGGATATCTTTATTCATTCATTTTCTTCAGAGAAATCAAAACCCTAGTTTAGGAGGTCATTGTTTAGGAGAGTGTGTCCCTGAGTCTATGATATTCAAATGAACTTGAGTATAAAATATGGTGGGCAAATTTTGGGATATGACAGAATACATCAGAAACTGGCTCAGATATGAAAGAATACATGAAGAACCAAACAGTAAGAAGATTAACGAAGCCAAGACATCAGTCATCAGATGTTCTGATCCAAAACACATCAAACTGCCAAAGTCAGCAGATCAAGAAGTAAACAAGCAAAGATGGAAAACGAGCTTATTCAGAAGAATAAACAACATCAATGATCACATACAACAAACTCAAAAATATCAGAAAGAGTATCAGACAAGCTTCAAGGAATCACGCAGAATATCAATATACATGAAGATTCGTTACAACAAGAAGATCACATATTGAAGAGATCAGAAGTTCTGATAGAATAACGCATTGACATACTAAACTCAACAGAGTCACTTGTGAACCAATGAAGAATCTACAGCTCAGCATACAAATTAAGTAAAATACAAAAGCGTAGAATCAAATGAAGCCATTAGAAACATCATAAGCAAAACGGTTGCAACATTAAATGGAACAACTTCCAAGGTTGTAAGAAGAAGCAACCCACATGCAACGCGTTGGAAAAGACAAACAAAGGAAACACGCCACCAAATGTCATCATCACGCTAGAGATAAGGCTCTACGGTAAACAACACTTGTCATTCCTGGTTCAATCGAGATAAAGCCTTCAAAGAAATATTCAAACAAATCTCAACGGATAACTCCAACGGTAACATACCAAGCTCTATAAATAGATCAAACTTGAAACTTGAAGGTATGCTTCCATGTATGCATCCAGAGTATGCATTTAGTGAGAGTATCAAAACATGTATCTATGATACATCTACAGAGAGCAACAAAAGAGGTATCCTGAGAGAAAATTTGTAGAAGAATGGCTGAGCATGAAAACGTAAAAGAAGAATGAGAAAACATGATTCAGAAGTTACACAAGAGGCAACACATACTCAGTACGTGATAATTCACTGTGGTGGTATACACAAACCATTTGCCTGTGTGAAGAAAATACTCCATTGGAAGAAAATGGTGCATGCAATGCAGATACATTTAAAGGGAGTAATGAGTGGAGAAGAATGTGAAGATCAAATCAGAAGCAACCTATAATAGGATTGTTGCTCTAAATCAGCTTAGGAATATTTGAAGACGAAGATCAGCATTGAAGAAGCACCTAATCTTATGGAGTTGTTGTTCATATTCTGCTTACCAACAAGAAGAAGATCTCGTCAGAAGATGGTCTTACAAGAAGAAGTTAATTTTAAAGAATCAAAGATCTCCTTACTCAAACATGAGTAGACCAGTCTAAAAGAAGCAATCAACGAAAGAGTTGTTGCTCTGTATCTGCTTAAGAAGAAGAAGATGAAGATCAATGAAAAAGAAGCAATCAAGACAAGAGCTAATGCTCTTAATCTGCTTACTAGAAGTAGAAGATCTCATCCAGAAGTTCAAGAATAGAAGACTACAATATTATGTGTTATTCTTGTATTAAATTGTAAAACACATAGAGTTGTTGCTCATAGTGTGTTATATCTTAGAAACTTCTGATAGAAAGTTTAGGCACCAGTAGTGACTTTTAGTCAGTGTTTCGTAAACATACGTATTGAGAATAGGAGACTATCTGCTTAATTAAGAAGCACACCTGTAATCTCCAGAAGATGCCTTGAGCGACCAAGTTAAGGTCAGAAGCTTGAGAAGACAATGGTTGAGATCATTGTGGAAATCTCTTAGAGACCAAGTGAGAGTCAGAAGTTAAGGAGTCAGTGGATGTTATATCTCGTGGATATCACTGAACAGTCCATTGCAGTTAGTCACAACAGGTAGCTGTGCAGGGAGTTAGTCACAACGTGTTGTTGTGCATGTTACTAGATTGATGAACGTTATATCAAGATGGGATCACTGAACATTTCAGTCAACTAGGGGTTAGTCACTCGCGGGTAGCTTGTGCATGGTTCCTGAGTCAATGGACGTTATATCTCATGGAGATCACTGAACGGGTCATTGTCTAGATGGTTAGTCATAGCAGTTGGCTGTGCAGGATGGTTAGTCACGACGGGGGATCGTGCAATTGTAATCATGATTTGGTTATAGTGGATTAAGACCTCTGTTGATAGGAAAATCACCTGAGGAAGGTGGACTGGAGGTAGCCTTATTCAGAAGGTGAACCAGGATAAAAATAAATGTGTTCTTTACTTTTTGTATAATTCATTTAACTTCGTTCTAGTCTTGTAAACATATTCAGAACTGTACTGAGAAAGTCAGAAGTTCTGATAATACATAAGAAGTTTAAATGAACATCTCATTAGTTATGCAACTCCATTCCAAGCATGCTTCCCTAACATAAAAGCATATCCAGAAGATGAGATGCTAAAAGAAAGAAAAGAATAATAAGAAAGGGAAATTTTAATTGATAAAGAACACAATTCAATCCCCCATTTCTTATGTTTTTCTCCACCTTCATCAACGACTTGGAGGGCTCCTATTCTGGACTAGTCCAATGGCTAGGCATGGCCTAAGCCACTTCTGCAACCAGGATGGTCCAATAGCCTTGGCCCAATCAGCTAAGAGCAAAGGAAGCCCCATTTCCTCCTACTCCTCTATCGAGGACAGGAGTCCACCTGGCCCGAGGAAGACACACCACCGTTGTCCTCGACCAGACCTACATTTGTACCAGCAGTAAGACATCTGCTCTGCTCCTCCATCGGGGACAAGCAGCTGAACTCTGCTTGCCGGGAACCTCTATCGCCCAGAAGTATCCCTCTGCATGACCAACGACTAGTTTCAGGCAGCCTCCCAGGATTCCTAAATACACTCCGAGAATCCTGGCAGTCATGCATTTTATGCCTAATTCTATGATTCAACCCAAAACATGGACCAATGGTCAAGCGTTGGGGGAAATATAAAAGCCATATCATTTATGAGGGCCATGTAACACAATTTTAAACCCTTAAAACACTAAAACATATATGTGCTCCTACTTACTTGATCGTCGGAGTACCTTGTAGGTACACACCCCCTTCTCTTCATCACCATTGTGCAGACGTCCCTGGCCCACTTCTGGTTCAGATCAACCGACAAGATCAAGCATATTTTATGAATTTTTTTTTGCTTTTTGTAGTATCCAAATTAAGAAGCAATTAGTGATTTGCTTCTTTTTTTATATTGATTTTTTTTTTGTTACGAAGTTTGTTATAAAATATGAAATTTAAATTTTGATGTTAATTGGTTTCTTATTTTATATATATATATATATATATATATATATATATATATATATATATATATATATATATATATATATATATATATATATATATATATATATATATATATATATATATATATATATATATATATATTAGTGACATATATTAGACAATTACATTTTTATAAATATATGTTTGTCATATATGTGTTAGTCTCATTTTTTTTAAAGTTATTTTTAATTTTCCATGTATTCCTACGAATTTGCAAGTCGAGTCTACGAACAATTTACAAGTCTTATTAATAACCTTGAATGTCTTCACTAAAGATCTACACCCAAGTCCATTCATAGTTTTATCACACAAATTCGAACTGTTCAACATACCCTTAATACCTCTGGTTTGAGGGAGAATGCTTAACAATCACTACAAAAAAAGGTCATCTGCCACGGCCATGAAACCACGGTAATATGCAAAATATCCGTGGTCTAACACTTTGGCCACGGAAACACAACTGTGGGATATGCAGGCGTGGCCTAAAGCATAAGTCACAGTTTTCTTGTTTGTGCCAGGTTTTATGGTCATCTGTGGCTTGTATAGGCCACAGTTTAGGGATCTAGATTAAGGCCGCGGTTTTTCTTTCGCCTCAGTTCTAAACTGTGGCCAAATCGTAAAGCCACGGTTCTTATTTTATGTATAGAATACGGTTTAGCCACGCTCTTGCCACAGTTTGTTTGTGACCACCAATATCAAACCATAGCTATATTTTGTATGTTCTACAACATTATTCTTGCCACGGTTTGTTTATGACCACCAATTAAAACCCTTGCTATATTGTGTATGTTCTACACCCTTAATCTTGCCATATATGGTTTATTATTGTGCCATGGCATAAAAATTTCATTTTATATCAATATAAAATTCCAACAGTAATAGTCAATTTTGTAGACATTGATGATTAGAATCTAATTACAAGAAAATTAAACATTAATGTCAAGAACAAAATATTCATTAAGAAATAACATCAAGTGACGTTACCGACTAATAAGGTCGCTAAAATATAGATAAGTTTTGATGTCATATTCTTAAACACAACCAAGTTAGCATAATGTGCGGTGAAAAGTTAGCTCTTTCAAAATTTGAAATATTTCTCCATGTTCAAAAATCAAATATGGCCCTTGGAATATTTCTATTATACATTTCTTCAAGTTTTATAAGAATTCCTATTATGCAACTTAATTTCTCTTTATACAATTTAAGCACACAATATACATTTCTATAACTTTTTTAGGACTTCTTATTATCTAATTTGGTTTTCCTATATGTATTTTAGATCGGACAAACTGATCCAAGACTATACCCACTTGAGCTTGACAAAATGTTAAAACGAAACTTGGCACTTAGAGTTCAATATCAATCCACCTTTGGGACATCTTATGTGATATCCTTTAAAGAGGATTATAAACTGATTCAAAAAATCAAAGATCAATATAAGACTAATGAGGTATGTCTCTTTATACCTCCTCTTACTTTATCATAAACCTTCCATTTATGTAAACCAAATTGAAAATCTTCCATTTACACCTCAATCAAACAATGTATGAACTATGAAATAAATCAAACAACATATCCAACAAGACTTGAATCAACAACAGGTTTTCCAGTACCACCCAATCCTAATTTTAACAGTATAAATGGAATTAGACTATCACATTGGCCACAAGACAGGGAGAGAATCATGAAGAGCACATCTCACACAATAGAACTGTACAATCTTTGCAAGAATTATTGTCTATACATTATACCTAATTTACAACTAATTAGGTAAGAAAAAAACTAACATTTATATCAATCAGAATACATAAATTAAATAAAAAAGGTGTTATTACCTGGGAGGATTTAATCTTCTAGTAATTTTGTGACGATGCTGGGAAGAACAACTTGTATATCTACATAACAATCAAGATTCACATCAGAATCATCACAGGGTGTATGATTTCGAGAAAAAAACATAGCGATATTAATGAAGTCGTTATGTTATTGGGAGCAGAAACTGTTCCTATAACTTTCCTAATACATATTTCCTATATAGATGAATACAATCGGTTCACAATCAGTTCACAATTTAACCCTAATAAAGATCACTTCACATCAACAAATATGCATCAAACATAATCACCACAACAAAGTTGAAACTAGAAACTAGATTTAAAACTCTGATTTTATTACTAATCAAACAAATAAAGAGAAACTAAGCTAATCCAACACAATAATAACTTACTTGCAGTATAGTTAATCGCGAATAATGATGAATACCAGCGGTTTGTTCAAATTCCAAATTCTGTTATAGCCACTATACGACAATCCTTTGTACTATAAGGTATTTATTTGTTCAAATTCCCCTATAGCCACTTTACAACAACACTTAGTACTATCTACAGCTTATCAATTTATTCAAATTCTGTTACAACCATAACCACTATACAAAAACACTTAGCACTATAGGTTATCGATTTGTTCAAATTCCGTTATAACCATAACCACTATACGACAACACTTAGTACTATAGCTTACCGATTTGTTCAAACTTTGTTATATTATAACCATAACCACTATACGACAACACTTCAAACTATAGCGTATCGATTTGTTCAAAATATTGTACTATAGCGTATCAATTTGTTCAAACTCTTGTACTATAGCATAACCCTAACAAAATCTATCAACTTCAAATCATAAGAACAAAATCTAACCCTAATAAACACAACAGTTAGAACAATACGAGTAAAAATTAAACCCTACCAAAAGATAAACGAAAATCACATACATGCAAGACAAGAACGAGGAGTTATGAAACCATTTGGGTAAACAAAGATGATTACCGGGTTCTTAAGTTTAGCAATGGAAGCTTTTGTTAGTTCAACGAAATCAAACCTGCAAAACAAAATATAGATTTAGGGTTAACTGCAAAAAGTAAATTGATTTAGGGTTTTTCAGAGAGAGGAAGAAACGAAGAGGAGACGAGGAGAAACGAAAAGGAGACGGGGAGAAACGAAGAGAAATTGATTTAGCATTTTGATGTCGAACTAACCTGTAGAGAGGAGAAACGCAGAAGAAAGGTTGCGAGAGAGGAAGAAAGGTTGTGAGAGAGAAGAAGAAGAAGAAGAAGAAGAAGAAGAAGAAGAAGAAGAAGAAGAAAAAGGGCTTTAAAGAGAAAGAGGGAGATCAGAAGGTTTAACGTTTTGATGTTTTTATGTTTTAATTTTTTTTCCTTTTTTTAATTTTATAAAAAATTAGAAAACAAAATAATGCCAAGAGGGAAACTGAATAAAAGAGGGAAAATCTGGCGGGGTATAATTTTTTGGGCTTGCGCCACAGTTTGAAGTCAAAATTATAAGGCCGCAGTTTTTCTTTGTGGCTTAAAATATCTGCAGTTGATTAATCGTGGTAATTGAAGGAAAGGCCACAGTTTCACACTCTGGATTCAATGTTTTAAAACATTAATCTACGATTACAAAACCCTGGCCAAATCATGTATCTGGCCACAGTTTCTGAGCTGTGGAAAAATTTAGCGTTGTCGTAGGCCAAAAATGTTGTAGTGAATATAAAACTTAATTATTATTATCTAGATTATTTAAAATTTTTATAAGCAAATGATTAAAAATAAGAGAGTATTAGGGGTACTCAACCCATATACAAATAAGAGAGTCAGTCTAAGAAGAGTTACACAACGAAAACTATAATAGAAGTAATAGAATCCAAAAGTCAATCTTTCCAACTCACTACTAAAAAGTTCACTTTTAGTGACCGAATTAGAAACCGAAAAAACTTAAAAATCAGTCACTAAAACGTCTTGTGATCAATTTAGCAACCATTACTTTTCGGTTGAAAAGGTGCCAATCGCTAAACTTTTGCGACGAATTTAGTAACCGAAATTTAACGATCGAATTTGTGACTAATTTTTGTGTTCTTTTTCGTAAAATAAAATTTAGAAAATCACTATATAAATTTGATTTTATCATGCAATTTAATTGCACACATAAAAATTGTATGATACAAATAAAATTCACTTTTATGCAAAAATAAATAAAAAATGGCATTATTCATTATATAAGTATATATTTTATTTGTTAAAACAATAAAAAGGTGAAATTTTTACTATCTTTTCAAAATTGAAAGAGAATTAAAATCTTAAAAAATAAAGAGAAATATAACATAATATAGAGGATTGAAAATAAAAAATATTAGTGTACCGAAATTTTGGTTTCTAATTTTTTTTATATAAATTAAATTGTATATAAAAACATTTTTCGCGACCGAATAGGCGGTCACAAATTTTTGGTCTCTACATCAGTGGCTGATTTATTTTAGTGACTACAACTCAAGTCCCCTATACTTCTACAACCAAACCATTCCCAAAAGATGGAATTTTCGCCAACGCAACAATCTGACTCACACCCTTGCGACCTCCTTTAAAAAGAGTTTCGTTCCTAACAAGCCAAATAGACTAAATAGTCGCCAACAAAAAAAACGAGTTTCTTACTAATCTTTAGTTTGAACAACAACATGAAACCTGACAAGTGAAGACAAGGAGAGACGAAACATGAAAGGCGCGTTAAAGTATAAACTATTGAAATTATTTAAGTTAATATTGTAATTAGTTAGTCTCTTAATGAGTATTGATTAAATTTATTACAGCTAATATTAGTTAGTTTTAATAGTTGTAACCACATTTAATTTCATCCAAGTTAGTTGCTTTGACCCTATAGAAGCATAGAGGCGTTTTGATGTCAAGTAATCATATTTTTTTATATATGTTTTCTTATTCATTTTCTTCCTTAGCATTATTCTTTAGGATAATGTACTTGCCAATATGAAATTCCATTTCTTAACTGAGATTTGGATTAATATAATTTTGATGCAATTGGTTTGAATATTTGTAATGACGAGATGACAAATTTTTTTCATTAACGTGTGCAAATCCTAATGAAGAAATCCATAAACCTTTCTCTCTCTACAATAAATATGCTCTAACCTCTCTCTAGAAGGGGGTTAGGGTTTTCCTACATTTTCGATTAGTGGTAGAACTATGAATGGTCGTTTTCAATTTAGAGGTTGGAGTCCGAAATGGGACACAATCCCATTTGGGGTGAGTAATCGCATTCATCCGTTTTCCAGTGTGGAGATAACATCATTCTATGTCTCCGAGTTTCCCGTTCATTCAAGCGCAAAGTATTTATTTGAGTTGTTTGGGTGTGTGGGGAAGGTGGTGGAGGTGTCAATCTCTCCAAGGAGGGATAACAGAGGTAAGCGTTTCACCTTTGCTCGTTTTGTTGAGGTAGACGACAGTAGGATGTTTGCGGTTCGCTTAGACAACATTATGATAGCAAGAGAAAGATTCATGTTAATCTTCCTCACTTACACAGGGGTAAGTTGGGAATTTATGCGGAATTCGTGGCTCAGAGTAATATAGAGGGTGGTATTAAGGGAACTCAGTTGGAAGAGAATGGAAGGTTTAGGGTCGGGGAGGATTCCAGAAGAGATTTTCGCTCGTTTGCAGCGGTGGTAGGGGGAGGTTCTAGTAGTAAAGACGATATAGGGGCGGAGTCAAAACTGTTTTGTTTTAATTTGAAGGTATAAGACATAGATAGGTTTTTGAAATCGTATGTTAGTAAAGTTATAATCCCCGGCTCGGCTTATAACGTGCAAATGTACTTGGATATGGAGGGTGTGTACGCTGTGAAAGTGATTCCATTGAGTGATGACTTGTGTTTTTTGGAGGAAAGGGAGTCGGGTTTCATTGAATACCTTATTGGAGATGGAGAGAAATGGTGGAAAAATTGGTTTTCAGAGGTTAAGAGGTGGGAAGAAAGGACGATTGGCGATAGTATGGAGGCGTGGTTTAGAGTCTTCGAAATACCTGCTCATGTATGGAAGTCCGGATTTTTTGTGGAACTAGCTGAATCGTGGGGGAAGTTCATTTGCATCAAAGAGAAAAATGCAAAAGGGGAAGCGTTTCACGTTTCCCGGATTATGGTGAAGGTAAAGCTTGCATTCAGAACCTCTGAAACTTTTCCTGTTAATATTGATGGGAAGGTGTATAATCTAATAGTCAGAGAGGACGCTTGGGGTTGTGTCGTGTTAAATCTGCCGCTTCGGACAACAAGGTTTCGGATTCTTCATCTGCAGACTCGCAAAAGATTTGGTGGGATGATAATGAAGCTGAAGCTGGAGAAAATGGTGTGGAAACAGACTTTTCTAGTGAATCTATCGAACAATTTTCGTCCAAGGGCGTTTTAGAAGATTGTAGTGAAGAATTCAATAGAAAACAAGGTGTGGGTGGAAACGAAAATAGGTTGGGTGCTGAAGATTGCATATCGAGAAATCGCAAGGGGACGGTAATTGATAAGAAGGGTAAGTGTAGGGAAGAGGATACTGAGACTGTTATGAAGGATGGTAACAATGAGTCTACTGCAGCTGTTGGAAATTTTGGTATGGCCATATCTCGGTTTCGTGATGATATTGTTCTGTCTGTTCAATCCAGTGCTGGAAATACTAAAGGAACTCATGATTCTGCTGACTCTGAGTCGTCTCATTCCTTTATGAAATGGTCATTAGAAGACACACAGACTACAATAGTTAAGAAAAAAAGCACAAAAAAACTGAAGAGGAAATCTATAAATGGGTTGGTGGGACTATGAAAAGTCAGAGGGAGTAATAAAAATCATAGTAGGGGAGGAAATAAAAAAACACAATGGTGGCAGTAAGGTGAGGCATGAGGAAGAGGCAAACAGGGGCGCACAAAAAGGTTCTTTGGTGCTAAATTTTTCGGAAGGATCTGGAAGCTTTGAGAGTCCGAAGTGTTTGATGTGTTACGGTGATCAAAAGTAGGAGTCCGATATAGTTAGAAATAATGGGTGCCAATGGAATTACTTGGAGAAGGATATATGTGGAAAATTGTGGAATGCTATAGTAGCTTTGGGTGTGATTGATGTGGAGGACAGTGGTAAGTTGAATAGGACAATTGAAGAAATGGAATTAGGGGGAAGTTACAAATGGGAAAGACGAAAGGAGTTCATCAATGGTGTCCAATGATCATTGGCTCATTGAACATTAGAGAGGGAGTTAATTCTCTTAAGAGAAAGAGAATTAGTTTAATAATCAAAAAAGCCAAGGCGGATGTGTTCTTGATTCAAGAAACAAAAATAACAAGTATGGCGGAGGGCACGGCGAAGACTTTTTGGAATTTTCCGGAGGTTGGGTTTTCTTTTTCTAATTCTTCAAAAAGGTCGGGGGGTTTGATTACGTTATGGAATAGTAATAATGTGGAGGTGTTGAGTAGTTTTAATGGGGAGGGCTTCTTGGGTATTAAATTGGTTTGGAAAAACAATATTTACTATGTTGCTAACATATATTCTTCTTGTGACTTGAGTAAAAAGAAGAAGTTGTGGAAGGATCTACTAGACTTGAAAGAAGCTTTCAAAGATGGAGAGTGGATCATGGTAGGTGATTTCAATGCCATTAAAAACGATAGAGAGAGGAAGGGGAGGGAGGTGGTAGTGAATCACAAAGAATTGGAGCTTTTTTTGGAATTTATTGATAAAAGTTCTTTAGTAGATGTTCCGTGCAAAGGTAAAAAGTTTTCTTGGTTTAGCGGAGATGGCAAGTCAATGAGCCGATTGGATCAATTTCTTCTGTCTAGTAATATTGTGACGAATTGGGATGTGGTAGGCCAATTCATCGGGGATAGGGATATTTCGGATCATTGTCCTATTTGGATAATGACGGATACCTTGAATTGGGGACCTAAACCTTTTAAGTTCAACAATGAGTGGTTTTCCCTTTACACTTTTATTCTCTTTGTAGAAAAAGAATGGAAAAGTATGAAGGTGGAAGGAAGAGGTGATTTTATTTTAAAGGAAAAGCTTCGCATTTTAAATAATAAACTTAGAAGATGGAAAAAAGAGGTTTTTGGGAAGATTGAGTTGGACATGGAAGAAGGAGTCCGAGATATGAACTTCGCTGATGAATGGTTAGTTTCCGATGATAACTTTTCTTTTGTCGATAATCTTGTTTTTAGAAAGGAAGCTTGTAGTAAGTTTTGGAGGAACTTGAGAATAAAAGAAAATATGCTTCTTCAAAAATCTAGAGTGAAGTGGATTAAGGAGGGAGATTCTAATAGCGGATTTTTTCATAAGGTGATGAAACAAAGGAGGAGGATTAATCATTTAGTCCCTCTTAATACTCCGAATGGGGTGGTGGATTCGGTGGAAGAGGTTAAAGAGGCGGTTTTTAATCATTACAAGAACAAGTTCACTGAAACGGAAGAGGTTAGACCGGCGTTGGATGGTATTTATTTTAATTCTATTAATGAGGTGGAGGTGGCGGAGCTTGAGAATCCTTTCTTAGAATCCAAAATTAAAGAGGCGGTGTGGGAGTGTGGAGGGGATAAAAGTCCGGGCCCGAATGGGTATTCTTTTTTTTTATAAAGAAATGTTGGTAATTTATTAAATATGATTTCCTGAACTTTTTCGATTATTTCTTTGATGGAAGTTATATATCCAAGGCTATCACATCTTCTTTTTTTACTTTAATTCTGAAGTCTCTTAATCCAGTTAGTTTGGATGAATACTAGCCTATTTGTTTGGTGGGTTATATGTATAAGGTGGTGGCTAAGATTTTGGCGGGGAGATTGAAAAAGGTGTTGAATTCTATTATATTTAATTGTCAAAGTGTGTTTTTTCCTGGTAGACAAATGTTAGATGGTGTTTTTGTGGCGAACAAAGTGGTCGATTTTGCTAAAAAAGAAGGTAGAAAATGCTTTCTTTTTAAAGTTGACTTTGAGAAAGCGTATGACAAGGTGAGTTGGAATTTCCTTCGGTACATGTTAAAAAGGATGGGGTTTGGAAAAAGATGGTTGAAGTGGATGGAGTTTTTGGTGCTTAATAGTATTACGTCAGTTCTTATTAACGGTAGTCCCACCAAGGAATTTATTGTGTCGAGAGGGTTGAGGCAAGGTGATCCTCTTTCTCCTTTCCTTTTTGTTTTGGTGGCGGAAGGCCTTACGGGTCTTGTGAGAAAATCTATTGAAGTTGGGGAATTCCAAAGGTTTGATATCAAGAGATCTTGTTGGATGGATATTCTACAATTTGCGGATGATACTCTTTTAGTGGGGCAAGGTAGTTGGAAGAAAGTTTGGGCGATTAAAGTAGTGTTTCGTGCTTTCGAACTTGTTTCGGGTCTTGGAATTAATTATCATAAGATCAAATTAATTGGAATTAATTCTAATGAACATTTCTTGGAAGCGGCATCTAATGTTCTTTCTTGCAAGTTGGAGGAGAGCAATTTCTACTTTCTTGGTATTCCTATAGGCTTCAATCCAAGGAAAGAATCAACTTGGATCCCTCTTTTGTTGAAGATGAAAAACCGGTTGGAAGGGTGGACAAATCGCTTCTTAAATTTGGGAGGTAGAATTACTCTTTTAAATTCCGTGCTTAGTTCTCTAACTATCTTTACTATGTCTTTTTACAAAAATATCGGCGAAGGTAGTTAAGAAGTTTACAAGTATTCAAAGTAAATTTTTATAGGGGGTAGAGGAAAAAAGGAAAATTCATTGGATAAAATGGAAAGATGTTAGTTTACCTTTTGAGAACAGGGGTTTGGGTGTAAAAAATATAGCTTTGTTTAATTTGGCTCTCCTTAACAACTGGAGATGGAGGATTCTTCAAGGTCATAATTCTCTTTGGTATAATATTTTGAAAGCCTAGTATAGTGATTTGTCTTCCATTGTGAATGGTGGTGGGAAGGGGTCGAATTTTTCTTCTTCTTTCCCTTTTTGGTGGAAGGATATCTTAAAAAAAATGCTTTCTATTATAATCTGATTGTTGATTGTTGTAGGTTCACCATCAATAATGGTTTTAAAACTCCGTTTTGGGAAGCTAAGTGGTTGGAAGGGGTATCCTTGAAAGTTATTTTTCCGGTTTTATATGAGGCATCTAGTTTGAAGAATGTCTCAGTGGCGGCTATGGGTGGTTGGGGCGATGAAGGGTGGAAATGGGGGGATTTCAGTTTGGATGGTCATTTGACGTTGGAAGATGGGGAGGTGTTGAGGAATTTGATGGACGGTTTCCAAGGGTGGAATGAGGGTAGAGATGTAGTGGAATGGGTCGAAAATGAGGGGATGGATTTTTCAGTGTCATCTTGTTATTCTTATTGTATGAGGTGTATTACTTCTTATGGTCCTTCTAACAAGTGTGATGAAGCTTTTGGACTCTTGTGGAAAACGGAGGTGTCGTTCAAAATCAAGGCTTTTGGATGGAGACTTTTTCACAATAGACTCCCCACTAAAGATCTCTTGTTACATAGAGGTATCTTTCTTCCTTTAGACAATTTAAATTGTTCTTTTTGTGAAGTTGATTTAGAAAATTGTAGGCATATATTTTTTTATTGTTGGGTGGTGAAAAAGATTTGGAATAAGATAGCTTTTTGGGTTGGTATAGGAGATAGGAAGGAGGAATAGTGTTTATCGAGTTTTATGGAGTGACACTCATTTTTTCGGTTACATAAAGTGAAAAAATGTAAATTGGGTGTGGTGTGGTTGGCCACTACGTGGTCTCTTTGGTTACTAAGGAATGGAGTTTGTTTTCGGAATCATGGTTGGAGTGTCAACAATATCGTTTGGAATATTAAAGTCTTGGTTTGGAAATGGTATTGTTGTGGGAATATTACTCACTCCAATTACTCCTTTTACGAGTTTAGCAAGGAACTGTTGTTTTTCTCTCGTAATTGTAATTGGTATGTAATCTTCTTATTTGTCGGGGTTTCCCGTTTTCCTTTGTAATCGGGTTGGAGAACCCTTAGTTCTCCTATTATATATATATATATATATATATATATATATATATATATATATATATATATATATATATATATATATATATATATATATATCTTATGAAAAAACGATTTTTTCTTACAATAAAAAAATATTAATTTTATTTAATTAAAAAATAATGTTAATTTATTTAATTAAAATTATATTTAAAAAATTAGGTTTCTTGCATTCATGAATTTTTTAAAAATTAATTTTTTTATTCTTATTTTTATTTTTAAATTTTAATATCAATTTATAATTTTAAATGTTATATCAAAATAATTTCTTAGCAAGTGCCACATAACCATGACACATCATTATCACATAATAAATTAAAAGAGAAAAAAAAATCTCAACAATGATTAAAAAGGAACAAAAATGCAGTATGTTAAAATGAATACATAAATCTTATTTTAATTAAAACAAGAATCAAAATGCATTTAAGCTAATAAAAAAAATATATTATTTTCCTTAAAATAAAAATATTTGCGCCTAAAGTGGAGAAAAAGAAGCCAAAGTTTTAGCATTTTGTTGCCTTAGTAGTAGCAAAGAAGTTAAGTAAGCCCTAAAATTCTACGGTATATACAATTAGAGTTTGTTTCTTTTGTCTGTGTATTCGTCACTTCTCTTTCAAATTTCTACACTCCAATCGCAGAGTTGCAGTACAAGTTTTTCCCCTCTCATCTCATTCGTAAGCTTTAGCAATTCTTTCATTTACTTTTTTATTCATTATTTAACTGTTTCTCTATCAAACACTTACGGATTAGGGCATTCAGTTATCATTTCATCAACCAATATCAACGTAGTGATTTTAATTAGACATGAAAACAAAACCTAGAGGTTTTTAAACACTTTATAAAAGCAGTTTTGTAGACATTGTTCCAGCATTTACTAGATATGGTTTTCTATATAAATATGAATAAAATTTCTAGTGACATTCCAAGTAAAAATTATGCAGATATTCACATTCTGGGTGCACAAGTTTGTTTATATTTGGTTGAATGTATATTTTTTAATATTTATTTAGAGTATATTATAATATCTCTTACTTTCAGATTGGATATTAATTATTATTTGTATTTGATTTATTTTTTTGACAAATTATTGTATGTGATTTAGAATGTAGTTTATGTATACGTAAACATAAGTATTAGTCGTTGGGTTTTTTATTAAGTCAGTAGATATTATCAATAGAAAATTACCCTAAACTTTTACATTAAGTTAACGTACTAATACTATAATATTTCTTCTTTTTTTTAGTTCAGTTATGACTCAGCCAAACCAGAAGGTCAGTTATGGTGATGACATTGATCGAATTAGTGAGTTACCTAGTAATGTGATTGATTGCATCCTAGAACATATGATCGTTAGAGAGCTAATTAGGACCAGTATTTTGTCTAGAAAATGGAGGTATATGTGGACTTCAGTCCCGCAAATTGAGTTTGATGAAGAATTTTATAATTTGTTTGATAATCTTGATAACCCCGCCTCTGAGTTTTCTCGAATTATCACAGAAATTCTTTTCCTCCATAATGGGCCAATAAATGTATTTATTCTTCAAGTCCCTTGCTATTCCAAGCTCACAATCACATTTGAATATCTTAACAAGTGGATTCTTATTTTGTCAAGGAAAGATGTTAAATATATTATTTTGGATAACTATGTCGAAGATTGCGTTCGAACTCCATCTCATCTCTTTTCTTGTCAGGGATTGACGTACTGTAAACTGTACTATTTTTTCTTGTCAATTCCGCCTACTTTTGGTGGCTTTAAGAGTTTGCTTCACCTTCACTTACAAATTATGATATTTGAGTCTGGTGCACTTGAGAGTCTTCTATCCGGCTGCCCATTACTTAAAGAGCTCAGCATTGTCGGTTGTACTGGTTTTGAATGTATTGATCTTTCTTCTCCTACTCTAACTGATCTCACAGTCTCAATTAAAGAGAATTGCATATTTCGTTTGAATCAAAGTTTGCCAATAATTCAGAGGCTTAATGTGGTATTAGTTCGCGAGGTCGGTTAATTTGATTGGATGTTCCATTCCAATATTTACCTTTAAAATTGTTTTATTTTTAGTTGAAATGTTATCCAAATATATCTTATAGTTTTGTTTTGTTTTCTTGCATATAGATGTTGATGTATGCACATGCATATATATTTCCTTTGTCGCAACTGATAAACTTAAAGTATCTCAGTTTAGATAGTGTGAATTTGAATGAAAGAAAAGAACTTTTGTATATTGTTAGTATACTCAAAAGTGCTTCTAACCTTGTGGAATTTGATATAAAGGTAACATAACAATCTATGCTTCTTAGCTAATTAGTTAGCTTGTCTTTTTATTGTCATGATTTGACTTAGTTTTTTTCATAATGTAGACTTGTTACGCCAATGGTAGTAAAGGACAAGCGCCAGACCCTTCAGAAAAGTTAGAGTGTGGTTGTTGCTGCCTTACTCAACTTCAGGAGGTTAACATCATGGTTAGAAACAAGAGTCAACATGCAATGAGTTTGGCACGGTTCATTCTTGCGAATTCTTCATCGTTGAAAACTCTTACTTTTAAACTTCTTTTTGAAATACAATCAGATGCGTTGATAGTGTCAAGCATTTCGCGAGACTTGTTATTGATGGAACGAGCATCACAAAAGGCACAAGTTAAACTCATTCATAAATAAGTAGATATATTCAATTGTGAAATGTATTTGATTTTAGCTTTCTATTCTTGTCTTTACTTTATTATGTACCTTCAATTCAACATTAATTATTATTTCAAGACATGGTTTATATATTGGGTTTTGTTTTAGCCTAATTGAGCAATAAAGTGATGGAATAGTTTAGAATTTGCATAACTTATTGCATCTGAACACCACGTTAGATATTGTTTGCATGTTTATGAGAGAAATAAAAGGAGGGGAGGATTTTGATATAAAGATATGAATTACATGCTTCCACATAAGTGACTAATTACTTATTTTATTAATTTAATAATATTTTCTCTAATATTTATTTGTAATCTTTTTACCATTATTTTCTATTGTTTCTATCTTACCGGTTTATTGTTGCTAAAGAAAAGGAGATGTTGGTAAACAGGTGTTTTCCCAACATATTGACTTACGTAATCAATGACCTTTAACTCTAAAGTGAAACACAACAAGAAATCAATAAGGTAGTTTCTTTGGTCATAAGATGCAGGAGCGGGGATTCGCGTAAGGTATGTTTATAAGTTTAATGATTTCTACTTATATAATAATTAAGAACATAATTCTAAACTAATCTCTATGAGTTAAATATGTCATCATTTCATATCAAACTCATATCAGAATTCAATCAAAGCATGAAATAGGAAGCATACTTGAGTTTGTCATTGAAATTGTTGAAAGTTTGTGTGTATGTGATATTTCTATTTGCATACCTCTTTTGGGTTTCTTGAGTCTCTTCTAATGGGAATGAAGATAGAATCCTTATAAACTGTGTGTTTCCATCGTTCTATATATGTGGATCATAACTCATAACTGTAGGGTTATTTCTTAGTTTTCAAAATATTCTAATTTGACCATTCCTCAAATTAGATATTGACTTATCATATCTACACAATAACCTTTCAAGTCATATATGCCCTCAACCATAGACTTAACATCAATCAGATCATTATAGTTTTGACTAATTAAATAATGACCCTAACACATGTAATATTATATTTGGGGTCCAAAATTCTAACAACCTTCCACTAATCACATATGTAACTTGACACACATGTTAGACTTTATGAACTTAAAATTTATCATTATATACTTCTAGCATATCCAAATTCTGTCATCCATTAGTTATACCAGTATACATAACCAAAGTGGTTTTTGTTATATCAATCATAACTAAAATCCATCAACCCATCAATGATTACTGATCGGAAAAATAGCAAGTGTACTATTTTCACCGGTGTAGTTATAATGGGTTTTACCCCAAGTATCGATCACGAGGATTGCGTGGGAAATACAAGTTATTATACTAAGTCAATTAAACAAAAGAGCATAGGGGTGTTGTTTTAAATGATCAACGAAATAAGCTAAAATAATAAAAATAATAAAAATAAGCTGAAATTAAAGTTGAACTTTTAGATATAAATTTAGGGTAATGCCAAGGTAGGTGTATGATTTGCCTTATAATGACTCTGTAAAAAGATCTCTTTAACAAGTTCATGAGGTGCAACTATTTGTTCTTAAGGGTGTTTTCCTAAGTCCTTAGTGAAAACCTTTTGGTTTGCAATCCTATTCCCTAAGTCCTTAGAAACAAAGGTTTGTGAACCAAAGATATAAATAATCAAGAATATTTAAATAACCTTACGGTATCCCTAGTCCTAGGTGATATCTCAGATTCAATTGTCTAAAAACCTTAACAATCATAGTCCTACAAATTGTTAACCGGAGATCGATCTTTGTTTGTCCAACAAAGAAAGCATAAAAACATTAGACAATTAAATTGCAAAACATGAATACTTGATTAAAGAAATACGTAGATCATAGTCATTACAATTAAAATCAGGGACACCCCCCTGGCATTGGGGGGTTTAGCCTCTCATAATATTCAAGAAACCAAAATTGAAAAGTTTAGACATTACAAAGATTAGGAGAACTCTGATCTTCAATGTCCACCGTTGAATCTCTGTTAGGTGCCAAATTGTGTTTATATTTAGTTTAATTAATGGCACCTTTCGACCGTTTTTATCGGATATTCGTACAATTCCCTGAAGTTTTAGATAATTATTTATAGTTTATAATATTAAGCTTTCATTTTATGTTAATATGTGTTTTAGTTATGATTTTGTAGGTTTTAGCCAATTTTGGGGAAGTTTGGAGCTTGTTTTGAGCTTTGCAAGAGAGTGCCTGGCAGAAGTTAGCGCGCGTCGCGCGGAGATGTGGGCGCGTCGCGCTCTGGGCAAGATATTTTAGAGCTTCAAAGCAGAGAGTTGCGCGCGTCACGCGCATGGGCGGTTTAAATTTCTTTAGTGTAATGGCGCGAAGCGCGCTGGAGGGCGCGACGCGCCCTGGACAGAAAATGGTTTTACTATATAAAGAGTAATTCTGATTTTTGGAAGAGACATTACATTCTTAAGAGCTCAAAAACCCTAATCACTGTAGCAAACTAAGAATTGAAGATTGGAAGCTTTGATCGTCGATTAATCGCCTTTGATGCTTGTTGATCTTCATCCTTTACTTCTTGAGCAAGCTACCATTCTCATGGATAGCTAAATCTCTTTTGTATCAAGATAAGATGTAATCTTCCTAGCCTTTTGTATGTTTTTCTTGTGAATATATGTGTATGAACAAGTGATGATCAATATAGATGGTTTAGTTTGTTTATTAAAGCTTTTTCTTTGGTATAAGTGTTTGAGACATCAATATTTGTATCTAGATCTAACTTTATCATCCATCAAACTATAAATTGCAGACATGGATTTAGCGTTTGATGTTTACTTAGTATCGGTTTTAAAACGTATTTGTATTGTTTAAACGGTGGAGAAATCGTCGGTTAAACAATACGGTAAATCTAACTATATCGTTGCGGACACGGACGATATAGGCGTCGATACGTAATTATGTTGATCGTTACCATGTTCATATACGTATATTTATAAGGAGACATACAAATTTAGGTCGATGAAATCGAATCTTGATACATTTTCTTTAACTTAGAACTCTCATTAATTTACTCTTTGCTACTAACAGAATTGAATGATCTTTTGCAAACCTAAAACTAAAGTAACATTAACTCAAGACAAAATAGGCTATAGAACGGCGGTGATATCGCAATAATCCCTGTGGATACGATAATAACGAAAAGTACACCACAATACTCTTTCAACAAAATGGCGCCGTTGCCGGGGATTGTTGTTTAGATATTGCAAGCATTGCAATAGTTTGTTTTGTATTGAGTCTTATAATTAATATCTTGTTTCTAAATTTATTTTCCTTGTGTTTGTTAATTTGCTTGGTTAGTTTTTCAGATTACAGTTTATGCGAGGACGTGTACCTGCAGATCAACTCCTTTTTGATCCTGAGATTGAGAGGACTACTCGTAGAGAGAATAGCAAAACTCGTAGGAGGAGACAACTAGCTAGGGAAAGAAGACAACAACAAGAGGCATCTTCTTCTTCAACTCCGGTTGAAAACTTAGTTGAGGGAGAAATGGCAGGAGAGATTCCTAATGTTCCAGCTCGAGGGCCTTGTGTTAATAGCCCTCGACTCAATGCACAATTTGCTCGTGATCAGGCCAATGGAAGAAACTCCGAGATGAAGACGGGGTTACTTCAATTATTATACCAAAATCCGTTCACAGGGGCAGATCACGAGGATCCATTTACTCATCTAACAAAGTTCTACGAGATCGCCGGAACAATTGGTGCTCCGGAAGACCAAGAAGAACAGGTGTTCAGGAGACTTTTTCCTCATTCCTTAATTGGAAAAGCTAAGGAATGGTACCTTGATCAACCTAATAATGTCATGACAAATTGGAACGAGTTAGAAGAGAAGTTCTTGGATCGGTTCTTTCCTCACAATAGGTTCATGGAAGCGAAAACTTCTATAGCGGTGTTCTCTCAAGGTTCGAATGAATCTCTCAATGAAGCATGGGAGAGGTTCAAGTCCATGGTTAGAAAGTGCAAAGGTCATGGGTTTGATGAATTGTCTCAAATCCATATCTTTAGAAATGGACTCCAACCTCAACCAAAAACTCTTTTAGATGCTACCGCGGGTGGTTCGTTGATGTCAAAAACTGCTGCAGAAGCAATTGCTATCATTGATAGAATGGCTTTGAATGATCATCAAGGGCAACACAACCGTAGTGCATTGCAAAGAAAACCGGGAGTTCTTGAATTGAATACTAGTGATGCAATACTTGCTCAAAACAAGTTATTGACACAACAAGTAGAATTGCTCACTCAACAAATGTCAAAACTCCCTCAACAAATCAAAGAGATAAATGGGAGCCCTTCTAAAAATCAACATGTGATGTGTTGTGAATTGTGTAGGGGTGACCATCAAACAGGTTTTTGTCCTCCACCGGGTGAAGAGGTGAATTATGTGTCTAATCCTAATCAAGGATATGGTGGGAGACAACAACAACAACCTTACAACAATAACCAAGGTTACCAACAAAGAGGTAATCAAGGTTATCAACAAGGATGGAGGCCGGAAGCGGGCCCATCGAATCGTCAAAATCCTTATCAAGGCGGTTATAATCAACAACCTCAACAAACAAAGCTTTCAATCGAGGACACTCTTAGCCAATTCATGCAATTGCAAATTGCAAGCCAAAAGAGTACGGATGCCGCAATAAAGAACCTTGAAACTCAAGTCGGGCAATTGTCAAAGCAACTTGCCGATCAAAACAAAGGTCCTTTTCCGGCTACTACACAAGAAAATCCTCGTGAGCATTGTAAGTCAATTCTAACTCGTAGAGGTAGAAATATTGATATGGGTGTAGGAGAAATAGTTGAGGAGGAAATTGTTGAGAGTGAAAAAGATAGGGTGATTGAAGTAGAAAAAAATGTTGAGGGTGATTTAGTTGAAAATGAGAAAGAGAAAGAATTAGTGGAAAAAGAAACTCTTGAGAAAGTTGTAGAAAAAGAGAGAAAAAAATTGAGTGTGAGTGAAAAGGGAAAGAAGAAGGTGGATGATTCTATACAAGTGAAGAAATTACCTTACCCTCCCGGTCCGTCAAAGAAAGAAGATGCAAAGCACTATGCTCGGTTCTTGGATATTTTTAGCAAGTTGCAAATTAATGTTCCTTTTTCCGAAGCATTAGAGCAAATGCCGATGTATGCAAAATTCATCAAAGACATCATCACTAAGAAGAGAAGATTCTTGGATCCGGAGGTAGTAACGGTGAGCTCTTGTTGTAATGCGTTAATTCAACGCACTACTCCGATAAAATCGAATGATCCTGGGCGGGTAACCTTACCGGTGTCTATTGGAAATGTTCACATAGGCAAAGGTTTGGTAGATACCGGTTCTAGCATTAATTTGATCCCATTGTCTATGGTGAGAAGATTAGGAATCAACGATTTGAAGCCGACAAGAATGACGTTATCATTAGCAGATAAATCCACAGCTCACCCTCATGGAGTTGCGGAAGACTTGCTTGTAAAGGTTGACAAATTTTGGTATCCTGTTGATTTTATCGTCATAGACATGGAAGAAGATCCTGAGATTCCATTGATCTTAGGAAGGCCTTTTATGAAGACGGCCCGAATGATGATAGATATTGATGATGGCTTAATGAAATTAAGGTACCAAGATGAAGAATTATGTCTTGATCTCTTTGAAGCCATCAAGCATCCTAATGATGAGGATGATTGTTTTAGAATCGATGCTACCGAAAGAGCTATTATGAAAGTGGAGAATCAAATGCACTTGTCGAATCCTCTTGAGAAGACTTTAATGGAAGCTCTCGAAGTTCTCACCAAAGATCAAGAGAAGGAAATTGAAGATTGCTTGAGAAATTTAGAGGCTTGTGAGGAGATGAATCCATTTGAAACTCAAATTGAAGAGTTGAAGGATGAACCTAAAGTTGAAGAGCAAAAGGTGGAGTTGAATGTGTTACCGTCTCACTTGAAATACGTGTTTCTCGGTGACAATTCTACTAAGCCGGTTATCATTAATAGTGGTTTGTCTAACAAGGAAGAGCATCGATTGAAGGAAGTGTTGACAAAGAATCAAGAAGCAATAGGATGGGTTTTATCCGACTTGAAGGGTATTAGTCCGGCCTATTGTATGCATAAGATTATGTTAGAAGATGATTTTCGGCCCGTGGCACAACCTCAAAGGCGATTGAATCCAACCATGAAAGAAGTTGTTAGAAAAGAGGTTGTGAAGTTATTAGAGGCGGGGATGATTTATCCCATCTCCGATAGCGAATGGGTGAGCCCGGTGCATGTGGTTCCTAAGAAGGGTGGATTGACAGTTGTGAGAAATGAGAAGAACGAGTTGATTCCTTCGAGAGCGGTGACCGGGTGGCGTATGTGTATTGATTATAGGAGGTTGAACCAAGCAACAAGAAAAGATCACTTTCCATTACCTTTTATGGATCAAATGTTAGAGAGGTTAGCCGGAAGAAATTTCTATTGTTTCTTGGATGGTTATTCGGGATACAATCAAATATCAGTGAATCCGGCGGACCACGAGAAAACTGCTTTTACTTGTCCTTTTGGCGTTTTCGCATACCGAAGAATGCCATTTGGACTATGTAATGCTCCTGCAACATTTCAAAGGTGCATGCAAGCTATCTTCTCAGATTTGATCGAGAAATGCATTGAGGTTTTCATGGATGATTTTTCTGTGTACGGGTCGTCATTTGACTTGTGCTTAAAGAACCTTGATGTGGTAATGGAGAGATGCATTGAAACAAATTTGGTTCTCAACTGGGAGAAATGCACTTTCATGGTGACGGATGGGATTGTTCTTGGCCACAAGGTTTCTTCAAAGGGGCTTGAGGTCGATCCGGCAAAAATTGAAGTTATTGAAAAGCTTCCCCCTCCGGTGAATGTGAAAGGCATAAGGAGCTTCTTGGGACATGCTGGGTTCTATAGAAGATTCATCAAGGATTTCTCCAAGGTCGCAAAGCCTTTGAGTAATTTGCTCAACAAAGGTATGGAATTTAATTTTGATGAATCATGTCTAAAAGCTTTCCTAGAACTTAAAGCAAATTTGACCACCACACCCATAATTGTCGCTCCTAATTGGTCGCTTGAGTTTGAACTCATGTGCGATGCGAGTGACTATGCGGTTGGTGCGGTCTTAGGCCAAAGGAAGAACAAACAATTCCATGCTATACATTATGCGAGCAAAGTTTTAAATGAGGCACAGGTTAACTATGCCACTACCGAAAAAGAATTGCTCGCAATTGTATTTGCATTGGAAAAGTTTCGCTCTTACCTCATTGGTTCTAAAGTTGTGTGTTATACTGATCATGCCGCAATCAAATATCTTCTTACCAAGCCTGATTCAAAACAAAGGCTTATTCGGTGGATTCTTTTGCTTCAAGAATTTGATCTTGAAGTGAAAGATAAGAAAGGTACAGAAAATTTGATTGCGGATCATTTGTCTCGGTTAGTGAATACCGAGGTGACAAACAATGAAAAAGAGGTGAGGGAAGAATTCCCAGATGAAAAACTGTACATGGTACAAGAAGTTAGACCCTGGTTCGCAGATATGGCTAATCATAAAGCATCTGGCTGGATACCGGAGGATCTAACTTGGAATCAAAGAAAAAAGTTTTTAAACGATGCTAATTTTTATGTTTGGGATGATCCTCACTTGTTTAAGTTGAGTAGTGACAATCTTTTGAGAAGATGTGTCGCGGATGAGGAGGCAAAAAGCATTTTGTGGCATTGCCACAATTCGCCTTATGGTGGTCATTTTAATGGTTTGCGTACTGCCACAAAAGTCCTTCAATCGGGATTTTGGTGGCCTACTTTGTTCAAAGATGCTTACCACCATGTTGCCTCATGCGACAGTTGTCAAAGAACTGGTGGAATAGGGAAAAGAGAGGAAATGCCCCTCCAAAGTATTGTAGAAGTTGAGGTATTCGATTGTTGGGGCATTGATTTTGTTGGACCATTCCCTTCCTCAATGTCAAATGAATACATCTTGGTAGCTGTTGATTACGTGTCTAAGTGGGTGGAAGCGATTGCTTCACCCAAAGCGGATGGTAAGACCGTGATAAAGTTTTTGAAGAGAAATATATTTTCGCGGTTTGGCTCGCCAAGAGTGATAATTAGTGATGGTGGATCTCATTTTTGTAATGCTCCGCTTGAAAAAGTGTTGGAGCAATATGGAGTAAAGCACAAGGTAGCTACTCCATATCATCCACAAACTAATGGGCAAGTTGAGAGGACCAATAGAGAGATTAAGAGAATTCTTGAGAAAACTGTGTCTAGCTCTAGGAAGGATTGGTCAATGAAGTTAGATGAAACCTTGTGGGCGTATCGGACAGCTTTCAAAGCACCGATCGGTCTTACACCATTCCAAATGGTGTATGGTAAAAGTTGCCACCTTCCCGTAGAACTAGAACATAAGGCATATTGGGCCTTGAAGCTTTTGAATTTTGACCACAAGTTGTGTGGAGAGAGAAGAAAAATCCAACTTAATGAGTTGGAAGAGATGAGATTGCATGCCTATAAGTCCAATTCGATTTACAAGGAAAAGACCAAATTCTATCATGATAGTAAGGTTAGAATGAAGGACTTTAAGGTAGGGCAATTAGTTTTACTCTTCAATTCCCGGTTAAGACTTTTCCCGGGAAAGTTGAAGTCTAAATGGTCCGGACCGTTTTTGGTCAAAGAAGTGAGAAGCCAAGGGGCTATTGTGATAGAGGACCAAAAATCAAACCAAGAGTGGGTAGTAAATGGTCAGAGGTTGAAGGTGTATCGAGGAAGCGATTTTAATCGTGAAACTTGCGTTTTATCGTTTGGCGATCCTTGATTGCCTTTGACCGTCGAGCTGACCGACGTTAAACAAAGCGCTCTTGGGAGGCACCCCAAGTTGTATATATTCACTTGTATTTGTGTTCTTTTTGCAGGTGGGATTTTTGAGTTGTCGTCGAGCCAGAAACGATCTACCGGTATTTTTGGGCGTGCTGAAACAATGCAGTTTTTCTGCTGTTTCTGGTGTAGCGCGCGTCGCACCCATATGCGCGCGTCGCGCGCTATGTGAACTCAAGGACCCCCTTCCAGGCAGAGATGAGGGCGCGTCGCGCCTATTCTGCGCGCGTCGCGCGCTGTACATATTTTTGAAAAAAAATAATTTTGATTTGGGCCCACCCATGCTGGGCCCGACCCGGTTTCGTTGGCAGAGGTTTAGTTAGGGTTTTGGAGGTCTTTGCCTCCATTCCACCCTTTCTCCTCTTTGTTCCAAGAAAAGAAAGAAACACAACACACACTTGTTGCATTTCCTCACTAATTTCGTCACTCCACTGTCATCAATCATCAAAGGTTTGTCTATCTTCTTCTCTATTTCCATTAATTTAAGTTTTAGTTGTTAGGTTTTTAGATTTAGGAATATTTTGAATAATTTTGAAAAACTAGGTTAGAAAACAATCGTTTGCTATATCTTATGCTTTCTGGAACCTTTGGAAGGGAGGAGAAGCTTGTCTCCTCTTCTGTTTTGCAGATTTCTGAAGAATTTTTCTGGGTTTCGCAGAGCGCGCGTCGCGCCCTGTTCAGCGCGCGTCGCGCCCTGGGTTCATCTCTAAAAATTTTTTTTTATGTTGTTTAGGGTGTAGATAGGGTCTGTTTTGTGATTGATGATGACTGTGGATTGATATAGGCTATTCAAATAGAGGTTATACTAACTTTGTTTCAATTTGTGTGTTTTGTTTGATTTTAAATTTGTGCAGGAATGGCACCCTTTTTAAAGAGAAAGAAGACTGGTTCTGGTGAGGGATCTTCCTCACAAGCTGGCAGGTTTGATCGGACGAAGTTTCTAGGTCCGGAGCAAGAGGCGAGGTACCATGAGCTTGAAAGCCGCGTGGTGTGGAGTGAACGCACGGTGGTTCCTATTGACCACGGCCTTTTCCAAAGGGCGTGGACTGCTTTGTCTGAAACATGCTGGGACAAGTTGTTCACTCCACCAAAATTCTATCAGGTGGAAATTGTCAGAGAATTCTACGCAAACGCCTTGCCTCCGAGCGGTTGGTCAGGTACTGAAGCTTACCCGTTTAAAACATGGGTGAGAGGTAAGGCCATTGATTTTAGCAAAGAGGCTATTTTTGATTTTCTGGATAACCCTCTTGCTTTGGTAGAAGAATGCCAGTACCATCCCAGGTTGAATAGAGGGAACTGGGACGTGGAGAGTATTAGGGAGAGGATTTGCAGGACTGGTTTCACCTATACTCTGACTAAAGCTGGGCTGCCAAAGACTTTTACTCGTAGTCAGTTGACGGAGGAGGCTCAGTTGGTGGCTTCGGTGGTCCTTTACAACATTAGGCCACGGAGTCACACTTCTTCCCTCACCATTGATACGGCAGGTTTGGTTCAGGGTATTCTGAATGGTGATAATATTGATGTGTCCAGGATTGTGGCGAATGAGCTGAAAAGAGTCGCCCTGAATGGGACTCTTCATGGAGATGGGGTGAAATGTAGGTTGATTTTTCCTGGTTTAATAATGGGTTTGTGCAGGAAGGCTGATGTCCGGTTTCCACCTGGTGGTAGGATTCCCATGGATGGTGTTATAGATGATATTTTTGCTAACAGGTACTGTTTGCCTGGAGGTCGTCCTTTTGGTGTTGCTGCTGGTGCATCTGACCTTCCCGATGCTTCTCAAGCTGGTACCCGGGATGATCTATCTGCTTATGCTTCATGGCCTGAGGGCAGGCCAGATCCTGAGGAGGGGATGGCTGATGCTGATGAGGATACTTCTGATGAGGAGTAGTTTTGTTTTACTGTTTTATTTTTATTGTTTTTAGTTTTATGTTAAATCAATTTTTAGTTACTTTGTTTTTAATATTTATAGTTTTGTTCCATCCTTTTGGATGAGGTACTTTGAAAGGGCTAAGTTTACGCCTTTGGATAGTTAACACCTGTTTGGTGTGATTTTTATTTTATATAAGTTCAGTTTATTTTATTTTTGCATTTATTTATTTTTAAGTAGTTTATTTTAGTTTAGTGTTTATATTTTAGAAATAATGGTTTGATAAGTTGTCCTGATGATTAATTAGCTGGAACACGAATTTTTGTTGCCACGATGAATTTGGATGATGCAACACAATTTGAGTGGTGATGATATAAGTTGAAAACTGTACGCGCAAGGTACATCCTTTATCGTTTTATTTATCAAGTACCTTTGATTCTGATGCTTTTAATTGTACAAATTAGTTGTCATTAATTTCTGTGGATAAAATTAGTTCAATTGTGAATCACTTTAGCCTAGCTGTAGTTGTGAGGAGACTTTCCACTGTGTATATATATAAATTGTGCTGGATACCAGCAATGTGCGTTTTAACTCGTTTTTATTATGATTAATCTTGCATTATTATTAAATTGTGTTAAGCATGAAAGTGATCAAGGCGTTTTGTTCTGCACTATGAGAAAAACTTCCAATCCAAATGTAACCTACCCGGTAAGTGTGTGAGTATTTGCTAACCACTTTGAGCCGTTTTCCAAGATTCTTATCGGTTAAGCTTATGTTGTATATAGATCTCTATACCGATTTTTGATAGAATCTTGATGATTTTCTTTTCTTTCTACCTTGAACTGTTGCCATTTGATATGGTAAGGATTGATTCCTTTTTGCCTTAGAATAGGGAGCATTCTTAGTGATGTCTTGGTAATATACAAGTTGGGGAGAATGAAATAAAGGTGTACATTGGTGAGGATAAATCAAAAGATAGTGCTCAAGGGGTATATATTTATGTATATAAAGAAAAAATAAAAAAAAATAATAAAAAAAAATATATAAAAAGAAAGAAAGAAAAGAATTTTGTGACCCTTGAGCAAGTAATGAATAATGTGGTGAACTTGGTTGTTTAGGCTGTGATAATTGAATTTGAATGCTCTCTTAGGTTTTGACACTTTCGTTTCAATGGCCGTGAGATATGACACTTCCTTGTTAACCAAGCCAAGCTACAACCCGAAAGTCCTTAGTGATTCATGCTTATACACTTTTTATATGTCTTATGCTTAGATGAGTTTATAATTAATTCGGTATGTTTGCGTCATTGTCTGGTGAGTGTTAGGATCCTCCATTTTTGTTCTCTCAGTAGAGAAATACGTAGGTGTGATTCATTCTTGAACTTCTTTTGCTTTGTGGAATTTCTGACATAGAATTTGTATATAGGATTAGCATTGTTATCATGGTACTTTGATGAAAACTGGTAAGGATTGATCTTTGTGTACTTTTGGAATTTGAACCATTCAATTGTTCTTGTTTCTACCTTGTTGTTTCATTTGTGATATTTTTTGTTCCCGGTAATTTATCATTGTTTTGTTTGAGGACAAACAAGAGTTTAAGTTGGGGAGAGTTGTTAGGTGCCAAATTGTGTTTATATTTAGTTTAATTAATGGCACCTTTCGACCGTTTTTATCGGATATTCGTACAATTCCCTGAAGTTTTAGATAATTATTTATAGTTTATAATATTAAGCTTTCATTTTATGTTAATATGTGTTTTAGTTATGATTTTGTAGGTTTTAGCCAATTTTGGGGAAGTTTGGAGCTTGTTTTGAGCTTTGCAAGAGAGTGCCTGGCAGAAGTTAGCGCGCCTCGCGCGGAGATGTGGGCGCGTCGCGCCCTAGGCAAGATATTTTGGAGCTTCAAAGCAGAGAGTTGCGCGCGTCACGCGCATGGGCGGTTTAAATTTCTTTAGTGTAATGGCGCGAAGCGCGCTGGAGGGCGCGACGCGCCCTGGACAGAAAATGGTTTTACTATATAAAGAGTAATTCTGAATTTTGGAAGAGACATTACATTCTTAAGAGCTCAAAAACCCTAATCACTGTAGCAAACTAAGAATTGAAGATTGGAAGCTTTGATCGTCGATTAATCGCCTTTGATGCTTGTTGATCTTCATCCTTTACTTCTTGAGCAAGCTACCATTCTCATGGATAGCTAAATCTCTTTTGTATCAAGATAAGATGTAATCTTCCTAGCCTTTTGTATGTTTTTCTTGTGAATATATGTGTATGAACAAGTGATGATCAATATAGATGGTTTAGTTTGTTTATTAAAGCTTTTTCTTTGGTATAAGTGTTTGAGACATCAATATTTGTATCTAGATCTAACTTTATCATCCATCAAACTATAAATTGCAGACATGTATTTAGCGTTTGATGTTTACTTAGTATCGGTTTTAAAACGTATTTGTATTGTTTAAACGGTGGAGAAATCGTCGGTTAAACAATACGGTAAATCTAACTATATCGTTGCGGACACGGACGATATAGGCGTCGATACGTAATTATCTTGATCGTTACCATGTTCATATACGTATATTTATAAGGAGACATACAAATTTAGGTCGATGAAATCGAATCTTGATACATTTTCTTTAACTTAGAACTCTCATTAATTTACTCTTTGCTACTAACAGAATTGAATGATCTTTTGCAAACCTAAAACTAAAGTAACATTAACTCAAGACAAAATAGGCTATAGAACGGCGGTGATATCGCAATAATCCCTGTGGATACGATAATAACGAAAAGTACACCACAATACTCTTTCAACAATCTCTTCGTCTTCCAAACCCTTGATGAAGCTATCTTTTCTCTGCTTTGGAATTCTATCGTACGATCAAAAAGTGCCTTCTCCTTGTCTCTCAATTCTCTTTTAATCCCTCTAGGTTTTCAGATCCCAGCCAGAATACCAAAATTGCCCCAGGGTCTTTAAAATTGTAAAAACATCAAAATTCAGAAACTCTGTCCGCACCCGCTGACACGGCCGTGTCACTTGACACAGGCTAACCATGTCAGCTTCTGCCACTTTTGGGGAGAATTCTTCAGCAGGTTGGACACGGCCGTGTCATCTGACACGGTTTGACCGTGTCGGCCTCTGAATTCATAGTTTGGATTTGACTTCAACATCAAAGTTGTAGCCCTTTTCGTTAGCGAAATTTTGCCACCGGAACCGCGTCATTCCAATTACGAAGCTCCAGTTATGATCAAAATACTACACGCTTGTCACGATTTTCAGCTTCTTTTACACCAACACTTGTGCAATTTCCATCTGATCCAGAATTAACCTACAACCACCAAGTAGAGAGATCAAAAGCATCTAAAAAGACATGATAAAGGGCACGAAAACATAATGCAAGCAATTAACTAATATTAAAGGAATCAACGAAAAACTCTTGAAAACAACCACAAAGTGTTACCAAGTATGACGATCTTATGCCGAATTTATGACGAAACTAAGTAGAAATGGTGACCGATCACAAACCCAAACTTATCTCATTGCTTGTCCTCAAGTGATGCAAGATATCAAACCGAGGTCACCTTAAACTTTTCTTTTCCACAACATAGTCGATGTCTTTCGCAACTTTCTTCCCTTTCTTGATTAAGCTTTTGGGCTTATCGAACCTTGTTTCCCATCACACTTCACAACAGAGTGTATTTCACCTGCAAACTTTTCACACTTCTCACATTGTCTCTCGGGGTTAGAGTGTTTTTCGCTCAACATCACGATATGCAATATCAACCCTTGACTTTGCATACATCCTACTTTCACTACACAAAAAGAATTCATACACTTTTGAGGACTTTTTAGGTTGTAACGGGGCTGAGGTGGAAGGACGGATAAACAAGCAATTGATATGCAACTGGTTTGTGAACTAGCATTTATGTTATTCTTCTTGTCTTTGTGTTCGGTTTTGTGTGAGGGGGTTTCTTCTTAGACTCTCCTTTTTACCTAATTACTGGGTAATCAACATCGTTCGAGTCTTTCAAATCTTTTTAGGCAAGTGTTTCAAACTATTTTTTTTTCTCGTTTCGCGCCGCGTGCATATGTTGTGCCGCGAACTCGTTTGTGTGGTTCAGGTCGCGCCGCGAACCTTGGTTGCGCCGCGTGCTGTAGCGATGGTTGTTTTCTTGGAAAAGTTAAATGATGTGTAACTTTCGAACCGTAGGTCTGTTTTTAGTGTTGTTTCGAGCACGATGAATCTTACGAGATGGTCTACGTGTTTAAATGATGGAATGAGGTGTGAATCCAAATATTTTTAAATATGATTTTTATTTCTTGGTGAATGATGTATTGTACATATATGTGACGAGATGTGTTAAATACATGTTATGTTGAAATATTAATCATGTGACGATTTGTTTAATTGGATGATGTATTGTTGACATATATGATGAAATGTGACAATATAAGATGTTGTTTTGAAAAACATTATGATGTGATGATTTGTTGAGAATTATATGATGATGATTGATTGTTGTGGAATGATGTGGATACATGTGTGTTCTTCTTATTGATGATGATGATTGATGTGGACACATGTATGTTCTTTAATGATGATGATGATGATGATTGATTGTATTTGAATGATGCTAATGTATATAAACATACTTTGATGATTATGATGATGTTGATGATGATGATGAAATGAGTATTTGACGATGTTACTCATTAGACTTGACGATGGTATAAGTATGTTCATGTATGTTTGCATTCATTCATGTTCATTGATGATACTGTATCCATAAGGGTGTGTTGGATCAGTGAAGGGCATGATTCCCATTGTGTGGAATCTGTGCTGGCAGGGCCGTATCTTGATGATGTTGGATCGGTCATGGGTTATTCCCATTTGATGAGGTTGGTACCACATGCATAGTGTCAGTTCATACATATGCATACTTTTATAACATGATTGGAAGTATTCCAGTGTTATAAATATTGATGATGTGTTGGTTGCGTGTTTTGTTGAATTAATGTTGAGTATGATTATCTGTTTGAAAGATGTGTTCTGTTGGCATTTGTGTAAATGATGGACGTTCCTGATAATCTGAATATGATGAAATTGGGTGAATGATATAACTATGATGTGTTGTTATTTAAGATGCAATAACATTTGTTAACTGTGATGAGACTCACCCTTACTGTTGACATTTTCAGATTGAGGATAGCTGCTTTCGACTTGGTGAGGATTAGCTCATAAGTCAGTGTATTAGTGTAGCGTCAGGTGTCATGCTCTGATATTGTAACACTAGGGGAACGCTAGTTTAGAGTTTATGATGATACTCTATCATGTTGTTATTGTATTAATTTTGTGGGATATTGCATAGATGATGTTATGCTTATCTGTATGATGAATTCCCTGTTGTGTTAACATGAGATGTTTATGTATTATGATGAATTGTTCCTTAGTGAAAGCATGACAATGAAGTTATGATAAATTTGTTTTAATTGGAATTGTGGCACCCTTGTTTTCATGTTTTACTCTGAATTATTTTATTAATTTCCGCGGGGTTCAGAAGGGTGTTACAATAATGGTATCAGAGCAGGTCGGTACGTCCGGCCAATTGTCGAGTCAGTTGAGTTGCGCGACAGTTGTATACTGTCGGCATTTTATCCCTTGGTACACGACATGTGAGTGAATCATTGTCGGTACTTGTTTGTTTTGTTGCAGGTGTTAGATTGAAACAAGTGGGGGAGAAGCTTTGCTTCTCGGTTATGTTTCAGTTGTAAGATGATTGATTCAGTAGGCTATTGTTGGCAACAGTGCAAGCGTTGTTAGAGTTTGTTGTTTCCCGAATGGAAGGTGACTTGGAATTAAGATTTGACTGGTAATTGAGTTGGAACATCTTGAAAGAAGATGATTAGAAGTATTTCGTGATTAATTGTAGGAGAGGAAAATTAGAAAGTTGCGATGTGTCAGCTCTGTTGGTGTGCTGCGAAGTTGTCAGTTGAGTAGCCTTGCGTCTCGGAAGAGGTTCAGTTACGAGTTTGCAAGGAGGATTGCTGTCGTGATGTTTCAGAAAGCGGACTTCGGCGAGGGAATGTGTCGCTTAAGTTATAAGAATGTTTGGAAGTGAAGAGATACGATGAGGGGCTGTTTGGAATGTGGTCAAGTTGAAGAGAATGAGTTTTCGAGTGAGATTTTCGTAAGCAAAACGCAGGAAAATTGCTGAATAGCTGCAGAACTTCGAAAATTCATAACTGGAGTTCTGGACATCCGAATTGAGTTCCGTTTGAAGCGTCGGAAAGCTAACGAGATGAACTTTGTTATAAAAATAGTTGCAGCAGCTATAACGTATTTAATTGCAATAGAATGACTTCGGAAAGAGGTGAAGTTACGGTTACTCTTGTTCTTATAACTAGACTTGTTTATTGGTACTGCACGGGATGTCAGTGTCAGTGTTGAACGGATTGAAGGAATAATTAGAAGGTTTGTTGAGAAGTAATTTTAAGAATTGGATGTACCATTTGAAGAGTTTTGGGAATACCGTATAGAGCGTCGCTGCATGATGTCGATGTTGCATTTCGAATAACGATGGAAAATTCATATCTTGGGTTCCGAGTGTCAGATTGACGTGTCGTTTGAACCTACGAAAAGGAGAGATTATGTTCTACCTTATGGGAGAGTTATAAATACAGTAGATTGATCCTATAAGGAGATATTGTGAAGTCGGTTAAGGAAGCGTGAAACTTGTTGAATAGGAATGCCTACTACCGTGATTGTTTGAAACAAAATTGAGTGGAACATGTTATTGATGAGATGTTCGGTAATAAAGATGGTTTGAGGGCCGATGGATTTTAGTGAGAAGTGAATTAGTAGTAAAGATGGGATAAACTTTAGAACTCTTGGAATCGTATTTGTGATGGCAAAGTAACGATAAGTATAAAAGAAGAATTTTAGAGGAATTCTGACACCTATTGATGTGAGGAAGACTTCGTTGAGATTCCGAGTGGAATGATATTTGGACGTGAAGGATGTCATGGAATTTGGATTAAAACCACGAGTTATGAATGTAGTCTTGGTCTTGCAAGTTAGTTGTATGGTTCAGGATTTGAAGTGTTTAGTGATCATAAGAGTTGAAGTACCTCTTTGGTCAGAAAGGGGCTTAATATGAGGCAGCAGAGATGGTTAGAGTATATTTTTTTTAGGATTAAGATTTTGGTTTGAATTACCATCCTGGTAAGAAAAATGTTGAGCTATTGTGTTGCGTAGGAAGTCTTTAAATATGTCGGTGCTAATGGTGAAGGAGTTGGATTTAATTGGACAATTTAGAGACTTGAGTTGGTATGTGAAGGTGATCCTAATAGTGTTAGTTGGGTATGCTAAGGCTGACTAGTGGTATTCTTGACGAGATTAGAGAAGGTCAGAAAGATGATGTTGAGTTGATCGATAGGTTGACTTTGAATTACCAAGGTAAAGGCAGTGAATTCAGAATTGACGGGAATAATATAATGAGGTTGAATGATTGGATTTGTGTTTATGATGTTTTGAGCTTCGGAAGAATATTCTAGAAGAAGGACACTGTAGTGGATTATTGAACTATGACGATGTTAATGAGTTTGGGTGCAAACTCGGAAATGGACACTATTATATAGTAACGACGGTTTATGCTGAAATATGATTTTCAACTATCTATTGACAAATTTAGGACTTGATCACCCTAAATCTCTTGTTGGTAGTAGATGGAATCATATAGATGAGATGAGCTTGTTTTGTTACCTTAATGGTATAAGATGTGATGAATGTGAAGCCGTGGGAATAATCACTCACTATGTTGTGTGAATTTATGAAGAGGTGAATATGAAAGAGTGCAACATGATGGACAAATGACTTAAGACGGGTAATCAGAGTCGCACAGCGAAAGTGTGATGTGGAGTAGTGTTATGAGTACTACTCGTGGGAAGTGAGGAATTAATATGTCAAAAGCTTACATAGAGAATATGTGTTGATCTATATGTTGGATTTAGAATCCAGTGGATGTAAGGATGTCGTGTTGAAGAATTATAACTCTTTTGAATAATTGCCGAGATGATGAATATGTTATTACGGTTGTACGTAGTTAACGAGTATGTATTCGGCGAAATTAAAACGAAGAATTGATACTATATGATGCTGTAATAATTTTGTGTTGTTATTAAGGTGATATTGTAGATTCCAGATATAATGAGTAATTACACTCTATGAAGGACGAAGTGGATTTAATTCTTAAAAGAGAGTGGGACTCAGTTGGGCTATTCTGTAAGCAATGGTATATTGATGCTAATGAGTGTGACTATAATTACTGATGTGTACTTGTTCTGATGGTTAGGATGTTTAAATAGAGGAAGTAAATTAGGAATTGGTTTTCGTTGGATGCGAGTAAGGATTGCTAAGTGGAAGATTAGTACCATGAATGATGAGGAATGATTCTTGGACGAATGAGTAAAGAGAGTCGGAATCGGGTGAAACTCAGAAATATATTTGGTATAGATGATTGTGATGAGTAATCAGAGTAGTGCGGAAAAAGCGGAATGTAACGTGTTGGATAATTGCTGGTGTGATTTAAGAGGAGTCAGATAATTGGAATTTAATGGTATAGGAATATGAGTATTGAGTTTCTTGAAGGAAGCGGTTGGTGAAAAGTGTAAGTATTACCTTATCACTCAGATGGAAAAGTGTGTCTGAGGATGATAAGTTCGGTAGATGGTATGCATCCCTACAGTGTTGATCAGTGTGATCACACTATGGATTGTGTAATTGTATTACTCAGTTGTTAAGCGTATTATATAGGTTGTACCTCAATGTTCTATTGTTGTTAACCTTTTGGAGATATAGCGAGTGGTATCCTTTTGGATGGTCAAATGCGACGTAAGAACTGGGATTTGAATGTATGAAACATGTTTCCTGTTGGTTATGTCAGATGGATTTTTGAGGATTGACTGATGGTAATGTTAATTGAGAGCTGGAGAGTCAGGTGAAGGACTCTTATACGAGCTGGTTACTTGAGGTATATTTTCGAGGACGAAAACTCTTTTAGTGGGGGAGAGTTGTAACACCCCATATTTTCTAATTTTAATTTAATCGGAAATTAAATTATTATTTGGAATTATTCGGTATTTTGTGGAATTATTTAGAAAGAATTATGAGATGGGCTATTGGGCCAAGTGTGGTGTTAGTAAAGAGGGGGTGCTATGTTAGTAAAGCCCTTTACTAATTAAAATGTTATTTTTCATAAATAATAAGGAAAATTGGGAGAAAGGAAAAAGGAACGTGAAAAGCAGAGCAGAGGAGATGAGAGATTGGAAAGCTGGTACGTGAAGAGGAACAAAGAGGAAAAGAACCAATCAAGAATCTTTGGCTAAGGTAAGGGGGGACTCTCTGGTTATCATCTATTATCGTGTTCTTAGATAATAATATTGATTAGGGATGTTGTTAAGTCAATTGGATTATATGTTAGGTTTGGGGAGGTTATGAATTGATGAAAATTGCATGGATTATTGATTGATTTATGTGTTGTTTTGATGTGTGTTGATGAATAGTGATGCAATTGATGATTAACTGCCTGTATATGATGTTTGGAGTTAGTTTTGGACTCAAATTGGGCGAGATCGCAGGATCTGACGCAGACCCGAAAGCCTATGAAATCGCCAGTTCGCGCCGCGTCCCAGTGTTGGCGCCGCGAAGGCGTACTTATTTTCTCGTTTCACGCCGCGTGCATATGTTGCGCCTCGAACTCGTTTGTGTGGTTCAGGTCGCGCCGCGAACCTTGGTTGCGCCGCGTGTTGTAGCGATGGTTGTTTTCTTGGAAAAGTTAAATGATGTGTAACTTTCGAACCGTAGGTCTGTTTTTAGTGTCGTTTCGAGCACGATGAATCTTACGAGATGGTCTACGTGTTTAAATGATGGAATGAGGTGTGAATCCAAATATTTTTAAATATGATTTTTATTTCTTGGTGAATGATGTATTGTACATATATGTGATGAGAGGTGTTAAATACATGCTATGTTGAAATATTAATCATGTGACGATTTGTTTAATTGGATGATGTATTGTTGACATATATGATGAAATGTGACAATATAAGATGTTGTTTTGAAAAACATTATGATGTGATGATTTGTTGAGAATTATATGATGACGATTGATTGTTTTGGAATGATGTGGATACATGTGTGTTCTTCTTATTGATGATGATGATTGATGTGGACACATGTATGTTCTTTAATGATGATGATGATGATTGATTGTATTTGAATGATGCTAATGTATATAAACATACTTTGATGATTATGATGATGTTGATGATGATGATGAAATGAGTATTTGACGATGTTACTCATTAGACGTGACGATGGTATAAGTATGTTCATGTATGTTTGCATTCATTCATGTTCATTGATGATACTGTATCCATAAGGGTGTGTTGGATCAGTGAAGGGCATGATTCCCATTGTGTGGAATATGTGCTGGCAGGGCCGTATCTTGATGATGTTGGATCGGTCATGGGTTATTCCCATTTGATGAGGTTGGTACCACATGCATAGTGTCAGTTCATACATATGCATACTTTTATAACATGATTGGAAGTATTCCAGTGTTATAAATATTGATGATGTGTTGGTTGCGTGTTTTGTTGAATTAATGTTGAGTATGATTGTATGTTTGAAAGATGTGTTCTGTTGGCATTTGTGTAAATGATGGACGTTCCTGATAATCTGAATATGATGAAATTGGGTGAATGATATAACTATGATGTGTTGTTATTTAAGATGCAATAACATTTGTTAACTGTGATGAGACTCACCCTTACTGTTTACATTTTCAGATTGAGGATAGCTGCTTTCGACTTGGTGAGGATTAGCTCATAAGTCAGTATATTAGTGTAGCGTCAGGTGTCATGCTCTGATATTGTAACACTGGGGGAACGCTAGTTTAGAGTTTATGATGATACTCTATCATGTTGTTATTGTATTAATTTTGTGGGATATTGCATAGATGATGTTATGCTTATCCGTATGATGAATTTTCCGCTGTGTTAACATGAGATGTTTATGTATTATGATGAATTGTTCCTTAGTGAAAGCGTGACAATGAAGTTATGATAAATTTGTTTTAATTGGAATTGTGGCACCCTTGTTTTCATGTTTTACTCTGAATTATTTTATTAATTTCCGCGGGGTTCAGAAGGGTGCTACATGAAGGTTCCTCAACCAAATCCAATGGTTGATGAAGCTATAAGAGTTTGCTTGGCACTGTGCCAAGAAACTGCACCACCAACCAACATGTATATATAGCCTGGAGTGGATCTTTTACTATATTGGCATCTAGATATACGCTCCTTAGCATCCCTAGATTTTTTCTCTATGTTGATCTCATCGCCCTTTATGTAACATTCGGCGTACGTCATTATCTTCACCATGGAACAGAAGGTCTCTGAGCGAGGGATTCAACAAAATATTCTACGCTTAATCTGTTTTGGAAGGTTATTGCAAACATTTCCTAGTTTGGTTTAAGGCCTTGATAGTCGCCTCGTTAAATCCGGTGAGATACTCCCTTAGGGAATCTACAGGTCTTTGGTGGATATTTAACAGGCTAATGGTTGGCATCTTTTAATGTTTGCTCGTCGAGAATTGATGGGCAAACTTCTTCCTCAAGTCCTGATAGTTAATGATTAATAGTCTTGGAAGGCTCATATACCACCTCAGTGCAGCATCTTTGAAGGTTCTTGGAAGGAATTTGTATTTTAGTGAGTCTGAGGCTCCGATGATCGCCATCTATGTGTTAATGGAGGCGTCATGCTCTTGGGGTCGCTCATTCTATTGAATTTTAGGAGTGAATGTGACTTGAAACTTTCTGGTACGGGAGCCTCTCAATTGTCTTAAGAGAGAGGTTAAGGTCCAAAAATTCTCCCTCCTTAGTGGCATCGACCACTTGTTCGCGCTGCTGAAGGTTAAGGGCATTGTCCTTCAAGATCTGATACTGGTGTGCAAATCGTCGTTGTCGAAGACGCAGACAACGAGTTGATCATCGTTTATGAGAATGGACCATGTCAATTTTACAAGCCCATGATGGGCATCAATGTACTTGATAAAAAGTACAATGAAGATAACCCTTTGTTGTGTAGGATTGTATGTGATGTTTACGGTATTTTGCCATATTTAGAACTGGGTCAAGTAGAGTTGTCAGAAGCTTTGTGTAAGGCTTTCTAGATCTAAGATTGGATATCCTTCTTAGTTTTAAGGATGAGGTATTTATAGAGGCTCCTAAGGTCTGGGATAGAGAACTAGAAAGCATATTTCCTTGCTTCCATTATCATAGAATGTGGCAAAGAGGAGACTTGCCCTCCCTGGAATCATGGGGGGAGTGATTTTTTGTTTTAGTGCTCTTAGTATTAGGTAAAAGTTCTTTTTTATTCTTTAGAATTTATTATAATCTAAAATAAAATAAATATTTTTAAATGCATTAAAAAAATAAACAAACTTGGTATTAAAAATATTATGAATCTTTTAATGCAACTTTTCTCCATTCTTTTCTTCTGTCGTTTTCACTACATCATCTTTTTGCCCTTTATAGGTACTAACTCATACTCTATCATTTGTCTTCTGTTGGCAAAATTTAAATATATGCGTTGAAACATTTTGATATTGTGTCGCATATATATTTAAAATGATTTTCATGTATTTATTGTTACATTTAATTTTTATCGTACCTGATCATAATGGATCGTCGATGATCTGCAAAGTGATGGACTTTTGAGAATAGAGGGTACAAAAGTTAGAGTAAGTATAAATGAATATCTGACCCTCTGGTGAAAGAGGGTATTTATAGCCCCAGCGTTGGGCCAAGATTCCCTATTTTAGGCTGGATTACTAGAGTCTCGAAGATAAGAAACTGTCAGGGTCCTACGTGCTAGGGCAGAGTCAGCAAGTGACTCACATTCTGGATGAACTGACTGTAGGGTTCGGATGTCAATGACCGAGTTTTCAGCTAATAGGTTGACCATGTACTCACCGTGGGGCTCGTATGTTTGACGCTCCAACGGTCATCAGGAGACATGCGCCTGATTAGGGCTGGACCCTGAATTGGGCTTGTTCGGCCCAGACTAGAACAATTTTATTAAATTAAAATTAAATAATAATAAATAAGTAATAATATAACCACAAAATAATTGATTAAAGAATGTCCTTTCATATTATTTTACATTTATCAACTACTAAAATCACTAATTTGACAAATACTTGAGCTTTCTTTGCTAAAAACAGCACTTGATTTATAAGTTAAACGATAGGTTATAGTTATTTGGTAAAATTTGTGGTTTAATTAGCTGATAAATATAAAATAACATAAAAGGACAGTTGAAGAGATATAAAATCAATGGATTAATGAAACCACTCAAATCCTACCGACAATTTTTATATTTACATAATTTTGTGCAAAAAAATATTTACAAAGAAACTTTTCTTAAAAACTTCAAGTGAAAATTTGGTTTGAATAGTTATTTTTAAAATGTTATTTTAGGTATTTCATTTTTTTATTAAAAAAAATTGGATATTAAAATTTTAAAAAATTACTTAATTTTGAAGCTATTTCAAATAAATTTTTATAAAAAATCATTTTTGAAATATAATTTTTTTTTAAAAATTGCGATTTTGACTAGGATATGATCTTCGATAATGTATGTTTATATTATAAGATGTCAAAATTAATGTTTCATTTTAGAAAAAATAAATATAAAAAATTTATAATATTTTAAAAAATTATTTTATGAAAATTATTCTCAAAAATAAAAATAAAAAAATTATTTTTTTAAAGTTGAAACAAATATGTCCAATATCTTATCCTTAGTATAGTAAAACAAAATAGTAGAAAAAATCAATCTAAGAGAGACGAAAAAACTTGAAAACGACAATAGCAACTTTGGCGATAGACATTAGTTTGCAGGGTAGTAGTGATTGATGAAATGGAGCAATAATGGTGGAAATAAAAGAGGAAATGGGGAGTGGCAAAGAAAGGAGAAGGTGATGTAAAAACACATATTGTTTCTCACGTTTTTTTAAGAAAGAACATTCTTTGTATTTAATAAATAATTGTTTATTTTAAAATATAAAGTGTAAAAATAAATTTTAATTAAAATAATAAAAAAAGTGAAAGAAATAATGACCAATAAATTATAAGATAAAATGCTATTGTAAATAACATCTGAATAATAAGTTATAAGCTATAAACTCGTGATGAAAAGACTATTATCAAACAAATATTTTATTGACATATAAATTCATAAGCTATAAAATATGAGAATCTCTTACCTCGCCCCTTGGGTCTCCCAAGCACTATGCGAGTTGTCAAAAATGTCTCCATGCTTCCGTAGATGTACTTTCAGAAGCACATTTTTTTGTTTCAAAGTTGTTTTGTTCCGTAGGTGCATATACGGAAGACTTCCATATATGCATCTACGGAAGAATTTTATGTTAAATTGGCACCAGACTCTTCTCCTCCCTTATTCTCCACCTTTCTTATTTCCAAACTCATACTCTCTTTCAACCTCAGAAATCAAACTTTCACCAAAGTTATTTTTTTCTCTCGAGTTCGGCGGTAAACGTGTGCATCAACGATCAACACATTTCAACAACTTCAAAACGCAATTTAATCGGTAAGTTTTCTACTTTTCGAGTTATTTTCGAGTTTTTCCGTAATAGAGTTAGAATTCAATTTTTAGGTGTAGAAATGATTGGATAGTTTTAGAAACATAGTTTAGAGACAACGTATATATTTTTGGATGTGTAAAATGGACGATCAAGCCAACAAGATGGGGTTTTTAAGCCTCTGAAACAGTGACAGACGCCGTTGAAGCGTCATTGGAGTTTCAAAATGTTCCGTAAGTGCATATACGGAACAAATGAAACGTAGGTAGTTCCGTAGATGAACCTAAGGAACAAACCCAGTTTTTTGAAATGTAAGGTAGATCCGTAGATACATCTACGGAAGAGTTCCGTATGTGCACATACGGAAGTAAATTTGTTTTTATTTCCTTTTCTTTATTATAAATAAATTGTATCTAACTCGACTTTATTTGTAATACAATGCAGACATTATGGTCGACCATCCAGACCGCATTATATATGGGAGGACTGCACATCATGCCTCCGTGCGACGTGCACGGATGCAGATGTTGTCACAGGTGACGGATGGATCCGTCGTTCCAACAGATGCAGCTAATACATCTGTTGCAGCAGAGGTACGTGTTACATCCGTTCCAACAGAGGGACTTGTTACATCCGTTCCAACATAGGGGTCTTCCACATCTACTACTTCATCTCGAAAGCCCCGAGACGATGGTGAGGGTTCCTCACATACACCCTTTGTCCGCAGACGTTGTCGGGACACTTCTTCTACTCCTGTACCACCTCCGGAGAGGGATGCTGGATCTCCTGTGCCACCTCATGAGCTACATATCAGCAGGGGGTCCTTCATATTTATCCCTACTGACAGGGTATACAGATCATTCATCCAGACATATCTGGAACAGATAGGTAAAATTTATTAGACTTATTACTTATTAAATTTTTGTCCTCTGTTTCTGATTTATTATTTCTAACTTTGCTTGTTATTAATAGTGTTTTCTTTGGAAATTTCCAAGATAGGGCTTCCCAGAATTTCTACAACCACGGCCGAAAGATCACCTCTCTCGTGCAGCCTACCGAGTTGTGGTTCCAAGATGTCCTCACAGCTTCTGGGCTGAAGGACCTGTGTCAGATTGGGTACCACACGATACATAATGGGATGCTGATGGCATTTGCAAAGAGGTGGCACCCAGAGACCTCGCCATTCCATCTACCACATGGTGAGATTACCATCACTCTTGACAACATCGCACACCTCCTGCATATATCTATCAGTGGAACATTTGGTCACGGTAGGCTAACGAAGGAGGAAGCGATGGAGGTTCCGATTGCTGAGCTTGGGGCTGATTCTAAGGACGCACTTGAGAAGGTGGAGAAGGCCCGCGACGCGGACGTGAGGTTTTCACTCTTGACGCAGAAGTACGAGGCCGAACTCCTTGCCGAACAGTAGGCTGCTAGTGACCCAGTAGAGGAGGACATACACAGGCAACGGGTGTTGAGATATTACTTCTTATTTTTGTTAGGCACTTAGTTGTTTGTGAACACCAGCTCCTTGTACGCATATGTTGTTTACCTGAGGTACTTATCGGTTACCGCACGTATCTATAAGTACAACTGGGGAGCGGCTACACTGGCATACAACTACCATAGACTCGGAGGGGGATGCCTGTGGAAGGCAAGGACTGTGGCTGGAAGTTTTTCCCTCTTCGTGGTAACAATCTTATACCTTTCTACCTTTTATCAAAGGTGTTCATTATATATGTGTGATAATGTTTGATCCCGTGTATTTTTTTTAGGGTTGGATATTACAGCACTTTCCCATGAGCATTGGCTGGGGAGAGGTTCTTGGCAACACTGAGGCCATGATGTGTGCTAGTGCCTTCATTCCCCTTAGAGGAAGCTAGGTGTCAGATTCTTACAGGGACGCTCTTAACCGCATGGCTGCAGAGGACATCTGATACGACTGCTACGTTGCTCACCATGAGACGGTTGCGTGGGATGATGTTGCCCTATATTCTGGATGGTTGGCTGCCAGTTCGACCATCATTGTGTGAGGGCAATGGTGTAGTTTTCATGATGTCAAAACATTGTGAATCAACTACAAATGGAGTGGAATCATAGAAATCAAGCAAATGCAACAAAGACAAGTATTTTTGGCTACAAGACACTAATAGGTCGACTCATAGACACTATAGGTCGACCTACTGCAAGCATTTTCTGAAAAACTCTATGTAAGGGTTGAATGCGTCGACGCATTACATCTTCAGGTCGACGCATGGAACATTGGTGTTATCTCGGGTATGCGCACGCCGAGTCTTCAGGTCGACGCATCAATTTTTGGGTGTTTCAAGTACAAGAGCTAAATGCGTCGACGCATTGATGGAATAGGTCAACGCATGGCATTTTGAGGAACTCACGGGATTACGCACGCCGACCCTTCAGGTTGACGCATGTGTCATACTTTGCTTATTTTCAAGTGCAATATCTTCTACAGGTCGACCTATGCAGGGGAACAGGTCGACCTGTCGCTTCTCAAACTGGTTTTTGCTGTTTTCAAATTGGCCTATGCATTGTGTGTGGTATAAATATTCAAATGATCATTCTCAAGCATTTCAACAAGAAACGTGAAAGATATACTCAAGCTTCTTCTCATCTTCAACCTTTCACTTATTGATCAAAAATCACACATAATCATCTTTTTCGATCGAGGTAAGGAATGTGTGTTGATAAGGTTCGACGGTAGACATTTGTCTTGTTCGAGATTCGACGGTAGACATTTATCTTGTTCGAGTGAAGATTGTTGAGGGTGTTTCTTGTATAAAACCTTAGGGTTTTTCCTTCTTCATCAAAGATTTTGTTCGAAGGTTTTTGACGATCGATTTGCTTTCGAAATCAATTCAGCCGTGCATAAGGGATTGAGGGATTGAAGATCCGCTCAACAAACTTGCTACAACCGGAGGATTGAGAAAGGAACGATCAGGGTCTTGATCGGTGAAGATCATTGACATTGACTTGATTCAACTTGAATCAAGGGGAGGATCTATAACTGTATTCAATTTTACTGCATGTGTGTAGTTGGTGATTGGTACTCTCTATCCTTGTTAAACATTTTGCAATCAAATAAAACTTTCCTAATTTCATTTGAAATTAGGGGCAGACGTACTCCTGCGAGGACGATAGAGGAACTGCCTTAACAAATCTCGTGTTCCTTATCGCTTTTACTTTTATCTTGTTTCTATTTGTTTTCGTTTATTTCCAGTGTTGAGCAAAAACTAAGGTTTGGTAAATATCGATCACCAAGTGTTCGATAAAATTACTCAATCAATTTTTTGTTCAAATTTTAGAGAAAACGTTCATTGTGAGTAATACACCATCTAGTGTGCAATTAAAACAATTGATATATTCGTTAAAACGTAATTCATTATTCGACATTTTTCATCCGTTCGGTTTAGTGCACATATCCGGTCCCCGATAACGTAATCGCTCTTAGACGATTAAGTGATTCAGGGAAGTCACGTTTCAAAAGCTAAAATTTTCTTAAGTCAGAAAAAGGTGGTCTATTCACCCCCCTCTAGACCATTCCTATCGTCTAACAAGTGGTATCAAGAGCTCCGGTTCATTCTAGTGCTTGATATAACTTTTTAGAAAATGGAGAGCGGTCAAAAAGGGCGTATAATAAAGCGCCTGTTTTCACTGGAGCAAACTATAGTTATTGGAAAGACTATATGTGCATTTATATCAACTCCGTTGATAGAAAAATATGGGATGTCATCGTCAATGGTCCTATGGCTATCACCATAACTAACGATGCAGGTATCACTAGACCTAAACCTCAAGCACAATGGGATGAAAAAGATGAAAAGAATTACGGGTATGATTGGAAAGCTAGAAACATGATTATAGCTTCCTTAGGGGTTGATGAGTATTTTCGTGTGTCCCATTGCCAAACGGCTAAGGCAATGTGGGATGCATTACAAGTCGCCCATGAAGGAACTAATGATGTTAAGCTAGCTAGAATCAATACCTTAACGCAAGAGTTTGATCTCTTTCATATGAACCAAGGTGAAACCATTGTGGATATGCAAAAGAGATTTTCTCACATTATCAATCGTTTACACACTTTGGGACATATTACTCCCAATGCCTTAGCTACTAACAAAGTTTTGAGATGTCTTAGTAGGGAATGGCAACCTAAGGTCACGGCTATCAAAGAAGCCAACGATCTCTCTACATTGGATCTCACGGCTCTATTTGGAAAGCTAGAAGAACATGAGCAAGATCTCATGAATCTAAACAAACATGAAAAGAAAGAAAAGAAAGAGAAGTCAAAGGATAACGAAAAGAAGTCTATTGCTCTAAAGGCTTCAAGTTCTAAGTCATCCACCAAAGATACGTGTGTTAGTGAATCTAGTGACGAAGATGATAGTCTGAATGAAGATATGGGATTGTTCGTGAGAAGATACAATAAATATCTTCGAAAGAATGAAATTAAGCACTCGGACAACAATCTAGTTGATTATAGACGTCAATCAAAGGCTAACAAGCAAGATGAGTATAAGAAGACTAAACCTAGAGGATCTTGTTACAATTGCGGTAAACCGGGTCACTACAAACCGGATTGCCCTTCGCTAAAGAAAGATAATACAAAGAGTAAACCTCAAAAGAAGCAAACAAAAGGAAGAAAAGCCTACATTGCTTGGGAAAGTGATAGTGACTCATCTAGCAAAGAAAGCTCAAGCGATGAAGAGGAAACCGTCAACCTATGTCTCATGGCACATCAAAAGAAGAAAAAGATTGTAAGTCATGACAAATACAATAATGTTGATGCTATGTCTTATTTTGAATTAAAGCATGCCTTTGATACTTTGCATCATGAAGCTAAGGAAGCATTTCAACGCTTAGCTTCAAATAAAAGAATTTTCAAATACCTTGAGAAGAAAGTTATCGATTCCGAAAAGGAATTAGAAACTCTCAAGGAATCTATGATCAAAAGTATCAAAGACACAAGAGTTGTTGACAAGAGTCCTTGGTTTAGATGGGGAGGATATGAAACTTGTCACATTTGGAAAAAAGAAGTTAAAACTATCAAAGCCAAATTAGACAAGGTTTCACAACCAAAAATCACATATGCTATTGATCGGTCACATTTCAAAAATAGTATGATAAATCCATATCAACGATACACTTATGTGATAAAAGATAAATCTAGCAAATATGATGACCATTCAAACTCAAGATGTCTATATTGTTGCAAAAGGGGGCATACCATTAAAAAATGTCGCTTTATGAGATTCTTGGTTCCCAAAGGCATTTTCAAATGGACTCCCAAGAGCAACCTTTGTTTCACTCACACACAAGGACCCAATGAAAATTGGGTACCTATTTCCCTTGTTTAAATTTGTAGGTGGAATGTCTTGAGCCATCCGAGAGAAGATGGTTTCTAGATAGCGGATGCTCAAGACATATGACGGGTGACTTATCTTTATTCTATGACTTTGTGGCTAAGAAGAAAGGATTTGTGACCTATGGCGATAATAACAAGGGAGCAATACTCGGTAAAGGTAGTGTAGGTAATCCCTCTTCTACTACTATCTCTGACGTCCTTCTAGTTGAGGGCCTTAAACACAATCTTATTAGTATCAGTCAATTATGCGACAAAGGATACTCGGTATCATTTTCTAAAGAAAGTTGCATAATTAGAAATGATGACAAGAAAGATGATGTGTTCAAGGGCCTGAGGGTAAATAATGTATACATGCTTGACCTAAATGATGTATCCTTGATTGAAGCCAAATGTCTAGCAACTATGAGTGAAGACTCATGGCTTTGGCATAGACGTTTAGCTCACGTCAACTTTGATTTGCTCAATAAAATCGTCTCAAAAGATTTAGTATCTGGCCTACCTAAAATAAAGTTTTCCAAAGATCACTTATGTGATGCGTGCCAAATGGGGAAGCAAACGAGGATCTCTTTTAAATCTAAAAACATTGTTTCAACTACAAGACCTCTTGAACTTCTTCATATGGACCTCTTTGGACCATCTAGAATAAAAAGTCTAGGTGGAAACTATTATGGGTTTGTCATAGTTGATGATTTCTCTAGGTATTGTTGGACGATTTTCTTAGCAAGCAAAAGTGACACCTTCTCCGCGTTTGAGAAATTTGCCAAATTATTCCAAAATAAATTGAACACTAACATAGTATCCATCCGAAGTGATCATGGGGGTGAGTTTGAAAATCATCTCTTTGAAGAGTTTTGTGGAAATCATGGCATTAATCATAATTTCTCCACACCACGAACTCCCCAACAAAATGGAGTAGTGGAACGTAAAAATCGTGTGTTGGAAGAACTTGGGAGAACTATGATTAATGAACATGGGCTTCCAAAATATTTTTGGGCCGATGCCATAAATACAGCTTGTTATGTTTTAAATAGGATCTTGATACGACCTATTCTAAACAAAACACCGTATGAACTCTTGAAAGGAAGAAAACCAAACATTTCTCACCTTCATGTATTTGGATGTAAGTGCTTTGTTCTAAATAATGGAAAGGAAAATCTTGGGAAGTTTGATGCAAAAGCGGATGAGGGTATCTTTCTAGGATATGCTCAATCCAGTAAAGCTTATAGAGTATACAACAAAAGGTTACATATTGTTGAAGAGTCCGTACATGTCTCTTCTGATGAGTCTTGTCCAAAAGTTGTCGGAAAAGGTAGTGTTCTTAATGGTGCAGGTGTCTCAACTGAGAGTTTACTAAAAGATCCGGATGCCAAGCTTGAAAAAGATAAAGAATCCCTCTTACCCGAGAATAATGAAGAGGAAGTGGATCAAACACCTAAAGAGAAAGTAGAAGAGCAACCAAGTGAGAAGAGTGATCTTCCTCTTGCATGGAAATCTTCTAAGGACCATCCTATGGAGAACATTCTAGGAGACATATCAAAAGGGGTGACAACACGGTCAAGGATAAGTAACTTTTGTTTTTATTATTCTTTCGTCTCTCAAATTGAGCCTAAAAACTCCAAAGATGCATTAGTCGATGAGCATTGGTACTTAGCTATGCAAGAAGAGCTAAACCAATTTAAGAGAAATGAGGTTTGGGACCTTGTCCCTCCTCCGCGAGACCATCGAGTAATTGGCACTAAATGGGTGTTTAGGAACAAACTAGACGAAAACGGTATCATCACTCGCAACAAGGCCCGTCTTGTTGCTCAAGGGTATAGCCAAGAGGAAGGGATTGACTATGAGGAGACCTATGCTCCGGTCGCCCGACTTGAGGCAATACGCTTGTTAATTGCATTCGCGTGTTCACAAAACTTTAAGCTTTATCAAATGGATGTTAAGAGTGCGTTTCTAAATGGGTTCGTTAATGAAGAGGTCTATGTATCTCAACCTCCCGGATTCGAAAACATTGATTATCCTGATTATGTTTATAAACTTAAGTGTGCCTTGTATGGTCTAAAACAAGCTCCTAGAGCTTGGTACGGGCGGCTTAGTAATTTTTTGATTAATCAAGGTTTTTCAAGAGGGGAAGTTGATACCACCCTATTCATTAAAAGACATGAAAAGCATTCCATATTAGTTCAAGTGTATGTTGATGATATTATCTTTGGTTCTACTAATATGACTCTTGTAAAGGAGTTTTCTAAGCTTATGCAGGGAGAATTTGAGATGAGCATGATGGGTGAACTAAACTACTTCCTTGGACTCCAAATAAAGCAACTAAAAGAAGGCACGTTTGTGAGTCAAACTAAGTATTGTCAAGAGCTACTCAAATGATTTGACATGGCAAAGTCCAAGGCCATTGACACTCCTATGCCTACCGCGGTAAATCTTGATCGAGATGAACATGGTAAGCCGGTTGATGTAAAAAGGTATAGAGGTATGATCGGTTCCCTACTTTACCTTACCGCTTCCCGTCCCGATATTATGTTTAGTGTATGCATGTGTGTAAGATATCAATCATGTCCTAAGGAGTCTCACTTAAAAGTCGTTAAGCGCATACTTAGGTATCTTGTAGGTACAACTAAGCATGGCTTATGGTTCTCCAAAGGTAGTGATTGCTCTTTGGTTGGATATTCTGGTTCCGACTTTGCTGGGTGCAAATTGGATAGGAAAAGCACTAGTGGAACATGTCACTTCTTTTCAAATTCCTTGGTTAGTTGGCATAGCAAGAAACAAGTGTCCATTGCTTTGTCAACCGCCGAGGCGGAATATGTGGCGGCCGGTAATTGTAACACCCCGAAAATTATTTCTAATTATTTAATTTAAGTAGGAAAATTATTTAATTGGAATAATTGATTTTTATGAGGAACATTGAGAAATATTGGAAAATAGTTATTGGGCCATGTGTGATGTTAGTAAGAAGGAGGTGTTTGGTTGAATTATTATAGAATTATTGAAATATTGGCTTTGGGCTTAGAGTGGTGGTTAGCAGAAGAGGGGGTGTTAACTAAGCAAGCCCATTATAATACTCTATTTTAGTTTTCATAAAATAAGGGAAATAAGGAATTGGGAGAAAGGAAAAAGGAACGTGAAAAGCAGAGCAGAAGAGACGAGAGATTGGGAAGCTGATACGTGAAGAGGAACAAAGAGGGAGAAGACCAATCGAGAAATATTTGGCTAAGGTAAGGGGTGATTACTCTAATTATATGGTATTATGATTTTGATGATGTTAGGATTGAATTAAGGGATTAGAATCTCTATTTGGGATGTTAGGTTTTGTGAAATACCAACACTGACATGTATGATTTGATGAATTGACTGCAATTGATGATGTAGTAATGTTACATGGTGTTGTGGTATGTTGTTTGTGCATTAGAATCATGTATTTGGAGTATTTTGATGTTATCGATGATCAATTCTGTAATGGTATGAGTTGGTATGTGTTTGGGATGCATAAAAGTCTTAAAAACCATGTTTTTCAGCTACTGGGTTCGTGGGAACCGGTTCCCATGTGGGAGGAACCGGGTTCCACTGTGTTAGAACGTTAAAAATGGCATTTTTGGGTCCAGGAACCGGTTCCCATGTGGGACGAACCGGGTTCCAGTACAAATTCCAGCAGCACGTTTTGAAAACTGTTCTAACTTTAAAAGCTTCTAATTTTCAAACCGTAAGTCCGTTTTATACGCCGTTTTGGACGTTGTTTCTTAAATTAAATGCTCTACCATATGAAATAAAGAAAACAACAATAACTTGATTTTATTTTGAAAAGTATCGTTTTCTTCAAAATGTGGTTTATTCTTGTTTTGCATAGTTGATGAGGTGCAATGAATTGTTGTTTGCATAATTGAATATGTGCAATGATGTGTGTTGTTATAATGTGATTGCTTCTGCTTGTTATGCAAATGGATGTTGTTCGTGGTAAATATGGTTATCATGCGTTTTGATGAATGATGATGCGGATGGATGTTATTCATGGTAAATGTTGTTATCATGTGTTTTGATGATTGATGATGATTGATTTGTTTTGAATGATGCATGTACATGTACATACTTGTCGTGACGTTGTTGGTAAGATGTGATAAGCGATGTTAAGCATCGGATTGATGATGATATATGATGTTATAAGTATGTGACATGTGTGCATTCATTCATGAATCATTTGCATTGGAAGGCTAATTCCCATTGTGCGGAGATTAGCGGGAAGTCATCGTGTGCCCATGTGGGGTGTGAGCGATGAGGCAGTAGTCGTGTGCCCATGTGGGGTGTGAGCGACTAGAGGGCAGTATCAAAGAGAGAAGTCCTGTGATGTGATTCACGAATTTTGGTACCACATGCATAAGAGTCTGCATGGTCTTTGTATAAAATTGTGACATGTCAGGATGAAATCCGGTGTTATGATTGTGTGGTGTTATTGGTGCATATTTTTGACTTGTGCTTGTGATTGGTATGAATTGATAAATCTGAATATGCTAAGTAGGGTGGATAATTGCTTATGAAATTCTATATCTGATGATTTATAATGCTATTTAATTATGATGTAGTCTCACCCTTACTTTGATGATTTCAGATTGAAGTAGCGGTTTAAGCGATCGGTGAGGATGACTCGTAGAGTTTATCCGGTTATGTGGAGTCGTGTCGGTCATGCTCTGATCTTGTAACACTGGGGGTCGATAGTCTTAGAGTTACTTGATGTACATCGTTGTCATTATTGGTTATGCATTATGTATTGTTGATTCGTTTAGATATGTTTCTTAACATTGTTAAAATGAGTTTCCGCTGTGCTAAACACATGTTTTGATATTGGTTTAATTCTAATAAAGCATGACAAACGACTTGGTATTTCATTTATTTTATTAATTGTAACATCCTTGTTGTATGATTACTCTGATTATTATTGTATTTTCGCGGGGGTTTTTAGAAGGGTGTTACAATAGTGGTATCAGAGCAGGTCGGTCTGTCCGGCCAATTTTAGAGTCAGTTGAGTTGCACGACAGTTGAATACTGTCGGCATATTATCCCTTGGTATGCGACATGTGAGTGGATCACTGTCGATACTTGGTTGTTTGTTACGGAAGTTGGTTTGAAACAAGTGGGGGAGAAGCTTCGCATCTCGGTTATGTTTCAGTTGGGAGATGATTGTTTCAGTAGGCTGTTGGAAACAACGCAAGCGTTGTTGGAGTTGTTGTTTCCCGAATCGAAGGTGACTTGGAATTAAGACTTGACTGGTAATTAAGTTGGAGCATCTTGAAGGAGGATGATTAGAGGTAATTGATGATTAATTGTAGGAGAGGGAAATTAAGAAGTTGTAATGTATCAGCTCTGCTGATGGGCGGCGAAGTTGTCAGTTGAGTAGCTGTGCGTCTCGGAAGAAGTTCAGTTGCAAGTTTGCAAAGAGGATTGTTGTCGTAATATTTCAGAATCGCACTTCGGCAATGGGATGTGTTGCTCAAGTTATAAGAATGTTTGAAAGTGAAGAGATATGATAAGGGGCTGTTTGGAATGTGATCAAGTCGAAGGAAATGAGTTTTGGAGTGAAATTTTCGTAAGCAAAACGCAGGAAAATTGCTGAATAGCTGCAGAACTTCGAAAATTCATAACTGGAGTTCTGGACATCCGATTTGAGTTCCGTTTGAAGTGTCGGAAAGCTAAAGAGATGAACTCTGTTATACAAATGGTTGAAACAGCTGTAACATATTTAATTGTGAGAGGATGATGTTGGAAAGAAGTGAAGTTGCGGTTATGCGTGCTCTTAGAACTAAACTTGTTTGTTGGTACTGCACGGGATATCAGTGTCAGAATTGAGCGGATTGAAGGAATGATTAAAAGGTTTATTGAGAAGAAATTTTAAAAATTAAATGTACCATTTGAGGAGTTTTGGAAATATCATTTAAAGTGTCGCTGCATGGCGTCAGTGTCGCAATTTCGGACAACGATTGGAAAATTCATATCTTGAGATCCGAGTGTCTGATTTAAGTGTTGTTTGGGGCATTGAGAAGCTGACTTAATAACCATGATATATGTTGTTATTTGATGTGTAAAACTTGTTTGAAACGTGTTCCCATTATAAAAACAGAGGCGTGGGAATTCTGGGTTGCTGGGAACCGGTTCCCAGATAGAGACAACCCGGTTCCCCATAGTAAAAATCAGAGACGAGTTGTGGGAAGAAGCCAGGAACCGGTTCCTGTGTGGGAGGAACCGGGTTCTACTGTGTGTTTTTGGAAAATTGGTTTTACTTTAAAAACCCATAACTTTCGATCCTATGAGGAGATATTCTGAAGTCGGTAAAGGTAGCGTAAAACTTGTTGAATAGGAATGCCTACTACCGCGATTGTTTGAAACGGAATTGAGTAGAATATGTTGTTGAGGAATAAGTTGATGAGATGTTCGGTAATAAAGATGATTTGAGTGCCGATGGATTTTAGTGAGGAGTGAATTAGTAGTAAAGGTGAAATAAGTTTTAGTACGGTTGAAGTCGTATTTATGATGCCAAGGCAACGACATGTATAGAAGAAGAATTGTAGAGGATTTCTTACAACTATTGGTGTGAGGAAGAATTGTTGAGATTCCGAGTGGAATGATACTTGGACGCAAAAGATGTCATGGGATTTAGAGTGAAACTAGGAGTATGAATGTTATCGCGGTCTTTTGCTAAGATGAGGATTTTGATTTGGAACGAGATAAATAGAAAGGTACGAGTATATTAGTGATTATGAAGTTGGGAGTACTTAACAGGTGTGTGATGCTAAGTGACCATGAAGCAGATATGTAAAATGTTTGAATGTTGGTATCTCACTGACAAGATCCAATGAGAGAGAAGTGTGCAAGTTGTAGAGACTCAGAGTGAACTATTGGACTATGTCGATGTTAATGAGTTTGGGTGCAAACTCGGAAAGGACACTATTATGTAGTAATGACAATTTATGCTTAAATATGGTTGTCGGCTATCTATTGACAAATTGAGGACTTGATCACCCTTAATCTCTTGTTGATAGTAGACGGAATCATATAGATAGGATAATCTTGTTTGTTACCTTAATGGTTTAAGTTGTGATGAATATTAAACCGTGAGAATAATCACTCACCATGTTGTGTGAACTTATGAAGAAGTGAATACGAAAGAGTGCAATATATTGGATGATGATTTAAGACGGGTAATCAGAGTCGCGCAACGAAAGTGTGATGTGGAGTAGTGTTATGAGAATTACTCGTGGGCAGTGAGGAATTAATATGTCAGGAGCCTACATAGAGGTTGTGTATTGATCTATATGTTGGATTTATAATCTAGTGGATGAAAGGATGTCATTTCGGAGAATTAGTACTCTTTTAAAATAATTGTCGAGATGATGAGTATTTTATTGTGGATGTACTTAGTTAACGAGTATGTATTCAGCAAAGCTAAGGTGATGAGTTGATACTATATGATGCTACGATAATCTTATGATGTGGTAAGGTGTTATTGTAGATTTCCAGATATAATGAGGAATTATACTCTATGAAGAACGAAGTTGATTGAATTCTTAGAGAAGAGCGAGACTCGGTTTGAGCTATTTCATAAGCAATGGTATATTAAGGATGATGAGTGTGATTATAATTACTTGTGTGTACTCGTTCTGATGGTCAGAATGTTTAAATAGAGGAAGTAAATCAGGAATTTGTTTTGAGTGCGAGTAAGTATTGACGAGTGGTGGATTAGTACCATGGATGGTAAAGAATGATTCTTGAACGAATGAGTAAAGAGGGCCAGAGTTGGGTATAACTGAGAAATCTAATTAGTAATGATGATTGTAATGAGTAATCAAATAATGCAGAAAAAGCGGAATGTAACATGTTGGATAATTGCTGGTATGACTTGAGAGGAGTCAGATAGTTGAAATTCAATGGTATAGGAATGTTATTATCGAGTTCTGGAAGGAAGCAGTTGGTGAAAAGTGTAAGTGTTATTTCATCGCTCAGATGGAAAGGTGTGTCTAAGGTTGGTACGTTCGGTAGATGGAATGCTTTACTGCAGTGTTGATCGGGTGTGGTCATACCATGGTTGTGTAATTATATTACTGAGTTATCGGGCGTATTATATGAGTCGCACCTTGACGCTCCATTATCGTTAACCTTGGGAGATATGGAGAGTGGTACACCTTGGGATGGTCAAATGCGACGTAAGAGCTGAGATTGAATGCATGAGGCATGCTTATGTTGGTTATGTCAGATGAATTTTGAGGTTCGACTAAGAAAGTGTTAACTGAGAACGGAAGAGTCAGATGAAGGACTCCTATCTGGAACTTTTCACTAGAAGTATGTTTTCGAGGACGAAAACTCTTTTAGTGGGGGAGAGTTGTAACACCCCGAAAATTATTTCTAATTATTTAATTTAAGTAGGAAAATTATTTAATTGGAATAATTGATTTTTATGAGGAACATTGAGAAATATTGGAAAATAGTTATTGGGCCATGTGTGATGTTAGTAAGAAGGAGGTGTTTGGTTGAATTATTATAGAATTATTGAAATATTGGCTTTGGGCTTAGAGTGGTGGTTAGCAGAAGAGGGGGTGTTAACTAAGCAAGCCCATTATAATACTCTATTTTAGTTTTCATAAAATAAGGGAAATAAGGAATTGGGAGAAAGGAAAAAGGAACGTGAAAAGCAGAGCAGAAGAGACGAGAGATTGGGAAGCTGATACGTGAAGAGGAACAAAGAGGGAGAAGACCAATCGAGAAATATTTGGCTAAGGTAAGGGGTGATTACTCTAATTATATGGTATTATGATTTTGATGATGTTAGGATTGAATTAAGGGATTAGAATCTCTATTTGGGATGTTAGGTTTTGTGAAATACCAACACTGACATGTATGATTTGATGAATTGACTGCAATTGATGATGTAGTAATGTTACATGGTGTTGTGGTATGTTGTTTGTGCATTAGAATCATGTATTTGGAGTATTTTGATGTTATCGATGATCAATTCTGTAATGGTATGAGTTGGTATGTGTTTGGGATGCATAAAAGTCTTAAAAACCATGTTTTTCAGCTACTGGGTTCGTGGGAACCGGTTCCCATGTGGGAGGAACCGGGTTCCACTGTGTTAGAACGTTAAAAATGGCATTTTTGGGTCCAGGAACCGGTTCCCATGTGGGACGAACCGGGTTCCAGTACAAATTCCAGCAGCACGTTTTGAAAACTGTTCTAACTTTAAAAGCTTCTAATTTTCAAACCGTAAGTCCGTTTTATACGCCGTTTTGGACGTTGTTTCTTAAATTAAATGCTCTACCATATGAAATAAAGAAAACAACAATAACTTGATTTTATTTTGAAAAGTATCGTTTTCTTCAAAATGTGGTTTATTCTTGTTTTGCATAGTTGATGAGGTGCAATGAATTGTTGTTTGCATAATTGAATATGTGCAATGATGTGTGTTGTTATAATGTGATTGCTTCTGCTTGTTATGCAAATGGATGTTGTTCGTGGTAAATATGGTTATCATGCGTTTTGATGAATGATGATGCGGATGGATGTTATTCATGGTAAATGTTGTTATCATGTGTTTTGATGATTGATGATGATTGATTTGTTTTGAATGATGCATGTACATGTACATACTTGTCGTGACGTTGTTGGTAAGATGTGATAAGCGATGTTAAGCATCGGATTGATGATGATATATGATGTTATAAGTATGTGACATGTGTGCATTCATTCATGAATCATTTGCATTGGAAGGCTAATTCCCATTGTGCGGAGATTAGCGGGAAGTCATCGTGTGCCCATGTGGGGTGTGAGCGATGAGGCAGTAGTCGTGTGCCCATGTGGGGTGTGAGCGACTAGAGGGCAGTATCAAAGAGAGAAGTCCTGTGATGTGATTCACGAATTTTGGTACCACATGCATAAGAGTCTGCATGGTCTTTGTATAAAATTGTGACATGTCAGGATGAAATCCGGTGTTATGATTGTGTGGTGTTATTGGTGCATATTTTTGACTTGTGCTTGTGATTGGTATGAATTGATAAATCTGAATATGCTAAGTAGGGTGGATAATTGCTTATGAAATTCTATATCTGATGATTTATAATGCTATTTAATTATGATGTAGTCTCACCCTTACTTTGATGATTTCAGATTGAAGTAGCGGTTTAAGCGATCGGTGAGGATGACTCGTAGAGTTTATCCGGTTATGTGGAGTCGTGTCGGTCATGCTCTGATCTTGTAACACTGGGGGTCGATAGTCTTAGAGTTACTTGATGTACATCGTTGTCATTATTGGTTATGCATTATGTATTGTTGATTCGTTTAGATATGTTTCTTAACATTGTTAAAATGAGTTTCCGCTGTGCTAAACACATGTTTTGATATTGGTTTAATTCTAATAAAGCATGACAAACGACTTGGTATTTCATTTATTTTATTAATTGTAACATCCTTGTTGTATGATTACTCTGATTATTATTGTATTTTCGCGGGGGTTTTTAGAAGGGTGTTACAGTAATTGTTGTGCTCAAATACTATGGCTCAAGCAACAATTACTTGACTTCAATGTCAGGCTTGATCATATTCCTATCTTTTGTGATAACACAAGTGCTATAAATCTAACCAAAAATCCGGTCTTGCACTCTCGCACTAAACACATAGAAATTTGACACCATTTCCTCAGAGATCATGTTGAGAAGGGTGATGTAGTGTTTGAGCATGTTGATAGCAAAAATCAACTTGCCGACATCTTTACAAAACCACTAGCTACCAAGCCCTTCTTTCACATCCGTAGGGAACTTGGCGTCCTTGATATATCGGATAGGTTGCAACTATGAGTAGTTGCATATGCTTTATTTATTGTTATTATCTATGCTCTCACAATTTCTTAAGATTTTATTCAAAGATATGTGAGGGCATGTTTCTCCATCTCCCATGTGTAAAGGTAATATCGTTTCAACCTCAGATTCACTTCATGCTAATATATCACTATGGTAAAGTTGAAATTGGTTCATTAATATGGTTGTTTTATGCATAATTTGGTTGTGACATACATACATTCATTGCATCTAACCAAATTTTGAAATTTGCAAAGCTTAGGTCGACCTACTCTTTTTGTGAGTCGACCTACTCAAAGGAATTTTTCAAAAATCTGAGGCTAATGCGTCGACGCATCACCTGCATAGGTCGACGCATCGTTCGCAGAATTTCAAAATTAGGTTACATTTAAAAAGGGGGTAAAAGGCAATTCACTCTCTTCTTTCTCTTCCTTGCGCCAACCTGCTCACACAAAAACCCTAAGTCCACTCATCTCCTCCCTCTCAATCATCAATGGCCTCCCACAAATCATCAAGAAAGAGAGCCAACGGAGGGGACTCTTCCTCTCAACCACAACCTGACATCGAGGATGCTCTATCTCTTATTCCTGATGCTCTTGTGGAATCCTACTCCGCCAACTTCAGCAAGAGAAAGGTAATCAAGCAATTCATGCTATTCACAGGAACCTTGCAAAGGCTTCATCTTCAACAGGTAATTGATATGCTTGAAGTTCAAAAACTCGATGCTTTTCTTGAACTAAGTCATGATTACAATGAGGATCTGGTTAGAATCTTCTATAATGGGATGGAAGGCCCATTCCAAGGTAGTTCGTTCAACTTTCAGATGGGTACAACCACGTACGCCATTACCGACAGCACTTGGAGGCATGTTGGCTTGTTTCCGTTAACTGAGAATGTTGTCACGGTAACTGACACCAACATATTGACTCAGTTTGACTTCAATGTTGCACTGAACAACATGTTGAGGCGTCCTCATGCTGACCATGTCGTTCAAAGCAACTTGTTCCCTCGGACAGCTACTACAGGTTTACTCAACATACTTGATAGAATATTGCAGTGGATTGTGGCAAGAATCATCCGACCTAAACAAGGTGGATACTCTCGTGTTGACCAGCAGGAAGTATATTTGGTTTGGTTAATCAAAAACAGAATTCCAGTGAATTGGCCGCATTTTATAGTGAAGCGGATGTTTGAGATGAAGGAATCTAGAAGAGGGACCGCTATTGGATACGCATCATTCATCCAATGGGTGCTGAATAAAGTGAACATTCCTTCTCAACGGCTCCCAAAGAAGTCCATTTCAATCGACCAAGAATTCGCAAAGAAAACATTGAATATGATGGGATTCTCTTACAATCAAGCCACAGGTACCTATAGAGCTATCCTTCGAGGCAACAATCCCGACCTCAACCGAGGAGATGAGGATGAAATGAATATCGATGAAGGGGAAGACAATGAAGGTGAGGATGAAGATGAAGAAGTGGGTGCTGAAAATGTCGGCTCTAATATTGCAAATTTGATGGAGGCTATGCGTCTCCAACAAATTGAGAATCAAAAGTTGATGAATGAGCGCCTCACTACCTTGACCACTCGTGTCACTGAGCAAGGTGCTCAATTTACGGCCTACTCCACACTTCAAGAGCAACGGTACAACACGCTCTATGGTATGTTGGATGCTCAGAGCAACCAACTCTCTTCCTTCACAAACACCTTCATGCAACACTATCCATTCCCTCCAGTTCATACAGCTCAACCACCACAACCGGACCAAGAGAGACATGAAGATGTTGAAGCCTAGTGTTCTCCTTTTTCATGCATAGATCATTTACATATTTTCATGAACATTGTTAATGCTTTTATGACTTTATTTTATGTTGTGCTGAACAAAATTCTACCGTACTTTGTGTTTGTGTAAGGATTTGAATTGAGCTATGTGCTCATGCGTTTGGCTATTTATGTTATGTTACCGTCTTTTTCATTTTATCATTAAGCGTTGTTTTATGTGAATGATTGCTTTATGATTATGATTGCAAAAGGGCTTAGTAATGATCAAATTTGAATAATGTTATCCTACCATGTATGTATAATATCGCTTGTCTCTTTTTGATGTTGTCAAAGGGGGAGAAAACTGAGTGAATCAGCAAGCTATGGAAAACACATGCACCAAGATAGGGGGAGCGTATAGAAAGGGGGAGCAAGCACTTCGTTTAAGCAACGCCTCGACAAAGATTCACAAGTTTTGCCATCATCAAAAAGGGGGAGTATGTGAGGGCAATGGTGTAGTTTTCATGATGTCAAAACATTGTGAATCAACTACAAATGGAGTGGAATCATAGAAATCAAGCAAATGCAACAAAGACAAGTATTTTTGGCTACAAGACACTAATAGGTCGACTCATAGACACTATAGGTCGACCTACTGCAAGCATTTTCTAAAAAAACTCTATGTAAGGGCTGAATGCGTCGACGCATTACATCTTCAGGTCGACGCATGGAACATTGGTGTTATCTCGGGTATGCGCACGCTGAGTCTTCAGGTCGACGCATCAATTTTTGGGTGTTTCAAGTACAAGAGCTAAATGCGTCGACGCATTGATGGAATAGGTCAACGCATGGCATTTTGAGGAACTCACGGGATTGCGCACGCCGACCCTTCAGGTCGACGCATGTGTCATCTTTGCTTATTTTCAAGTGCAATATCTTCTACAGGTCGACCTATGCAGGGGAAGAGGTCGACCTGTCGCTTCTCAAACTGGTTTTTGCTGTTTTCAAATTGGCATGTGCATTGTGTGTGGTATAAATATTCAAATGATCATTCTCAAGCATTTCAACAAGAAACGTGAAAGATATACTCAAGCTTCTTCTCATCTTCAACCTTTCGCTTATTGATCAAAAATCACACATAATCATCTTTTTCGATCGGAGTAAGGAATGTGTGTTGATAAGGTTCGACGGTAGACATTTGTCTTGTTCGAGATTCGACGGTAGACATTTATCTTGTTAGAGTGAAGATTGTTGAGGGTGTTTCTTGTATAAAACCTTAGGGTTTTTCCTTCTTCATCAAAGATTTTGTTCGAAGGTTTTTGACGATCGATTTGCTTTGGAAATCAATTCAGCCGTGCATAAGGGATTGAGGGATTGAAGATCCGCTCAACAAACTTGCTACAACCGGAGGATTGAGAAAGGAACGATCGGGGTCTTGATCGGTGAAGATCATTGACATTGACTTGATTCAACTTGAATCAAGGGGAGGATCGAATTGTATTCAATTTTACTGCATGTGTGTAGTTGGTGATTGGTACTCTCTATCCTTGTTAAACATTTTGCAATCAAATAAAACTTTCCTAATTTCATTTGAAATTAGGGGCAGACGTACTCCTGCGATGACGATAGAGGAACTGCCTTAACAAATCTCGTGTTCCTTATCGCTTTTACTTTTATCTTGTTTCTATTTGTTTTCGTTTATTTCCATTGTTGAGCAAAAACTAAGGTTTGGTAAATATCGATCACCAAGTGTTCGATAAAATTACTCAATCAATTTTTAATTCAAATTTTAGAGAAAACGTTCATTGTGAGTAATACACCATCTAGTGTGCAATTAAAACAATTGATATATTCGTTAAAACGTAATTCATTATTCGACATTTTTCATCCGTTCGGTTTAGTGCACATATCTGGTCCCCGATAACGTAATCGTTATTAGACGATTAAGTGATTCAGGGAAGTCACGTTTCAAAAGCTAAAATTTTCTTAAGTCGGAAAAAGGTGGTCTATTCACCCCCTCTAGACCATTCCTATCGTCTAACACATTGTTCGTTATCTTCCAGAGCGCGTCATACGGCAGTTCAGGTACTGTCAGATGATACCTCGTGACCCTCTTGTCTCCGCTCCTGTCTTGATGACCTGTTGGCATATTGATGAGGTCTTTGCATACTGGGAGCATCACATGGTTCTTGACGAGGCTCGGACGACCAGATCAAAGAGAGATTGAAGCTGCGCAGACAGGTACATCACTTGGTACTTCACTGTATCACATCCTTACATGATCCCCACTGCACCGGGATCACCACCCAGACCAGCCCATAGGAGATCTTGCAGACTCATTAGTCTCAGTTGGACCACATTGACGATGTTCTTCCTTGCTGTCGTGAGATACTTGACATGGCGCAAGCAGACATTGCAGATGGTTTCTTCCCTGAGGGCTCTGATCACAAGCGTGTACTGGATGGTATCATGGGGTGGCAGAGAGGGCAATTTTGTACCGTCAAAATTGTGTCAGGGCCGGTGGCGCACTTGACAGTGGAGGCAGAGTAGATAACAGAGGACGTGGACGTAGAGACGGGTTCAGAGGCAGGGTAGAGGAGGAGAATGTTGTCTGACACACACAGTAGTGATGCTTGTGATTTTATTAATGTGTGTATTTTGATTACATTTATGTACCTTTTTTTTATTATTATGTATGACACTATTTGGATGATTTATACGACGTATTATTTTTGTTTACTATATACCATTGCCTTTACATTACACTACTTTGATGTACTCTATTTTGATGTTAAAAATATTGGAGTTTTGAAATGAAATAGCAATGTTTTAAAATATAGCAGAAGGTTCCGTAGGTACATCTACGAAACACTATTTTTAACATGTTTCGTAGATACATCTACGAAAGATTTACTGAACTGAAATATTTTGAATTTTTCCCAACGTTCACTATGTCTTTTAACACTTCGGTAGATGTACCTATGAAAAAAAAAATTAAATAAAAAGATGCTTCCGGATATGTATCTAAGGAAGCATGGGCATAATTAAAATTTCGTCAAGTGGATAAAAATATCAAGGAGTGCATTGAGATTTTTCTTAAAATATAAACTCAAAAATAGGTCATGCCAAACATAGAAATATAAATTCAAAAATAGGTTAGGCCAAACAGAGACTAATTAACTTATCACCTATCAATCATCTATAAACCATCATTCATTAGCTATAAACTAACAACTATCAATCATTAACTATAAGTTAATAAATTATCAACTAAATTGTCAGCTATCTTTACCAAAAGGAGTCTATGTTTAAACATATCTATGGAAAATAGTGTTACACTAAACGTAAAAGTAAATATCTATTAACTTGTATAATTGCAGAAATTTGAATTATTAACAATTCCTATAGACTATTAGAGAGATTGTTAGAAAACTTTAGTTTTTTCCTTGAACGTATCCTTATTTAAAATAATATTTACGTTATACAAAATAAAACAATCATACACTCACAGGATGAATACATCATATTTCAATTGCTTACATTATTTCTTTATTTTCTAATACACTTTTCTTCACACGTGTTCGCTTTTTAAAAACTGAAATATGAATCTATACATTACAATCAAATGAGACTAGCAACTCAAGAGCACATCCTTCATCTTGTGGAATAAACATGGGTAGACATTTCTGGCATTAATCTCAAATAGGGGTGGAAGTAGGCTGGGCCGAGCTAGGCTTTGCCAAGCCTGAGCCTAGCCTGTCAAAAAAACGGAAGCCTAAGCCTGACCTGTCGTAGGCTTATTTTTAGGCCTGAGCCTGGCCTTTTCGAAGGCCTGGTTACCCTGTTAGCCTAGATAAAAGCCTATTTATTTTAGACATGTAAATAAGAATTTAAAATAATGTTTAAATAGACTAACTAACTAAAAAAGCAAAAGACTAAAAATTTGTTTGCATTGACTTATTTTAACTTACCTATTAACATTAATTTTGTCAGACTATTTGTTTAAGAGAACTTATGAAAACAATGTTCATCACGTATTTTCATTTTATTTATGTATTTTAATTCAAAGTACAAAACATAACATAATGATAATAAAAAATTATTCATATTTATTTAAATAGGCCGACCTGATAAGCTTAAAAGGCTTAGGGCCTGAGGCCTAGCCTTTTTAACTATATAGGCTTATAAAAAAGCCCAGGCCTTGCCTTCTCTATTTAAAAAAAATATGTGGCCTGGCCTGAGCCTTTATAGGTTAGCCTGTAGGCCCCTGTTATCAGCCTGGCTTATTTCCACCCCTAATCCCAAACAATCCACAACAAACTACAACATTTGATAAAAGGCCTAGATACATAGTATTTACATATAAATATGCCCGACTAAACCTGTATATTACATGATGTATACACCAGAACATAGTAAAAAACCAGCAAAAGTGCAAGACTAACTAACTACTAGTCATCACAATCAAACACCTATGAAACAGAAACAACTAATTCTTCACTAACATATTATAATGGCACGCCAAAGGAAAATGATTTTGTTATCCAAGTAGCCAGTAAGAATTGGGAATATATATTCTATAACCGAAGAATGGTTCTAAGTGTGTCGGAGAGATTTTGAATAGTTCGCTGCTCCTGCATTGCTTGTAATTCCTGTAGTGGCATGTCTTCGTAACACCTAATAACAAGTAAATCAAATATGTGAAGAATAACCACGTGCTTTTTTCGACACAGGTAGGGAGGTGAAAAACCTATACAGTTGTCCACTACAAGCATTTGCACAAATTAACCTACTAGATTTTCATAGAGCTGGAAGGGAAAAAAAATTGCTGCAAAAGCTGATGGGACGTACATCTTATGATAAGCTAAAGCTTGTGCCAGATTCATTAGAGTAGAACTTGACGTCAACCTTTGGCAAATGCTTGGAGGAAGTGGCATATGCTGCATATCAGTTAGCAAAGCAATATTAGTAATCATAAGAAATGCACAAAAAGGTGTATGGTATTGAGCACACAATTACACACAGCCACCTCGTTTATTCCTCTACGACCCTTTTTGGACTGTCCATCGCCACTAAAAAGTTCTTGCAATGCTTCTACTGTTTTAGTTCCACCTGCATCCTGTTGCATGCCGCCAAGCACATTGTCTGAAAGGAGAGCAATAGGTGATATATCTGTCGCCCTTAAGAAGGGTATGGGCACTGTATTACCGGCGGCGTAAATGGACCAAAGCTGAAAGAATAAATAAAATGTGAACAGATGATAAATCTTACACTGCAATCTCACAATGGACAAGGTTATTAATTCAAGAAAACAACTTTCCTTGTCCATCCTTATATACTAAAGAAACACATTCTTTGCTCAGACGGAGTGATTACATAGGTGAATATTATGCTTGACAGAAAATATACAAATCAAATTACATAAATACCTTATCTTGTAAAGCAAATTTGCGGCTGACTGTTTCATTCTGAAGTGTATTATTCCTAATATCACTACCAACTCCAGCTTGTGCTCGATGAGTGCCTTTTATTTTGAGGTTCTGCTCATTTGAATTACCAACAGATGGTAAGGACGATTGTATGGTATCTGTAGTAGGACCAGATCCTCTAAAAGAGGCAGTGTTTATGTCGCCAACTTTTAGACTCTCAACCCTAAAATGTATCCACAAAAGAAAGGAAACTGCATTAGGACGTGGGAGAAATTAGAAGGAAAAAAGAGGGAAAGTTCTAGTAAGCATATAATGATGTATGTTTTACAAGTTTGCAAAGCTAAGAGTGGTTAAATTATGGGTAAGCCAATGACGGAAATAATTTTTGAAAGATATAGGCACAAGAGGTAAATGGATATTACATTTCTACATGACAATGTCATAATAAAATTATGTGCTCATTTCTCTTTTTATATTCATTAAATAGAAGGGGCTCTACCGAAACTTGTGAATGGTTATGAGGTGAGGTAAATTCAAAATTGACAAATGACTTTGACATGTAAATATCTAACAAGAGGAAAATCATTGTGAGTTAAACAAGTACCGAAGGTCAGAAAATGTGCCTCCTGTGTTGCTGGCGAAAGCAGATTTATAACTAGCAGAATCTGCATCCTGTCTGGTCTTAGATAATTCATTCCCATGGACTATCACAGTGCCAAAGTTACCTGCCAATATTCCAAATAATTACATTTCACACAAAACTAAACTTCAAAAAGAATCACTTTTGTTTCTCCAGGAAATTAGAAAATAAAATTAGAGTCTAACCAGTTCTTTAGGTTAAAGTAAAGAAAGTCGGGAAGTAGAGAATTTTGAAATGCAGAGAAAGATTTTAAATTTTTTTGGTTCCGGAGTTTTCCTTTTCTACTCTTTTCATTTTCTCTTCAACCAATCAAGAGTTTTAAAGAAATAAAATTGTTTTTCCTCTCTTTTCTCATTCTGTTAGACTTCTTCTAATGGCAGTTATATTATTTAATTTTAGGAATAAATAGGGAAAGGATAGGAGAAGCTGATTATGGGATAGTTTTTGAATGATTTTGGGAGGGAAGCTCTCGAATTTCTTGGATAGGAATTTCTTTATATTTATTCTACCATGGTCTCTCTAAACTTTCTCTTATGTACTAGTGTGTCAACTCTATATTAATATTATAAACTTCTTTTTAGACATTCTGCGGAGAATTGTCCTATCACTTCTGTTTTTTTTTCTTTAATTCACTCACTATTATGAACCGGTCTCTATCACCTTCCCAGTCCAAACAAAGTATTAAGTGGCAATAACTACAAAGACAGCATAACCCAATTGCTTTAATATATATGTACATAATCCCGACACTAGGCAGAATGGAAGAAATAATCATCAAGAAAATTAAGCTCAGAATTGAACCTAGTAAAACCTAGGTACCGCAAACACTCATGAAACCATCCGGCCTATAACCCAAGTGACATAGCAAACAGGTTCTCAATTAACACAACACAGATTATTAATTAAAAACCTAACAAGTAAAAATTATGGTTAAGCATGACATCCACAAAAAACTATATTCCCTATCCTCTAACTACGAGTATGTATGGATGCAAATACTTTCTTCCATACAGGAGATTCTTGATGCAGACAGGCACACCTATATTAGACACGAACCCCGTCTTCAATCTCAATTGATTATGATGAATCATGAATCCTAATTCAAACTAATGAATCACTACCTAAAAACATAGTGTAGCCAGTCTTTTATTTTTGTCAACTTTGTACAGTCAGCCACTTTTTTGTCATCTGGTTTTTGACTTGAATCTTGAATTATTGAAATTAGTAGATGATATATTAGCTTCAAAGTTTTCTATGTTGTTTTTTTTACTTTAAAATGTCATATTTTTATTGGTAATGTATCTTACGATTCATTATAAAATTTGATAGATGATTCAAAAATTAGGTCTTTCCGATTCATAATTTGAATCTCAGTTTGATAATCATGCTTTTGACAACTGCTAGTAATCACCACCAAACCAGTTCCATTTCCATAATAGCAAGGTTTGTGTTCCCACAAGTACCCCCAACAAAGATTGTAAAATTTTTGGTTCATCTTGGATTGAGGGCTACAGCCTATGTAAGCCCAGTTATCTATGAAGTGAAATCTGCATGCCCACTTTATTTTCAAATTATTTTCAAAGCCATCATAGACTATAGAACACATCCTTTATGTAAAGTACAAAATAATCAACCTTAACAATAACATAAGTAAGACTACAGATAAGATGCAAGAACAGCAAACCTTCAGTATTGTCATCCTCATCCACCTTTTCCAACTTCCTCATAGTTCCAGGTGATGAAATATAAGCTCCTTCCTCAACGCTTATGCTCTGTGGTCTGGATGGAAGAGTATCTCCATATTCGTCATTTAGTATGGAAGCTATCATTGGCTCCTTCAAATTAAGCATGTGTATACCCAGAAATTATTTTCTGCTTTTTCAACTTAGCAAATATAGATAAATGAGATGAACGGTCTGAGTAGCTGAGCATGTGTGTGTGTGTGTGTGTGTGTGTGTGTGTGTGTAAAACCGAAAGAGAGAAGAGGGATGGGAGGGGGAAGTTTTAACCATACCTGCTCTCCTGCTGCAGCAGGAGCGAGAGATTGCGCCTGTAAAGCCATTGAAGCCCTGACTTGCCTTGCCTTTTCTAGTTTTGTATACATTACAGCAGATCCAATTTTCCATTTTTCAAAAAATTTGTGCTAGGCAGCCAGAAAAGAACTAGACTCAATGGATATACCCAACAGTTGAAGAAAACATATGCAATTGCCAACTCAATAAGCATAAACCAAAAATTAACAAAGGCATACATTTCGAGAATACAGAAAATGGCCAAAATAAAAGCTCATGCATTATCAGCCATTACTCATAAGACTGTCGTCGTAATTTCAGATAACTAGTTATGTTTTATCCTTTACTTTGTTTAACTTACTAATATATGCTGCAGAGAATTTTAAATATTAAAACACAATATAAGCATTCACATTTTATTTATCATATTTTTACGTCATAACAAGAATCAAGTTTCACAATTTTATTTAATCACATTACAAAAAGTAAATTTGTTTTATACTGGGAAGGCCAGCTATGAAAGCTAGGTACTTAGTACTGAGACAGATTGAGGTATGTCGAAGAAATCAAAAACATCTGCATAAGATTTTCTTTGAGCTGGAAAAGATGTAAAAGGGTTGCTTGAGATCTCTGTACAAGAGATCAGCTCAGAATTCAAATGCTTAATTTTGAGAAATCAAAGATATATATTAGGTGATTATAACTAATTAGCATAAGAACACAGTAGGTATATGGAAGACTTTACTACTATAAATATTAAGTTTGTACCAAGACTTAACTTTGAGCCTGTTGGAAATAGAATTAAATAGTTAGGAACTGCAGTAGCATTTAATGCTTATGTTCATCCACTTTCAGATTCATGTGTAGTGTTTAAATTCAGTCATAGGAGGTGCATATGTACTAAGGAAGTTGCCTTAAATTTATTTCTTCTTGAAAACATGTAATTTATTCATGAGTGTATATATCTAAATCTAATCTGCTGAGTGCTAATAGTAATAAGTAATAACTCAAGCATTCTCATTTCCTTAGTTTAAAATATTCAAAATATTTCTTCTCAACTGAGCCCTTACTTTTTATCTTGAAAAGTTAGTCTGCATGCTTTTGAAAATAAAATAGTCTTAGTTATAACAAGCTTCTCCAATCCCTCTCAATTTTCCATCTTGTCATTTGCCATCTTTAGTGGAAATAATTTTTCTTTACTTTTTTCACTTCCAACTACTACACTATTTAGTATACAATCAGCTCTGAACAAATTTAAGACTCCTAACGATCACAAGATGTTTAGCCAAAACAATAAAACTGAGCATACCTTCAACATCTCAGATGCAGCAGGGCGGAGACGAGGTTCTTTGGTCAGGCACTTTGCAACAAAATCATGGAAATATAAAGACCTAAGAGAAAAATCAAATTTAAAACACTATCATACAGAATGTGGTAATCACTAAATTGAGACAGTGTTTCAACTCTCAAGCACCATTAAGATATTGCACTGAGAAAATGAGATTATGAGAGAAGCACACTAAGTGAGTAATGAATACTTTCTAGCAAATAATGGTCAGGTTCATGCACTTATTCTATTGGACAAAGAAAGCATTAACATTGTAATTTTTGTAGTAAAATCCAACAATTCTGCGATTATACTTGCACTTATAATCCTATTTTGGTGATTCGGAGGGAATTGCCTTTGTTAATCGTTGAATCGAATAATCTGTAATTATCCTCTGAATGAATTTAAATTTATATAAGTATATGAAGTGTGATTTAAGAGTAAAATCTCAATTTTAACTACCTTGATTGGAATAACAAAATAGAGAAGAATATTACAATGAATTTGGAATACAAGGAGTTCTTTTAACAGAAAAAAAGCACCAACATTGTAATATTATTTCTTAAAACGTGTTATGTCCTTACCATTTAAATGAATGTGGTGATTTCACAGAAGAGGAAAGAGCATGTGTTTACATGTTTTTGTTTAGACTCCGTAATTTACATAGATCAATTGATAAAGTTCTTGCTTTTGTTAAGACTTTATTCTAACTCACATGTATCTTAGAATAAACATATGAGAAAAGATTTTGGCAAATAAAGCTTTCAGTTATTATACGCGTGATTTAAATTTAGTAGCATCAAAATCTGGGGTCCATTTATCAAAAATGTGTGGTACATTATCTGAGAGATTGTATAGTGAGCGTACTGCAAAAAGCAGAAACTTGGTACTGCTTTAAAAAAGATAAAATAAGCACAAGAGATAATAAAATACAGCAAATGGAAAATATCACTTGAATTAGTAAACCAAAGAACATCATGGATAATCAACCAACAGTTTGAAGCTCACTAATTCACAAATTATCAGCAAAAAGAGCTCAGAGTACAGACTATTGAAACAAACCATTTTTCTTTATCCTCGAGCATTGGAGCTGGTTCGATGGATATCATGAATAAAACCTACAAAGGAAGAACAAATTTATAACTCCCCTTCCCTCAAAATGAAAACAACCCATGACATTGACAATCTCAAAAATATTCAAATACAAAACTAAAAATTTTGAAGAATTCAGAACCCATAGTTTCCCTTCAAACAAATGTTACTCTAGTAAAAAAAATTAACAACAATCAAATAACAAGTGCTCTTGAGCCTGCAGACATCCATAATTCTTGCATTTCATTTAGACAAGACTAATATCAATATTTCATTAAATATATCATAATAGCAATATATGGAAGCATACTGAAAAAAAAAATACACTAATACAAATAAGTTTACAAAGAATGCAAGAACTTGAGTAGCTTCTGCTGACAGAAGAAACTACCTATATTCTGTATTTATTTTCACAAACTCATTACTGAAGAAACTCTTCATACATCATATTTCAGAGCAACGAAAATTAGTAAAAAAAACACTTTGACATGATTTAGATGAAATATTTACACCTAACAAGAACAGATATAGCAGATACCATAAGTCTGAATTCTGAAATAGCTACAATTTATATCTTCTTTCAAAACTAATTAACATTCTACCCAAAAACCCTGCGATAGCCGGTAGGTTTGTTAGATAAAGGAGTTCGAGCTAATTAGTTAGTAGTCGGTGATAGGGAATAATTAGAGAAATAAGGAATTTTGTTGTCAACAAATAAGCAGAGGGGTTGAGAGGGACAGGTAATCCTGTATTTTGAAAGACAATGAAGGTCTTTGTTTGAACATAGGGAGGGAGCAGAGCTTTATGATTGACGAATTTTACCTATTTTTTGTATCAGGGTACCAGGTTTCTATCATTCTTAGTCTTATTTTATAACACAGGAGATCTAATATCTATTCCATTCATCTCCTTGCATGTCAAATGTCATGTCTATTTCTCTCAGTTACTCTTCTGTTTCTCCATCCTAGTTCACCTATATTAAGATCAAAGTTCATCGCAACAAAGTGACTAACATGTAACCAATCGTTAGTTGGTCCAGTGGTGATTGGCGCTGGACTTGATAGGGAGAATCACAGTTCGATCCCCGCAATTGCGATCGGGAGGGGGCTGGACCCACTTGATGCCAGAACTGACCCCCGAGCCGGATTAAACCGGTGGTGAAAAACCTAAAAAAAAAGTGACTAACATGTAATAGTGGATGCAAATAATAAGTCATCTGTAGTCTGAACATTATATGAACATCAATATAAATTACCGGTTAAAAAATTACTCATGAAAAAGGGGGAGGAAAAGAGCTTGTGCAATCACTTATCAAAACACCAGTAAAAATCAAAGTTCTAAGTTACTAACCCTCATTGGATGCACTGATGATCTTGGAGGAACACCCTGAAAATTACATAACGGAATGAATACTTCTTAAGAGCAGCATCGGAATATAAACGAGATCTAACATGACATTTCCATTTAATGGAACGATGCAATAAGTAACAGTTTATGGATGACAACCCAGCCATATAGAGATAGAATGTAGTGTGTTTCTTCTCAAAAAGAGTTAAAAATACAATCAATGTTTCTTCATGGAAGAAGGGCAAAAGGAATGGAAGGGTAACAGAACAGAAAGTATAAATTAATTGCAAATATCTCATCGAAGTTAGGAGCAAATATATGGCGGAAAGAAAAGACTGTAGTAATGTATAGACCCCATTGGATAAACTAACTGTTCAGTTGGAAGTTATAAATTTGAAATATAACCAATGGATATACCTCTGCCATTTCAATTGCAGACACGCCAAGAGCCCAGACATCCACCTGAAAATCATAGTTAAATAAATAAAACTATATCTTATACAGGTATGAACAATAATCTTTCTGTGGTGAGTACTATAGAACCATTTATTCCTTTCACGTTTCATGAAATACAAATGACCCAGCTTAGAACTAACATCATAAACAACTGGTCTTTTCACTACTTATCATGTCTCCTACAGTACTGCTCCTTTTCACGTGGTTTATGGAAAAAAGCCTATACAGTTGTTTGGTTTATAGAAAAAGAAACTAATACAGAAGCTGTGGTACAAAACGGAATGAAAAATATGAATCTCTTAATCAAATGGAATACCGCATAATTATAGCACAGAAGACGAAGGTGATTGGTTTTCCTTAAAGTTGAGACCACAAAAACAACAATCTGTTGCTATGAGCATCAACCAGAAATTGGCTCCCTGCTATTATGGTCATTTTAAAAATCTAGAAAAATACAGGGCCGGTTTCAAAGAAATGGATGCTTCCACCTGCATCAAGGGTCCATCCAATTTTCTATGTGTTTTTTTTAAGAACACCATTGGATCCTAGGCAGCAGAATCCTTGGAGCTTCAACTGGATGATATGGGGTAACCAGACAGAATTCTAAGCAGCTGGGAAATAGTCATACAGTTTCTGGTGCCATGGAAAGGAATGTCAGCTAATCATGATGCCACCAGTTGGGAAGGTGTACACTAGGCAGCATATGAAACCATAGTCACACGGTTCGCAATTCGCTCCAGTATGCGGTACGAATTCGGGTACCATTTTGTAACTCTCAATGAATTAGGTATGCAGGGGGTATACAGAGTTGGTATGCTATTTGGGTTTGTGGTACGTTCAAAAATAATAATCGGTACGTTATTATTAAAAAATGGGTTACTTAATGGTTTAAATAGCTTGCAATTAAAGAGTTTAAATATTCACATTTTAGCTTACAGGAAGCTCTTTGTGTATCCATAACTAGCAATTAGTTCAAACATTTCAGCTCTATCAATTGGTTCATTGGTACGCTTAAGTTTTCCGAATTCAAGGAAAATTTTGGCGTACCGGTTCGTAAAAGAACCGCGAGCCGGTACGTATGAATTAATTCGCGGTTCACAGGGGTACCTGCGAATTATGTGACTATGTATGAAACATTAAGAGTAACTGCCTGATGGCAATTAATGATTAGGAAATAATTAGTGGCAGAACAGTTTATCAGTAATTACTAGGCTGTTATGATCAGAAACTTACAAGTGTCAAATTAAAAATCCTCGAATTTTTAAATAAATCTACATATGTTGTCAGGCAGTATGGTACAACAACATTTACTCCTATATCCAAACCTAAAAAGCAACTAATATATGAGAAAAAGCTACGGCAAATGGAAATTAAGCAAGGAGAAGATGCAGTACAGTGGCAACAAAGAAGGTGCACAAGCACAGCTAAGAAAACAACGTTAACAGATTCTGGAAAGCGAAATACCTTTCCATCATAGCGACTTTCCTGAATGACTTCCGGAGCCATCCAATGAGGAGTTCCAATGAACTACAAGCACATTAAACAGAAACATCAAATGTCCTGCCATGATAAAAAGAATTAATAACATATCCATATAAAATGTGCAGAAACACCTCAATGCGAGTCAAATGCATTTGGATACAACATATTTTTATAACAAGTTCACATCACATTCATGAATGAAGGGAAACTCCTAGGGGCAAGTTCAAGGTTTGAAATATGTCTCATAAGTCAATAGAGGTCAACTTATTATGGGAAAATACTTTTTGACCTTTTTACGGGAAAGTACTGTGAAGATAGCAGCAAGGAACATTCAAGATATAAATATAATGGGACTGAGAACAAGTACAACTGCTATGTCACAATAAGTTGTTCACAGAAACTAGAATGGGGAATTTAGTGTGTTTGGCAACAATGCAAGTCACCGGTACCGCATGTTCATACTCTCTCCACCGTAATTTCTCTGAAGGTACAATTGCTAGCTTTAACATACCGTGCAGTCATACCGTGATTTTCAAATATACCAAACATAGTCTAACATGGCCTGTAGTACAAGTTAGAAATAGTTGCACCAAAAGCCAACGCCACTAGCATGATTCTGATGCAGTGCACAAAGGACAGTCATCTCAATCTTGGTTTATGGATGGAAAAAACAAATATCGCAATAAACAAACACATAAATATATAAATAAATATGCAGGGAAAGATGTTTGTCATCTAGAAGGAAGTCATCAGATGCATGCTTCATTTGGTTTAAAACTAGAAACAGTTTATTCAAACAAAAAGCATAAGGAAATGCAGTCGCCGGATAAGATGAGCATTTAATAGCTCTTTTTTCCTTTATTTCCAATTTAGTATTTGTTTCAAAATTGGAATACCGTGATGTAACTAAGAAAAGGTAGTTCCTGACTTTACTATTTAATATAAAATTAACAATCTTATATTGGCACTAATGCACCATATCTTTGTCATCTAAAAATTTTAAAATCATGTTCCTACTCCTCACTTGACATATTTATATAATGCAATAACATTAAAATGATACTACTCTGTCCCATATTATAAGCAAATTTTACTTTTTAGGTTCATTGAATAATTAGTGTATCTGGTCCACATATAGACCAGATACATTAATTATTCAATGAATCTAAAAAGTAAAATTTGCTTATAATATGGGACGGAGTATTAAAGACAACAACTACCGTATTGCGCTTTGACATAGTTCTCGTAAGTTGTGCAGCAACGCCAAAATCCCCTGCTCAATATCAACCAGGAATCTAAATCAGTCCGTTGTTAAACGTCTTAAGACTATTAGTGCCATTGATGTAAATTTTGATTACGTTATTTTGCTACTTTTTCTAAGTATGCCACAGGCAATTTTATCCATGATAAGTTGATCTACATTATGAAGTCCAGCTCATAAAATGCTTCTGGCAACTTAAATAAAATGCATGCAACAGATATTATGAATACCAATGTTATTAATTATATAAAAATAAATAGACTTGAAAATAAGAATAAAAATAAATATGTTGAGCAATTCCAAAACAAACTATACTACCATTGATTATCAAATAATAGAATATAATTTGTTTAAATTTTACAGTTTTTAAAAGGCGTCGGGATTACACTTTAGATGTCTAACTTTATCTAGGAAAAGATGTTAAAGTATCAAAATTCGAATGCCATCAATCATAATTTCAGTGATCGTTGGGGAAAAAAATAGGAGTGGAACAGAGCATCACTGCCACTGGTAAACTAAATAAAATCTAAAATGTCACATTCTTCTTCTAAACACCTAAGATGGATGTGCGCATGGCATATGATAGAATGCTGAGTTCCCATATGTGTGATGATGACCCAGTCATTGGGCCCAATCCACATAAGCACAGCATCTAGAAACCATGAGAATAAGAGTCTGTTAGAATACTCCCAGGTTTTAAGGGACTTTCTGTTATAAAAGAGAATGTGGGGTAGTGGAAAATTATCTCTGGTTTTGCAGCAAGCTTGTAGTAACAAAAGAAAAAGCTCCAACGTAAAAAGAAAACTGAAGAGTAATCAGACAGAAAATCTAAACTTTTAATATTCCTTCCACCGAGGGCAATTAAGGATTTTAATTTAAAAAAAACTGAGGGTGATTTTGTCAACATAATAATTTGTGTTTTAATATTTGTCACCTCCAAATCACCCAATATGGAGGGAATCAAAAATTGCTCTACAAGGGATTTTGATCCCATAATATGGATGTTTGCATATCATACATCTATTAGAAGAAGACACAATAACAATTGTAGACCCCGTGATGAATTGAAGAGTAGCAACCATATGATGAAATATTATAAGGGGTAGTTGAAGTAATAGTGTAGTTCTTAGAATAGGAATTATTTACAGGCAATCACTCTTTCTTAGCAGAATGGCCTCTAAAGGGTATAAAAATTTTAACATGAAGACTAGGGCTCTAAACGTCTATCTCAATCATATAAGCTAGGACATTGCAGACACTTGCTAAACAAAAAGCCAAGAAAAAGTTAAACACAAAATAGTGGGTTCAGCTATTTATTTAAGAGGAGGAAAAAAAATAGTCAAACATGTTTGATGTATACTAGTCATGATTTCAATATTACTGGAGAAAATGATAATCATTAAAAAGTATAATTACTGTGCATAGTCAGCAAATGTTACACATACAACTACCATACTCACCTAGCTTGACATCTCCTTGTTCAGTTAATAAGATATTCCCACCTTTAATGTCTCTATGAACTTTAAAAATTGAGTGTAAATAGTCAAGTCCCTATGCACAATCCAGTAAGATATTAGAAAAAAATAAACAAAAATTTTATTTATACTTTCAGAAAAAATCTAAGTCCAAATAATTCTGTTAAAAGTATTTTATTTCAAGCAAAGAAGAACAATTCAACTGAAAACCTTGGTAGAGGTTAACGGATAAATCAACAAATAGGATAGCATGAGTAAAAACACCTGGTGCTAATCCATTCAGTCAACTATACCTTCAGTGCTTCTCTGCAGATATATGCGATTTGACTCTCATCCAGTGCTTCATCAGTCACATTCATCAGATCAGCAACACTACCACCACCACAGTATTCCATCACTATCTGCCAAAATCTTAATCAGATATTTAGAAACAATATTTTAACTAGCCAAATCAACCACAACACTTGAGGACGCATACGTTAAGATGACTGAAGAAAATAGGTCCTAGGAAAAGAAACAACAAATACTCTCTCTATCCCTAATTATAAGACTCATTTCCACTTTTTCTTAGCCCCTTAATATAAGTATTCAAAATTTTATATGTACTATGATTTCTTTGCAAAAAAAAAACGTATTTAATTTACCATTGGAAAACATAAATACTTGCTAAAACTCATTTTCTTAATTCAAGTAAATTTTGTGGATGGTCTATAATAAGGGAGAAACAAAATCCAAGTAAGAATACACCCCTCAAAACAAATCATTAGCAAATCACCATAACCATAGGGAATCCCAAATAAAAGCAAATGCGTGGTTATTCACAAATCAAAAACAAGAAAACCATTAAATCTAGAAAGAGTTTCAGAAATGCAAAGACATAAAAACAATGAGTTCAGTTCAAGAAAAGCCTTCTTAGTTCTTACCCAAAGATACTCTTCTCCTTGATAGCTTCCGAGATATCGGACAACATTAGGATGATTACACTGTTGTAACATCTCAATCTCACCACGAATTTCCTCATATCCCTCCTCCTAATGAGCACAAGAATAATAATAGTCAATTCAAAACAGTTCAAACACAATCCAATAAACCAAATGACCAGAATGCAAATTTCTAAATACAAACAGAAACAGAAACTCACCCCTTCAGATAATGATATGACTTTGATGGCAACCATCTCAGAGGTTCTATAATCCCTGGCTTTGTAAACAGCACCATAGGAACCCTTCCCTGCAACAAATCCAACCGAAAAACGAAACAATTTGAAATTCATATAAAGCAAAACAAGGATTAGTGAATAGTGAATACATAAGGAACAAGCTCGATTTGCTTTTTTAGCACCTACCAAGCTCATTGAGTAACTCATACTTGGTTGTAGGGTCCTCTCTGATAACACAATCAGGGATGGAACTCGTGGATACCTTGGTGGCGATGGAGTGTTGTTTTCCCTCTTCGTTATGTGAAGATCCGCTTCCTTTCCTCTGCTTCCCAAACTCTCCCACACCTTGCATACTCGCAATCGCCCTCTCCATCGTGGAACCTCCGCCTTCGTTGCTGCCTGTCCGCCGCACCATTGTTCCACTTCCAGACTCTGTCTCGCCAGCCTTCACCGTCGAACGCATAACAAAAGTTGAAAACCCGCCACCGTCGTCATCTTCATCGTCGTCTTCGTCCCTTCTGTTCAAAGGATTCGCCTGAGAAGAACTCCCAATCTTCCAAGCCGGGGCCACCGGTAAGGCCACGCCGGTAGATGACCGATCTCTCTGCCGGCTCCGATCGCTCTTCACAATCACAGTACCGAAATCACCAGATTCGTCGTCATCATCGTAGTCCATCGACGCTCCGCCACCGAAGTCCTTGGGGAGACGCTTGAGAAGCGGAGGGAGAAAGGAATCTTCGTCGTCTTCGTCATTGTGGCCGTTGTCTTTGAACACCATTGTTGAGTATGGATCTTCCTGTACTTCCGCGTTGGCGGGTTTCCGGCGCCGGTTAGTTTCGCCGTCGTCATCGGCGTCGTCGTGAACTACGAAAGTAGAGTAAATATCGGGCTTCGGTCGGGTATTCCTGGTTCGCGGGGAAAAAGAGCTCCGATCCATTTTTCAGACAGTGCAGGAGGAATGTACCCCTCCCTCACATTCACACTTTGGCTGCACCACTGACTGACGAACAATGCATGTTATGTTCAATGGGCTTTAGTTGGCCCATTTTCGGTTTTGGGTTTGTCTCATACATATGAACTTTGGGGATCCCTCTTCCCACCCTGAAAATTGCTCCTACACTCTACTAAAAAATCAAAATTATTTCTAGAATGCAGAAATATACTTTTGGACGCACCTCATTCACATACAATTGATTCATCATTCAGTCAGTTCTCAATTTTATGTCAAAAATTAATACGAAAATGCATCTCCGTATAACTTACGGAGATGCACCTCCATACGCGTTTTTCATCAAAAAAGAGTCGGACTTTTCTCCTTCCTCATTTTTCTTTTACTCTCTCAAACTCTCTTAAATTTTCAAACTCTCTCAACTCACTTCCAAGTTACTACCATCAACATTCAATTTATCAAAGAGCTCGCCATCAAACTCATATGTGATAAGTTTTTTATTTATCTATATATTTTTTATGTGTCTATACAATTGTAGAAATTGAGCAATGTGTCTGGTAGGTTATGTAATAGGTAGTTTAGATAGGTTATTTAACTAAACAATGTGTTTGATATGTAGTTAAGATGAACAATGCATTTTTAGAAAGTTGGATTTCCATGCATTTCTGTCATTTTTTTCGTTTTTTTTAGTTGGAGGTTAATACGAAAAATGCATTTCCATATTCATCCATAATTTGACTTTTCAAAAATCTGGAAATGCATTTTCGTATTTGACATGTCTGCAATGTTTGGCTTTATTTTCCTTGTGTTACATTTGGGTTTGATTTTTCCTACTATTTATTGCATGTGTGGTTTGATTGTAGACATTATGGCTGATAACCAAGAAAGAATAAGGCTCAGTAAAATGTCGTAGCATGCATTCGCTCGTAGGAAAAAATCTGACTCTCACAAGCACATATTGGTTCTAGCTCATTTGATGCGGAGGCATCAACTTCTGAGGTTCATGCATCTATATCTTCGTCTTCCTGAATAAGGCAAATGTCACCTCCTAATGCCCCGGAAGCCCCGCTGATCTAGGTTAAGGCGCCCTATGTTGATGTCGTTTTTGAGGGGTTTGGAGGAGGCCCGGACGACTTATCATTGTTGCCTCCATATCTCAAGCATGCTACCAGACATGTGTGGGACAAAGAGGTAAAATTCATTTGTATTTATTCTTTGAAATGTGTATGTTATAATATTTGAAGTTTTTTACGATGTTTTTTTTTGTAGGACTGTGATGCGTTAAAATGCATCAACCTTGGTCGAAAGATTTCAAAGATGCATCAACCTCAAAAGCAATGGTTTCATGATGTAATGCAGCTACCTTGGATGCAAGATTTATGCAAGACTGGTTATCCTACTATTAATCATGGTATGGTGTCAGCATTTGTTGAGAGGTGGAACTTTGAGACGACATTTTTCATCCTTCGTATGGTGAGATGTCCATCACACTAAGGATACCTGAATAGTCATATGTTGATGATACATACACTAAGTATATTCCTCGTGCTTGTGCATTCAGTCTGCCCAAAGGGAATCGGGTGAATGAAGATCACCGTCAGAGGCGTCCCTTGGATGGCATAGTCTTCTACTCTGGATGGTTGGCTTGTGGGCCATATCTGAGGTATCCACATCTTCTTGAGTGTGTCATGCGCCACTTCAGGTATATGCAGTTTATTCCAAAAGATCCCTTAGAACCTGTTCCCTTAATATAGTGTGCGGAGATGTAGATGCCATATATGATAATTTCCTTAATCTAGTAACGGATGCAACACGAGGTACCGTAGCTCCTTGTGACTAGCGTTGTGCAAACAGATACGTCCAGTGGTATTTCAGATTGTCACATCCTTATATGACATCGAATACTTCGGAAGATCCACATGAGATACTAGAGGAGAAACAAACTAAGGCAAATCATGTTGTTGATGTGTTGCATATGTGTAGTTGTATTATGGATCTTTTGTAAGCGGGTATAGACAGGGGAGTCTTTGTGAAAGAATCTCCTAGAAGGGACATTATAGATTTTGTTCTTAATTAGGCCCTAATGGCACTACTGTACAGGAGGCAGCGTAGAAACAAGGGGGTCCAACATACACAATAGTATAGTGTTTGTATTAGTGATACTATTACCGTTTCTAATGAGGCACTGATGGCACTACAGTACAACAGAATAATATTTATAGTATAATATTTGACGACATTATCTATAGTATTTATACTATGTACTTAGGATTGACTTATTTATAGATGGCATTTTCATCTTATTTGATAAGTGTATGGTTCAATTTATAAAAAAATTATTATGATAGTATATATATAATACATGGTCTATTACATCGGTGTATTTCTAAAAAATAGTCAAAATCCATTGTCTATGGTGAATATGAAAGTGCATAAACGTAGCGTGCTATGGAGATGTCCGGATTAATTTATGACAAGATGAGTATGTCTTATTTAACAAGCATGAGGTGTGTATAGGGTGAATATGAAAGATCATCTCTGAATCCATTTATGTCAAAATGAATGTGTCTTAATTTGAAATGCATGGGGTGCGTATAGGATGAATACGGAAGTGCATCTATAGACTATTTTTAGGAAAAAAAGAGAAGTGTGGCTCATTTACACATGCATTTGGTGTAAAATAGGTGTGTTCCGAATGCAAATATGGATTTGTAAGGGCATTTTTTATTTTTCTTAAGGTGTCTTTCCACCACTTAGGGTGGAAGAAGCAATCCCCTAAGCTTTGGGGGTTGCTCTTCTCAGTCTTAGTGGTGAAGAGCCATCCTTTTAAACCCCAATATTATCCTTCCCAAATCTTGAAGTATACTTTTGTACACGTCCAAAATACATCACATTCATTTGTAAGTGAGTCACCCACCTTATTTTGCCAAAAAAATTAGTATGAAAATGTATCTCTATATTGATGGAAGGGCGAGTTTGTATGTGCATTCCCGTAATAACTTTGGACACATTTTGAACTCATGGTAGTGTGTTTATTTCACACTCAAGGAATAAAAAAGAAATATACTTCCATAATAACTCTTAGGCAATAAGTTAGTTATAAATTTGACATTTTTTAAAAAAACATATATTTTAGGCCATATATGTTAAGTTTACTATCAAAATAAATTTGTTATCAATTAAACCATACACTAATGTAAATCAAATAAAATGACATATATTAATTCAATTAAAACCCATTATCAAACATGATTGTTGACAAATTTCAAACCATAATATAAATATTATCAAAATAAATGTAAAAGTGAACTACTAAGTATATTTGAACCCTCTTGATACCTTCTCTGCCTCTTGTACAACAATGCGGTGTGTGCCTCGTATAGAATGACCTTTATAGTGGCTCTTACAGAAGTTCCTTCCATAAACTCTTTTCTTTCTATACGCGCTCGCGTAATAGCCATGATACGCTAACATGCTGGTAACACATCAATGACATGATCTGATTTAGCATGCCCCTCCTCTAATATCTCTTGATGATTTGGCATAGGTGGATCTCTATGAGCATCTGATGTCATGTAAGGTTGTGACACTATGAAATACCATTGGATGCAGCTGAATATACTACTCCATAGCTGAGGAGCTGGCATATTTCGTGATTTCTCTAGTAGCAAATGATTATAAAATTAGCAAACAACGCATCAACATCTCTGCGGGCGATAGCGCGAGGAGCAGACACAAAGGGGTCTCTTAGATTACCTTTTGAAACCTAAATTGGCACATGACTTGCTCAGGAAGATGTGGATAAATTATGTGTGACCCAGAAGCCAACCATCTGAAGTAGACGACTATCTTATCCAAGGGACGCATCTGACGGTGATCGTCATACGGTGTGTGGTGTATATCATTTGATGTAATACGGTCAAGAAACACTCTGAACGGCTCGATCACCTTATTTCTTCTGAGCGGGAAGAATGCACAAGAACATGGCAAATTCTTAGAGTAGTCATCCACATATGACCATCCAAAGATGTGTGAAAAGTGTTAGAGGATCCATGCTTGAAAATGATAGAGATGAAATATTAGTAATGGCATAGCACAAGTGTTATGAAATATTAGTAACAGTAAATTTGCAAATATATTAACGTGAACATCATGCATCTTTCTTCATCAAAAGAATGCACCGATCTTAACTGCTTCAGAATTCATCTCAATAGTAGCCATACCATTATCATTAACAATGCTAAAAACACCATATTAACAATAAATGAAGCGTAAAAATCATATTTTGAATTATAAGGTTTAATGGGATTGTGATATTACCGCTTATTTTCCTTGTTCTTGTGAGAGGTTGGAGAAGCTTCGATGAATTTCTTGGAGCATTTCGAAATCAGGGTCTTTTTCTGAATCATCCCATTCAGAACTTGGGTTTGATCCTTTCACCACTTATCATCGTTGTCTTCTTATTAATCCATCATAATCTCTCCTTGTTGCATAGCCAAACAATACCTTAGAACAGATAACAGAAAGCAGAGATTATGTTACAACATAAATTACAGCGAATAAAAAAAACTACATAAATCAACAAAATAACAGAAAGCATAGATTATGTTACAACATAAATTACAGCGAATAAAAAACTACATAAATCAACAAAATAATAGAAATCTCTAAAAACTACATCAGAAACAACATTCAAATATATAACAAAACACAAATTAATGTTGTATAAAAAACAAACAAAATCTGCCAAGAACTACATCCTAAAACCCAAAAAAATTCATCATAAAACCCAACGATAAAATTAAACCCAGATAAAAGTTATCACAAAAGTAGAACAGATAGAACATAGTACTTTCACGGTATGGGGCAGTGAGAAACAAAAAAATTGAAACGATGATGGAGAAAGTGGTGGGAGTTGATGAAGAAGAAGAAAGTATGAACAGAAGCGGTGGGAGTAGATGAAGAAGAAGAAAGTATCCAAGTTGAAGAGATAAGAATGAATTTGAAAATAATGACTTTACCGATACCAATATCAATTCATTGAGCCAAGAGAGATATAATATAGGGTTACAGGAAGTTGAAGCGTACATGTAGGTATTATTAGCCTAAATATTCAAATTAATGACATTTCATTTGCTTTAACGTAAAATAATAAGAAATTAACAAAATAAAATAAACCAACAAAACTAAATATATTGTTACCAATTAAATGCTGACACATAAGCCTGCATTAAATGCCAGATGAATTGTAATACCCGGTATAATTATCACTAATAGATGTCACTAATTAATTTTGGTGAGAACATTAGTAGATAAAAGTATACTAGCACCTTATTTATTTGTTTTATGAGGAAAAAGGATAAATAAGTTTCATAAGGGTAGTATTGTCATTACATCACTAATGTCAAGTTAAGGGTTTGTTTGGATGGTATCTTACTCTCTCATTTGAAGCAAATCATAATTTTGAGAGAGAGAAAGAGAAACATGTGCTTGTAGCCTAGCGGTAGCGTATTGATGTATGCTTGAATCGAAGTAGACCTAGGCTACTAGGTGGTAAAGCGCACATGACGGATATTACCATTTGCGGTGGCTGAAGGGGTTACCTTCAGTAGGAAAACATCGGCATCTTGGTAAGTCATACACACCTGAGCTACCATTGCGATGCGCTCAGAGGGTCTTTATGGCATTCCTCTAGCAGGTAAACATATGTGTGTTTGGTATGGTGGGGATATGATGCCATGTAGGCAATATCATGTCAGGAAAACTCACCTCTAGTGATATCACGTAGATAATCACTAGGCTTTCACCCGGTGGGCTTGTGTAGTCATTATGGCGTATTTGCACTAGCGGTTACACATTTGCGTATAGATGATCGATGGGGTTGTGACGCCACTTAGGCCAGGTCACAATAGGAAAACTCATCACGGATGAAATTCCATGCAGGAATGATCCGTTTCATCTAGCGGTGTGGTGGGCATGTGCAAGTCTTTTGACGCGTAGGCACAAGAGGTAACTCATCGAGGGTGTGGTATTGCGTAGCCGAAGTAGAAAGGTAGAACTTACTTCTAGATTCCTCTTACACGGGTACGGGTCTGCATAATTGCTTGTGATGGCGATGAGCCTGTTGTTGTTTGTTGTTGTTACCTCATTGGATAGTTATGGGACTTCCAATGATGGTGTACCCTTGTTATGTATTTGTACCAGACTGTGAGGAAAACCCCTGGTCCACGGCGGATCCGTTTGCTTGCATGCACCTTGTAGAACCGAGTGAACCCGTAAGATAGGAGGACTCACTGAGATTTAGTAATCTCACCCCAATCCTCTTTTTATTTTTCAGGGACAGGTTAGAAGTAGAAGAATTGCTAGATGACCCATATCGAAGACCGTGGACAAGTTATTGGCAGGAAGACCTTATCAGACGTTATCTTTCCGCTGTGCAATATTAAAGACATGTTGATTGTATACAGTTTTATTGGAAGCTTAAATTGTATACGATTTTTAATTCTTGTCTTCACCGCTTATGTATGTTTCTTGTACCATTTATAGCATCACTACATATTATTCTAGACATATATGTACGGGGTGTTACAGTTGGTATCAGAGCAGGTCGATTCTTGTCCCTGCCATGAAACATCATTAGCAGTTCTCTTCTCCGTCACATGTGTGTGTTGCTAGCCTGACTTCTACTATCATAATACTCATTTATTGAGCCTGATCACCTCACTAACTGTGTATGTGATAGATAGGATCACGGCGGAGCCACCATAAGGATGCGTAAGATCTGAAGTGACTTGAGTTGAAGTGGTCGAAGTCGGTTAAGTTATGAGGATGTTGGGGATGTCGTGAGTAAGAGAAGAAGGTGTCATGGAATAGTTGACAACCCAACTGTCGTGGTAAGGTCTGAGATGACTGGAAGTTCTAAGATTTCGATCGGACGGAGTGAACCTTCTATGGGATCTTGTAGTAGTGGAGGAAATTCACGAAGCGCCTGAGTAGGAATGTAGTAAGGGAGCTTTGCGATAGAGATGAGCTTAAAGCAGTTATGGTTTCGCTACGCGATCATGGTACCAGTGGATGAGAAGGTTAGAGAACCGATAGGATGAAAGACTTTTGGGGGGTTTGGATAGAGATATTGGATCTTTCAAATTACTCTGGTCTGGGTGGTACCCGAATGGACAAGGTGTTACACTCCGACTCGTTCTGGTGCACCTTAAGGCGAAGATTTGGTAGAACGAGTGGAAGTGGTGATCTTCATTCGGGAAATTTGGGATGCCTGAATGGGTGAAAGGAACTACTGCATCTCCTTGCTATTATGACATGCGTGAGTCCTAGAACTACACTAGGTGGAAGCTGAATGGATGGAGGTGCAGAGTGTAGTAATCCATGTTCCTTAATAGTTGTGATTCATCTAATCCTGAGTGATGTCGTAGAACAATGCTAGGTGTTAGGTACTTAGGTGAATTAAACTAGTGGTTATCTACAGCATTTGCGGGCTGACCGCAGTAAATAAATGTTGTTGTAACCATTGTATTCCTATATGGTGGGAGTTATCTTTGAGAATCTTTCGAGTGTGCCTTGGGTGACTGAGTGCACACCTGGCATAGGAACTCGAACTAGATTATTATCAAGTCAGATCTAGCTTGTTGCGTTCAGAGGAAGTAAACCTTAAGCATGTGACACTCTTAGGTTTTAGCATCCTAAAGAGTGTGACTGGAAGGATCTAAGGAGAGATGACCTCAGTGGGGACCTGTCCAGTTATTATTGGTCGTGACCATATGATACAGGTGGAGATCGTTATGCACTTCTGGGTAGGTTACTTAAGATCATGGCCTCGGAGTTGGACCACCATGTTAGTACTACCGGACAGGTATAACGTCACAGTATCGCTATCGTGCACGAGGCGCGTGAGCTATTTTCCTGACAGATGTGGGACATTGTTAATTTGGAACTAGAGGTAGGATTCAGATTGATATTCGTGAGACGCGAACCTGAATGCTCATAAGGTTGGTGGCATAAGGATCCATGTGTCGCGCTCGTCGATTGAGGATTATGCGACCGGGTGACAATGATATGGATTATATTCTAATGCTACACTTATGGGGAGACCTTGAGTGATCGAGACCGCGTGAGAATTTTAGCTTCTGCATTGTAGATGTTCCTTGTCCGTTGAAGTTAGTAAACCTCTGTGCATAAGTGTACGAGATGGGACATGTGTGTAATCATCATGTTTCGATAAACGCATTGTGTGACTATTCTTTAACATGGATGATCAGTGTTAGAATAGATGAAGTACATCTGGGATTAGCTTAATGTGAGATACAACTAAAGAAGTATCTTTAGATCCTCAGAAGTGATGAACGTCGGTCTTGGTAAGGCGAATTAGTTTTGGAGTGTTGAGAAATTCAAGGGAATGCAGCTGAGTAGCCAGTTAGTGTCAGATTCAGAAACGAAATGCGTTAAATGGCTGTGTGATTGAAGTGCGAATGTGAAGGATTTTGTATCAGTCAGGTCACGTGAGTTATTAGAGGTGTTGTCACACCAACGGTATGAAGCCGTAGGATTAGGAAGATGTACCGTATTAGTTGTGCAATGGGGGAGTCTGCAAGGAAAGACGAACTCATATACTTTAAGTATTTGAATTTAGACATTCTGGAACTGAAATGTGTGACCAAGTTGTGTTCAAATGAACCTAACCCGGAAGGATGGAGTACTTAGTAACTTGATTTTGGAATTGCTCGATTTCGAGGAGTAGTTGTCGACGAGTGTGTTTGAGATTCTGGCACGTACCATAATTGGAAGAATGCCTAGAAGGAATTATTGCTATTAAGAATTGAGCATGGTATAGTATTATAACTAATTGGATTATGGACGTAGCTTGATTCAGAGGATTTCAAGAAGTGTGTGACTCATTGAGATCAGAGTAGCGCGACGGATGTGAGAAGAACCAGATAAGCCTGTAGTAGGTGTTGGCAAACCACTCGCATGATGGTATTTGAGTGGAGGCTTTGCTAAGAGAAACTCGTCGAAGCAATGTTTCTTCCATCTCAGTCTCTCTCAAGGATCCGCCATAATCTTAAGAGGCATTGTTGATGGAGCGAGTTATAAGAGACCCTGTGGTTCGTGTGTGATCAGAGGTTTGTGTGCCAACGGTTGAGCTTGTAAGAATCAAGGCTTAGACAGGATGTCGTGACCATTGGAATGGTGAAGACAAGTAAAGGATTCATCTGACGTGGACTCATTATGGCTATATCTAGTGCTTTATGAGCGTGCATGAAGACTTAGACGATCGTTGTGGGCTGACTATTAGAGTTCACCTTTCGTCGACAGGACCTTGTATGAAGATGTTGCATATCGAGAATATAGTTACAGAGTTGTACACCCTTGTGGATTATGGTGGCGGTTATGTGGTCTAGGACTGAACGAAGGATTGAAGTGAGAAGTGTTGGACGAAGGAGTTAGACTTAGAGCAAGTCAATCTGATCTGGGAATTTGAAGTCGGGACCAAGGAATTTAACAAGCATCTGTATGACTGTATGGACTCGTTTGGAAGGGAATCTGATATGTCATCATTTGAGAGAAATGGTGTAGCGAAAGTGTATGAATTGAGGTAATGCAAGAAACCCGGGGAAAAGAAGTGGAATAATATCAGTGGTATGTGATGGGCAAGGAAGAGCTCGGTAAACATTGAGGATGAGGAATATCCGATCCGAATGGATTTCCATGAATTTTGAAGCTACACAGACTCGATGTGAAGAAGTAAAGGTTGGAGACCTTGGAAGGATCATTTGCAGGTATATCGAGACGAAGTACCATAAGGTATGTGTTATGCAGGGATTAAGGCTTTCAGTTAAGATGTTAGGACACGAGTGCGTTGGCGGTTTGTGTCTCCTTGGATGGAACCACAATCAGATGGAGTCTAGGCCTATCCAAAGGAGGAGCGTAAGGAACGCTTCACCCTCTTGTCGAAAGAAGACAGTGCATCCCGGTGATATGAAGGAATTCGAGGGCGAATTCTATTTAAGGGGGGAGAATGTAATACCCGGTATAATTATCACTAATAGATGTCACTAATTAATTTTGGTGAGAACATTAGTAGATAAAAGTATACTAGCACCTTATTTATTTGTTTTATGAGGAAAAAGGATAAATAAGTTTCATAAGGGTAGTATTGTCATTACATCACTAATGTCAAGTTAAGGGTTTGTTTGGATGGTATCTTACTCTCTCATTTGAAGCAAATCATAACTTTGAGAGAGAGAAAGAGAAGAAAACGTGAAAGATGAAGGAAGAAGAAGAAAATTCATTTTGGTCCAAACTCAAGCTTCTTCATCAACATGCATGTGCATAGTTTCAACAATCTTGGAGGAAGAACAAGGATCAACAGTGTGGACATCATCATCATCTCTAATCTCATCATCAAACTCAGAATTTCATGTCAATCAAGGTGAGTCTCATAGTTAGAGACTTTGGGGTTTTGGACAAAATTGTATGAAATGGGGGGTATTGTGAAGATTTGGTGATTTTTGCTATTGCATGTTGTTAATCTATGCTCTTTCTATTGAAAATCCTGTTATATTAGTGTATGAACACGTTTTGGATGATACTACAATGTTGGGAGCATTTGGATTGAAGTTTGGTTGGAAAGCTTATAAGACATACTATCTAGGAAAATTAACTCCGATGATAGAATATCATTTTTTGATATACCTAATTCACATTCAGTTAAGTATCGTGAATGGAGCTTTGTGAAACTAATACCCCGAGAGCAGTTTTGTTCTAAATAGGGAACCGAATGCCTCCTTAGTCATGTGAAACTGGTTTAAATTATATTTGAACATGATATGTTGTATATGATCATGAATGTGTTAATTCCAAGTATGTGAATAACTATTTGATGCATTATATTGATATGCTATGTGATGATCATATTGTACCTTCCGTTGTTCTGGTCGAACAATCGGAAGTTGTTTGCCTGTGTGGCTAGATGATATGATTGATGTATGCTTGAATCGAAGTAGACCTAGGCTACTAGGTGGTAAAGCGCACATGATAGATATTACCATTTGCGGTGGCTGAAGGGGTTACCTTCAGTAGGAAAACATCGGCATCTTGGTAAGTCATACACACTTGAGCTACCATTGCGATGCGCTCAGAGGGTCTTTATGGCGTTCCTCTAGCAAGTAAACATCTGCGTGCTTGGTATGGTGGGGATATGATGCCATGTAGGCAATATCATGTCAGGAAAACTCACCTCTAGTGATGTCACGTAGATAATCACCTAGTGGGCTTGTGTAGTCATTATGGTGTATTTGCACTAGCGGTTACACATCTGCGTATAGATGGTCGATGGGGTTGTGACGCCACTTAGGCAAGGTCACAATAGGAAAACTCATCGCGGATGAAATTCCATGCAGGAATGATCCGTTTCATCTAGCGGTGTGGTGGGCATGTGCAAGTCTTTTGACGCGTAGGCACAAGAGGTAACTCATCGAGGGTGTGGTATTGCGTAGCCGAAGTAGAAAGGTAGAACTTACTTCTGGATTCCTCGTACACGGGTACAGGTCTGCATACTTGCTTGTGATGGCGATGAGCCTGTTGTTGTTTGTTGTTGTTACCTCATTGGATAGTTATGGGACTTCCAATGATGGTGTATCCTTGTTATGTATTTGTACCAGACCGTGAGGAAAACCCCGGGTCCACGGCGGATCCGTTTGCTTGCATGCACCTTGTAGAACCGAGTGAACCCGTAAGATAGGGGGACTCACTGAGATTTAGTAATCTCACCCCAATCCTCTTTTTATTTTTCAGGGACAGGTTAGAAGTAGAAGAATTGCTAGATGACCCATATCGAAGACCGTGGACAAGTTATTGGCAGGAAGACCTTATCAGACGTTATCTTTCCGCTGTGCAATATTATAGACAAGTTGATTGTATACAGTTTTATTGGAAGCTTGAATTGTATACGATTTTTAATTCTTGTCTTCACCGCTTATGTATGTTTCTTGTACCATTTATAGCATCACTACATATTATTCTAGACATATATGTACGGGGTGTTACATGAATATGAGTGACTTATTTTGCAAAATGTTGAATTTACCTATGGAATAAGATTAGTTGAAGTTATTTAGTCAGAGGGCTTATGTTGTCTTTTCCAGGTACTTTATTCTTTATATATATTATAATAGAATAATAGATATAATCAATTGCAAAGCAATACTAACTATTTATCATCATTGTCTCTACTCCACTACTATGTCAATCAAGTCGTCTATATTCAATTGGCACATGCTATCAATTTTACATTGAATTTCAATCTCATTAACTCATCTTTATAGTTTTAGAGTAATGTTATTCTTACACCCAATTGTTACACCAATACTTACACCCAACAGTACTTTACAGTAGTCACGGTTAATGCAATGTAAAAATTTGGTTAATACAGTAATGAAGTTAGTTAATACAACATCCAGGTATTAAAAATAATTTTTAGCAGTCACCAAACTTGGTTAATGCAGTATAAAAACTTGGTTAATTCAGTAATAAAGTTGGTTAATGCAACATCCAGGTATTAAAAATATTTTTTAGCAGTCATCAAACTTGGTTAATGCAGTGTAAAAATTCCATTAATACAGTAATGAAGTTGGTTAATGCACGTCCAGGTATTAAAAATAAACACCCGTACATAAATAGTATACGTCCGTACATGAATAATATTCGTCCGTACATGAACAGTGTCGTCCGTACATGAACAGTGCATTCCGTACATACGGTGTAGGTGTAAGATTTGGTGTAAGAATAACATTTTTGATAGTTTTATCATTGTCTCTAATACTATGTCAATCAACTTATTTCTATAATTTCCTCTATATATCTTAAAATTTCAATTTTATTTTTTTCCATTCATTTCTCTTTCCATCTTATGTTGATATCTACCATTTGATTTTTTTAGACATGTAAATAGAGAAGAAGAACAACAGCAAGTAAACAATATCAGTTTTATATAGTCATGTATTGTTTTCTTTAACAATTTTTTTTATAAAAATAAATTTAAATAAAAATATTTGTGATAATAGTGAGTTTTGAGGATGAAAAATTGCTTCTCCATATTTTATAAAATGAAAAAAAGAAAAGGAAATGGTTAAAAAATATTAGATAGTAGTTATGGCGACCTTAAATATATTATTAGTAAATTAAGAGTATTAATAAGAAGACGTAATTGGAAGATAAAAACTAAAATTGTATTGGAAATTAAAAGCTACATTTATTTTGAGATAATCTTTTTTACAAATCGACACTTATTTTAGGACAGATGAAGTATTTATGATCCAGATAATTTTTTATTTAAAAATGGTATAGGAAAAAAAATCTATTATTGATCTAAATTTTTTTATATACGAAAATTTATTATTAATCCATATATTTTTGTAAATGATACCTAAATAAAAATAATATTTGTATATGAGAAAAAATCTATTATTGATCTAAAGATTTTTATATACGAGAAATGGTATTTATATTCCAAATATTTTTTATTCAAAAATGGTATATGGAAAAAAAAATCTATTATTAATCTAAATATTTTTTTATACGAAAATTTACTATTGATTCAAATGTTTTTGTAAACGTTACATAAACAAAAATAATATTTGTATATGGGAAAAAAATATATTATTGATCTAAATATTTGTATATACTATATACAAACAAAGGTATTTATGATCTAAATATTTTTTATTCAAAAATGGTATATGGGAAAAAATTTATCAATGATCTAAATATTATAAAAAATTATTATTATTGATTTAAATATTTTTATATGCAAAAAATTTCTTATTGATTTAAATATTTTTTTCTTTTTTAATTTTTTATTTAAAATAAATATATTATGTAAATAAATGCACGTACCACACCAGACCAGAACCCATGCAAACGCACGAGTTTGTTACTGGTTAGCTAAAATGAAAATACTAAATACTACAATTAAATTTAATATTAGTTAATGAATTGAAAAATAAACGAATATTCAAAGTTTTATCTCTCTAGAATGCTCTCTCTGGCCTCTCTCTAAAAGGGGGCTAGGGTTCGGTGTCCTACTCCGATGGCCGGTACATCGCAGCTGCAAGGTGGCGAGTGGGAAGTGTACAGAAGGAGATCCTTTAAGGCTATAGGCTCGCGGTGGGACGTTTTTCCGTGGGGTGGAGGCATTTGCAGGAACAAGAATTCAGAGGTTACGTCCATCTTCTTTTCCGAGTTTCCTGAATCTTACACAGCTAAATCCTTCTTTGAGATCTTTGGGTGCTTGGGGAATGTGGTGGAGGTCGCAATTTCGCCAAGGAAGAACAATTTGGGGAAGAAATTTGGCTTTGTCAGATTTGAAGAGGTCGAGGATGGTAGACTGTTGGCGGTTCGATGCGATAATGTAATGATTTTGGGGAAGAAAATACACGCCAATCTTCCGAGATTCGATCGATCCAGTGCGAGGAAGAATTATGTTATGGATACCAAGTCTTTTCACAGACAAGGCAAAGCGTTTCAACATCAAAGGCCGGCGGCGGGGGTGCAGCAAGGATGTTAGAACAAGATTTGTTCTGATCAATTATCTTAGTTTTGATGATAACAATAATATGAATTTTGCTTAAGATAATATGGTACTCTAATCCAATGCAATTTCCTTTTCAGGAAATATATAAAGAGTATGCATAATTCAGCGCTCAGAAGCTTTGTCTCAAAGGGTTCAGCATGCAACATCAGAACATGGTATGGCAAGACATCAGAAGATGGTCGAAGCAGAATCAGAACATGGGTCTATGGAAGCATCAGAAGAACATGAGATCAGAAGCAATGAAGTTCTGATGGTATCACGCACAGAAGCACTTCAAGGTCAGAAGATCAGAAGATGCTTTGCACCAAGCTGTTTGACTCTGATGATATTCAAACGTTGTATTCACAAACATCAGATCAGAAGGAAGTACATGTGGCAGGCTACGCTGACTGACAAAAGGAACGTTAGAAGCTATTAAAGGCAACGTCAGTAGACACAGCGTGAACAAGGCTCGAGGTAGTTGACAAAAGCGTATAACATTAAATGCGATGCTGTACGGAACACGTAAAGCATTAAATGCACTCAACGGTCATCTTCTCCAACGCCTATAAATATGAAGTTCTGATGAGAAGCAAGGTTAACGATTCTGAACAAATCAACTCATATTAACTTGCTGAAACTCTGTTCTATTCAAAGCTCAGAATCTTCATCTTCATCAAAGCTCACTACATTGCTGTTGTAATATATTAGTGAGATTAAGCTTAAACGTTAAGAGAAATATCACAGTTTGTGATTATAGCTTTTAAGAAGCAAATTGTAATACTCTTAGAATTGATTACATTAAGTTGTAAGGAACTAGAGTGATCGTGTGGATCAGAATACTCTAGGAAGTCTTAGAGGTTATCTAAGCAGGTTGTAACTAGAGTGATCGTGTGGATCAGAATACTCTAGAAAGTCTTAGAGGGTATCTAAGCAGCTGTTCCTGGAGTGATCAGTGTGTGATCAGAAGACTCTGGAAGACTTAGTTGCTGACTAAGTGGAGAACCATTGTAATCCGTGCGATTAGTGGATTAAATCCTCAGTTGAGGTAAATCATCTCTGCGGGGGTGGACTGGAGTAGTTTAGTTAACAACGAACCAGGATAAAAATAACTGTGCAATTTATTTTATTGGTCAAGTTTTTAAAGCTACACTTATTCAAACCCCCCCTTTCTAAGTGTTTTTCTATCCTTCAATTGGCATCAGAGCGCCGGTTCTAAGGTGCAAGCACTTAACCGTGTTTAGAAAAGATTCAGGAAGAGAAAAACGCTTCAGTAAAAGATGGCTGATGAAACTGCAAAGTCTACATCTACATCTGGCTCTGCTGAGCAACACAACGGTAACAATGGTTATACTAGACCGCCGGTATTTGATGGTGAAAACTTTGAATACTGGAAAGATAAACTGGAAAGTTACTTTCTTGGTCTAGATGGTGATCTATGGGATCTTCTGATGGATGGTTACAAACATCCGGTAAATGCCAGTGGCGTAAAGCTGACAAGGCAAGAAATGAGCGATGATCAGAAGAAGCTTTTCAGGAATCATCATAAATGCAGAACTGTTTTGCTGAATGCTATCTCTCATGCTGAGTATGAGAAGATATCTAACAGGGAAACAGCCTATGACATATATGAGTCCTTGAAAATGACTCATGAAGGAAATGCTCAAGTCAAGGAGACTAAAGCTCTCGCCTTAATCCAGAAGTATGAAGCCTTCAAGATGGAGGATGATGAAGACATTGAAAAGATGTTTTCAAGATTTCAAACTCTTACTGCTGGATTGAGAGTTCTTGACAAGGGATACACAAAGGCTGATCACGTAAAGAAGATCATCAGAAGCTTACCCAGAAGATGGGGACCTATGGTGACTGCATTTAAGATTGCGAAGAATCTAAATGAAGTCTCTTTGGAAGAGCTGATCAGTGCCCTGAGGAGTCATGAAATTGAACCGGATGCAAACGAGCCTCAAAAGAAAGGTAAGTCTATTGCATTAAAATCCAATATCAAGAAATGCACTAACGCTTTTCAGGCTAGAGAAGAAGATCCTAAAGAATCAGAATCTGAAGAAGAAAATGAACTGTCCTTGATCTCCAGAAGGCTAAATCAACTCTGGAAGAACAAGCAAAGGAAGTTCAGAGGCGTCAGAAGTTCAAAGAAATTTGAACGTGGAGAATCTTCTGATGACAGAAGATTTGACAAGAAGAAGGTCATGTGCTATGAATGCAATGAGCCTGGACACTTCAAGAATGAATGTCCAAAACTTCAGAAGGAAAATCCCAAGAAGAAGTTTCATAAGAAGAAAGGTCTTATGGCAACCTGGGATGAGTCAGAAGATGATTCAGACTCTGAAGATGAGCAGGCTAACTGTGCGCTGATGGCGACAGAAGATGACGGATCAGAATCTACATCAGAATCAGATTCTGAAGAGGTATTTTCTGAACTTACTAGAGATGAGTTAGTTTCCGGTCTAACAGAACTTCTGGAATTCAAGTCTCAGATTAGTCTCAAATACAAAAAGCTGAAAAAGCTATTTGAATTTGAAACAAAGAAGCTTGAGCTGGAGAATTCTGAATTAAAAGAAAAACTTTTAAAATTATCCAATAATGTTGGATCTCCTTCTGATTCAGAAAAATCCACTCCTAGTCTAAACCATATTCTGAAAGAATATGATTTAAGTTTTAGGAAGTTCTTATCTAGAAGTATTGGCAGAAGTCAGCTAGCTTCTATGATATATGCTGTGTCTGGAAACAAAAGAGTTGGCATTGGTTTTGAGGGTGAAACCCCATACAAACTTGAACCTGTTGATGAAATGAAATTCACATACAAGCCATTGTATGATCAGTTCAAGTATGGCCACTCCCATGATATTAGGCACACTTCACATGCTCAAAGTTTTCACATAACACACACCAAAAAGCATGTGACACAACCTAGGAAATATCATGAAACTCACATTAAGAATTATCATGCTGTTCCTCCTATTGCTTACAATGTTAAACCCAAGTTCAATCAGAACTTGAGAAAATCTAACAAGAAAGGACCCAAGAAAATGTGGGTACCTAAGGATAAGATTATTCCTATTGCAGATATCCTTGGCTGCAAAAAGGACAAAGCACAACATGTCGTGGTACCTGGACTCTGGATGCTCACGACACATGACAGGAAGAAGGTCTATGTTCCAAGACTTGGTGCTTAAGTCTGGAGGAGAAGTCAAGTTTGGAGGAGATCAGAAGGGCAAGATAATTGGCTCTGGAACTATAAAGTCTGGTAACTCTCCTTCCATTTCTAATGTACTTCTTGTAGAAGGATTAACACATAACCTCTTATCTATCAGTCAATTGAGTGACAATGGTTATGATATAATCTTTAATCAAAAGTCTTGCAAGGCTGTAAATCAGAAGGATGGCTCAATCCTATTTACAGGCAAGAGGAAGAATAACATTTATAAGACAGATCTGCAAGATCTTATGAGTCAGAAGGTGACTTGTCTTATGTCTGTTTCTGAAGAGCAGTGGGTCTGGCACAGAAGATTAGGTCATGCTAGTTTGAGAAAGATTTCTCAGATTAACAAACTGGATCTTGTCAGAGGACTCCCTAATCTGAAATTCAAATCAGATGCTCTTTGTGAAGCATGTCAGAAGGGCAAGTTCTCCAAACCTGCATTCAAGTCCAAGAATGTTGTTTCTACCTCAAGGCCATTAGAACTCTTGCACATTGATCTGTTTGGCCCAGTCAAAACAGCATCTGTCAGAGGGAAGAAATATGGATTAGTCATCGTAGATGATTATAGCCGCTGGACGTGGGTAAAATTCTTGAAACACAAGGATGAGTCTCATTCAGTGTTCTTTGATTTCTGCATTCAGATTCAATCTGAAAAAGAGTGTAAAATCATAAAGGTCAGAAGTGATCATGGTGGTGAATTTGAGAACAGATTCTTTGAAGAGTTCTTCAAAGAAAATGGTATTGCCCATGATTTCTCTTGTCCTAGAACTCCACAGCAAAATGGAGTTGTAGAACGAAAGAATAGGACTCTGCAAGAAATGGCCAGAACCATGATCAATGAAACCAATATGGCTAAGCATTTCTGGGCAGAAGCAATAAACACTGCATGCTATATTCAGAATAGAATCTCTATCAGACCTATTCTAAATAAGACTCCTTATGAATTGTGGAAGAATATAAAGCCCAACATTTCATATTTCCATCCTTTTGGATGTGTATGTTTTATTCTGAACACTAAAGATCATCTTGGTAAGTTTAATTCCAAAGCACAAAAATGTTTCCTTCTTGGATATTCTGAACGCTCAAAAGGCTACAGAGTATTCAATACTGAAACATTGATTGTAGAAGAATCAATCAATATCAGGTTTGATGATAAGCTTGGTTCTGAAAAACCAAAGCAGTTTGATAATTTTGCAGATTGTGATATTGATATATCAGAAGTTGTTGAGCCAAGAAGCAACGTATCAGAAGCAGAGCTTCTCAGAAGCAAAGAATCTGAAGATCAAGTATCAGCTTCTCTGGAGAATCTAAGCATTTCTGAAGAACCATCTGTCAGAAGATCATCCAGACTCATTTCTGGTCATTCAGAAGATGTCATTCTTGGAAAGAAGGATGATCCAATCAGAACAAGAGCGTTCCTTAAGAACAATGTAGACTGTCAATTAGGTCTTGTATCTTTGATCGAGCCAACTTCTGTTGATCATGCTCTAGAAGATCCAGACTGGATAATTTCTATGCAAGAAGAACTGAATCAGTTTACAAGGAATGATGTTTGGGATCTTGTTCCTAGACCAGATGGATTCAATATAATCGGTACAAAATGGGTCTTCAGAAACAAGCTCAGTGAGAAAGGTGAAGTGGTAAGGAACAAAGCCAGACTGGTGGCTCAGGGTTATAGTCAGCAAGAAGGGATTGACTATACAGAAACCTTTGCACCAGTGGCCAGGTTAGAATCTATTCGTCTATTAATTTCATTTGCCACTCAACATAACATCACTCTCTATCAGATGGATGTTAAGAGTGCCTTCTTAAATGGTTATATAGATGAAGAAGTTTATGTCCATCAACCTCCTGGTTTTGAAGACTCTATGTCTCCTAATCATGTTTTTAAACTAAAGAAATCGTTGTATGGATTGAAACAAGCTCCCAGAGCTTGGTATGAACGCTTAAGTTCTTTCCTTCTGGATAATGGTTTCACTAGAGGAAAAGTGGACACTACTCTCTTTTGTAAAACCTTTAAAAGAGATATTTTAATTTGTCAAATATATGTAGATGATATTATTTTTGGAACATCTAATGCTACACTTGGAAAGGAGTTTGCTGAGTCTATGCAGGCTGAGTTTGAAATGAGCATGATGGGAGAACTCAAGTATTTCCTTGGAATACAAATAAATCAAACATCAGAAGGAACGTATGTTCACCAAACCAAGTATGTGAAGGAACTTCTGAAGAAGTTTAATCTTCTAGACTGCAAAGAAGCCAAAACTCCTATGCATCCAACATGCATCCTAGGTAAGGATGAGGTAAGTAAGAAGGTAGATCAGAAGTTATACAGAGGTATGATTGGATCTCTTCTATATTTGACTGCTTCTAGACCTGACATTCTGTTCAGTGTTTGTTTGTGTGCTAGATTCCAATCAGATCCTAGAGAATCTCATTTAACTGCTGTTAAGAGAATTCTAAGGTATCTGAAAGGTACTACTAATGTTGGCTTAGTTTACAGAAAATCTAAAGAATACAACTTAGTAGGATTCTGCGATGCTGACTATGCTGGAGACAGAATTGAAAGAAAGAGTACTTCAGGAAGTTGTCAATTTCTTGGAAGTCATTTGATCTCCTGGTATAGCAAGAAGCAAGCAACTATTGCTCTATCAACAACAGAAGCAGAATATGTCGCTGCTGCTGGTTGCAGTACACAGATGCTCTGGATGAAGAGTCAGCTAGAAGATTATCAGATATATGAGAGTAACATTCCTATATTCTGTGATAATACTTCTGCTATATGTTTATCTAAGAATCCTATTCTTCATTCAAAAGTTAAACATATTGAGATTAAACATCATTTCATAAGGGACTATGCTCAGAAGGGTGTTATATCTTTAAACTTTGTGGATACAGACCATCAATGGGCTGATATCTTTACAAAACCCCTGGCTGAAGATAGGTTTAAGTTCATTCTGAAGAACATCAGTATGGATTTATGCCCAGAATGAGAAGATGAGAAGTTCTTATGTATGAGTATCTTCTGAAATGAAAGTGGATAATTTTTTTTTAATCAGAAGTTCTGATTGAAATCTTTTAGAAATTATGATTCGGTTATTACTAACGTTTCATTGTCTAAGTTGATTCAGAACCTCTTTTAAAGCAAAACAGCTGTAACGTTCTATCTCGGATGGTAAACCTGTCTTTACTGTTCATGGATAAGCGCGCGTGCAGTTGAAGGGACGCCGACCATAGGTAACTGTGCTAGTCACCTCATTTGTCTTTATTATCTCTCCTCATGTCACATAACATTAAATGCTATCCATCATTTGTTTCATTTTATTTTCTTTTAAATACTCTTCAAACGCTTCTCCTTCCCTCTTATATTTTCTCTTTTACACTCTGTCTTTGTTTTCTTTCTCTATCTCTTTGCATTCCTCATCAAGTTTTCTCTCTCTCTCTCCTGTTTTTTTCTCTTGCTCAAACAAAGTTTTTCTTTCTTTAAAAAAATCCTAGTTCAAACCTAGCGTTCATCTTGAATCCTTTGTCTGGATCTCTTAATCATGCTCTAAGCCTGTTAAAGATCTATGACTCAAAGGCGGCAGATCTCTGCATATCTCGGGATGGCTCTCCTAATACCTCTCAAGTCAGACCTCTTCTTTGATGCTGTTATCAACTTTCATCCAAAGGCAGAAGACTTTCTTGAGTTATGGGAAGAGGTTAAGAATGATATTCTTAACTTCTATGTTAAGAGAAAGCCCCGTTTGCAACAGCAGTTCTCTGTCTGTGAACTGTCCCTCTCTTCCTCTTTGGTCTCTTGGATCTCTCCTACAGTGGAGGTTCTAGTCTGGAAAGACAAGAAGACCACAGGGATTCTTGATGGGTTGACACAGAATGTGTCTTGCTAGGTTTTTGTTTTTAATTTTTGTAGTCATTTCCTCTTGGGATGACTTTTTATGTATTTGCTAGGAATGTTTCTCATCTTGTTAAACATAAGAACCTTTTGTAATATCTTTTGATTATCAATGAAAAGTTTCTTTGTTTTTACATTCCAGTGATTTTATTTGTCGTTTTATTCATCTGAATTTTTTTTAAATATTCTTTTTGATGTTATGACAAAAAGGGGGAGAAGATAAATGATAAATGATTTGATTAATCTATCAGTTGCTGGGTAAAGATCCCACACATTTACTAACAAGAACTGCAAGTTCTATATGGTTTAAGTGTTTTGCAGGTATAAAGAAGTGAAGAGAATCTTCAAAGCAAACACAAGAAGCAAAACCATAAGAAGTGTTATTCTGTAAAAAGAATAAGCTCATGGAAACTGAAGCAAGCTGAGTGCTGTCAAGCTTCAGAAATCAGAAGCAAGAAAGAAGAATGAATCAGAAGCACTGATAATAGAATTTGATCCATATTTGTCTATTTGCTCTGACAAAATTCTATTTGCTCTGATACATTATTTTAGCCTACATGGCTCTGATACATATTTTGTGTTCTGATACACATCTTATGTTCTAACTCGTTCATGCTGACTTTTGTCGTTTAGTTTTTGTTCTGTAACATTTCAGGATGTAGAGATGCTCTGATGATGCTCTGGTACATTCAACAATGTTCTGATACAAATCTAGCATGAAGTGATGTTGGTAGAAATTCAAAGCTCTGAAGCTATCCGAGGGAAGCAGAAATCAGAAGCTGTGAATGTTCTAAAGATCCAGAAAACTCAAGCTCTGAAGCTGTCCTAAATGGAAGCAGAAATCAGAAGCTGTGAATGTTCTGAAGATCAAAGAAATTCAAGTTCTGAAGCTGTCCTAAATGGAAGCAGAAATCAGAAGCTGTGAATGTTCTGAAGATCAAAGAAATTCAAGTTCTGAAGCTGTCCTAAACGGAAGCAGGAATCAGAAGCTGTGAGTGTTCTAAGGATATAAAGAAATTCTAGTTCTGAAGCTGTCCAATGGAAGCAGAAGTCAGAAGCTATGAATTCTCTGAAGACAGAAGCTTATGTGATCGTCTCTACCGAAATAATCAGCGAAGTCTTTTATTAAAGTTCTTCGAGTATTTATTTCAGGGGGAGATTATTTATCTCAGGGGGAGATTGTTAATCTCAGGGGGAGACATATTCACATGCTTATGCTATAGCTGTGTAATTTGTCTTTTGCCGACTGCTCTTTCTGATCGCAAATTCATATCATTTATATATGTTTTTGTCATCATCAAAAAGGGGGAGATTGTTAGAACAAGATTTGTTCTGATCAATTATCTTAGTTTTGATGATAACAATAATATGAATTTTGCTTAATATAATATGGTACTCTAATCCAATGCAATTTCCTTTTCAGGAAATATATAAAGAGTATGCATAATTCAGCGCTCAGAAGCTTTGTCTCAAAGGGTTCAGCATGCAACATCAGAACATGGTCTGGCAAGACATCAGAAGATGGTCGAAGCAGAATCAGAACATGGGTCTATGGAAGCATCAGAAGAACATGAGGTCAGAAGCAATGAAGTTCTGATGGTATCACGCACAGAAGCACTTCAAGGTCAGAAGATCAGAAGATGCTTTGCACCAAGCTGTTTGACTCTGATGATATTCAAATGTTGTATTCACAAACATCAGATCAGAAGGAAGTACATGTGGCAGGCTACGCTGACTGACAAAAGGAACGTTAGAAGCTATTAAAGGCAACGTCAGTAGACACAGCGTGAACAAGGCTCGAGGTAGTTGACAAAAGCGTATAACATTAAATGCGATGCTGTACGGAACACGCAAAGCATTAAATGCACTCAACGGTCATCTTCTCCAACGCCTATAAATATGAAGTTCTGATGAGAAGCAAGGTTAACGATTCTGAACAAAACAACTCATATTAACTTGCTGAAACTCTGTTCTATTCAAAGCTCAGAATCTTCATCTTCATCAAAGCTCACTACATTGCTGTTGTAATATATTAGTGAGATTAAGCTTAAACGTTAAGAGAAATATCACAGTTTGTGATTATAGCTTTTAAGAAGCAAATTGTAATACTCTTAGAATTGATTACATTAAGTTGTAAGGAACTAGAGTGATCGTGTGGATCAGAATACTCTAGGAAGTCTTAGAGGTTATCTAAGCAGGTTGTAACTAGAGTGATCGTGTGGATCAGAATACTCTAGAAAGTCTTAGAGGGTATCTAAGCAGTTGTTCCTGGAGTGATCAGTGTGTGATCAGAAGACTCTGGAAGACTTAGTTGCTGACTAAGTGGAGAACCATTGTAATCCGTGCGATTAGTGGATTAAATCCTCAGTTGAGGTAAATCATCTCTGCGGGGGTGGACTGGAGTAGTTTAGTTAACAACGAACCAGGATAAAAATAACTGTGCAATTTATTTTATTGGTCAAGTTTTTAAAGCTACACTTATTCAAACCCCCCCTTTCTAAGTGTTTTTCTATCCTTCAAAGGAGTCTCTGGTGGGCCTCAGAAGAGACGTTTTATGGAGGTTGTGAATGAAGGGTTGGTCAAGGGCCGTGAGAAGGTGGTCAACACTTTTGATTTCTGTTATAGTTCTCAGCCAGATAACAGGAAGAGGTTGGAGAAAGCTTATGTGGGGGTGGTGACGATTCCGGGTTCGACATACAATATCCAATCTCACTTTCTGATGGAGGGATTCTTTGATATCAAGGTGACTCCCATGGGGGGCAACATGTGTTTATTAGAAGAGGAGGAGGAGGGAGTGATTGAGGACTTTGTAGGGGAAGGCGAAACGTGGTGGATGCAATGGTTTTCGGAGGTCAGAAGGTGGAACGAGAAAGACATTGATGATGGCAGAGTTATTTGGGTAAGCGTTTACGGTGTTCCGTTGCACGCTTGGTGCGTGGACTTTTTCGTAAGGCTGGAAAATTCGATGGGAGATTTTATTTGCGTGGATGAATCAACGGCGGCTGGGTCCAACTTCGACACGGCAAGGTTTATGGCGAGAGTGAAATTATCTCATGAGTTGAAGAAGGTTATGGCAGTGCTGATTGATGGGAAGGAAGTTACGCTTGTGCTTAGGGAGGATGCTATTGGCTCGATTCTAAACTCTTCAGGTACGCAGAAATCTGATACTTCTGTCTCTGTTTCTTCGGAATCCGAAGATGTTTGGTCTGGAAACTTGTTTGATGATGAGGGGGTGTTAGAAAGGGCTGACAACTTGCATAGCAGTCTCTTAGACTCAGTGATTAGTCCGGTAGCTGTTCCAAATAGTGTAGCTCCGTTTGTAAATGAAGTCTTGGATGGTGGTAATTTTTTGATACGATCCGTGAGTGCTCCAAGGGAGGATACTCCTATTCTGGTTCCTTCTGTTTGTGTCGCAGGGAGGAAGAACGTCAAGAATGCAGAGGGAAGTGCCATCAACCAACCTTCGGTTTCCTATAGTGACTCGGTGAAGGAGTTTGGTTCTTCTGTTAGGCCTCTGTTTGATACGGTTTTAAAGGAGGATAGTGGTTCGGTTGCGAGTAGGTCAGCCGAGAAAGGTGAGAGCAGGAACACGGGTTCTTTTGATTCAACGCTTCTCTTACTGAAGGACAATGGCAGTGATGGTGTGGGAAGGAGGCAGAAAGCGTTGGGAGACGGTGAGGTGAAGTTTACACAGTATGCTAATGAGGATAGTGAAGGTCCATTGTTACCTTGTTCTTTTGGGGGGTCTGGGAGTAAATTCAAGTCCAAGAAAGTGAAATACAAAAGTTTGCTAGATGTTGGTGTGACGAAAGGTGGGTCAGTGGTGGATGGAGGCAGTAAGGGTGTTGTCTTGAAATCTCAAGGTAAGAGGAAAAATGCTGTGATTAAGAAGGTGGGGAAGAAAGAGTCGCAAGTTCATATTGTTCCAAGTGCCGCTTTGGACTCTATCCATTCTTTTGGCGGAGATAGTTCGGAGGTTTATGGTGTTCACAAGGAGGAATCGGATATTTGGAGGAGTAATAGTAGACAATGGGAGTTCCTTAAAGGCGATGTGGGGGGAAAGCTTTGGGCGGCCATCGTTGCTTTGGGTGTTGCGGAGGCGGAAGGAAGGGATAATTTGTCAAGTAGGATTGAGAAACTTGAGAATTATAGCGGAGTGAGAACGTTTGATAGGAAGGAGTCTTCAAAAAGTTTGAGATGATTATCGGCTCTTTGAATATTAGGGGAGGATGTAGTGTTTTAAAGAGAAGGAGGGTTAGTTCTATAATTAATAAGGGGAAAGCGGACATTTTTTTGTTACAAGTAACAAAAATTAAAGATTTCAAGGATTCTTTTGGCAAGAGTTTTTGGAGCGGACCGGAAATTGATTTTTCCTTTTCTAATTCAAATGGTTTATCGGGGGGTATGCTAACTCTTTGGAGGTTTGGCAAAGTGGAGGTGGTGAATAGTTTCAAAGGGGAAGGTTACTTGGGCATCAAAGTTAAGAGAGATAATTTGTGGTACTACATTGTTAATGTGTACTCTTCGTGTGTACTCGAAAAGAAGAGAAAATTATGGGAGGATTTGTTGTCTTTAAAGGAGAAATTTAAGGATGGGGAATGGATCATATGAGGAGATTTCAACGCGATTAAAAACCGTAGAGAAAGGAAGAGGCGGGCCGCGGTGGTAAATCTTAATGAGGTGGATCTCTTTGCCGAATTTATTCACAAAAGCTCATTGGTGGATGTTCCTTGTAAGGGCAAGAAATTCTCGTGGTATAGTGGAGATGGTAAGTCTATGAGTAGAACTGACCAGTTCCTTTTATCGGATGAGGTGGTGAATAGATGGGATGTGGTCAGACAATTCATTGGATCTAGAGACATTTTGGACCATTGTCCTATTTGGTTGGTAGTGGACAATGTTGATTGGGGTCCGAAACCATTTAAATTTAATAATGAATGGTTTTCTTTGGACTCTTTCTTTCCGTTCGTTGAGAAGGAGTGAAAAAGCCTTGAGGTGGAGGGGAGGGGAGACTATGTTCTAAAGGAGAAGTTGAAACTTCTCAAACCCATTTTAAAGAAGTGGAATTGCGAGGTTTTTGGGAGGTTTGACTTGGAAGTAGAGGAAGGAGTGAGGGACATTAATCTCGGAGATGAAAAGTTGGAAGAGGTGGACGACATTTCGTTTAACGAGGTGGTGGAGAGGAGAAGGGAAGCAAATTTTACTTTTTGGAGGAATTTGAGGATTAAAGAGAATATGATAATTCAAAAGTCGAGATTGAAATGGTTAAAGGAGGGAGATGCTAATAGTGGTTTCTTTCATAAGGTGATGAAAGATAGACGGAGAGTGAGTCATATTGGTCCTATTCTTGCTTCGGAGCGTTTGCTTGAATCAGTGGAAGAGATTAAAGATGAGGTTGCGAATCACTTTCACAATAAATTTAAATAAATGGATGATCATAGACCTTTATTGGAAGGAATTCCTTTCAACGTTGTGGGGGAAGCGGAGGTAGTAGCTCTTGAAAGTCCGTTTTTAGAAGGAGAGATAAAAGAGGCCATTTGGAATTGTGGAGGTTCTAAGAGTCTGGGTCCGGATGGATATTCTTTCCTATTTATCAAGAAATGTTGGTGTTTTCTTAAAGATGATTTTGTTCGTTTTTTTGCGAATGCTTGAAGGAGTGCTCGTTGCGAATGAAGTGGTGGATTACGCAAGGAAGACAAAAAAAGATTGTTTGTTATTTAAGGTGGACTTTGAAAAGGCGTATGATAATGTGAGTTGGAACTTTTTAAGGTATCTTTTTAGAAGAATGGGTTTCGGGGTTAAATGGAGAGGTTGGATGGAAAAATTGATTTTTAAGAGCAACACGTCGGTCCTTGTGAATGGTAGCCCCACTACCGAATTTGAGGTGGGCAAAGGTCTAAGGCAAGGTGATCCTCTCTCGCCTTTTCTTTTCGTGTTGGTGGCGGAAGGTCTTGCGGGATTGGTAAGAAAATCTATGGAGACGGGTGATTTTGAGAGCTTTTATTTTCAAAGTAGTTGTGAAGTGGATATTCTCCAATTTGCGGATGACACTTTATTGGTTGGAAAAGGGTCTTGGAAACAAGTGTGGGCTATTAAAGTGGTTCTTAAGGCTTTTGAGCTAGTGTCGGGGTTGGGCATTAACTATAATAAAAGCAAGCTGATTGGCATTAATGTGGGTAGAGGTTTCTTGGAGGCCGCTTCTAACTCTCTTGCTTGTAAGGTAGAAGAGAGTAACTTCTTTTTTCTTGGAATACCGGTGGGTTTTAATCCGAGAAAATACGAGACGTGGAGTCCGCTTATTTCTGTAACACCCTTCTAAAACCCCGCGACAATTAAAATAAAAATCAGAGTAAACATAAAACAAGGGTGCCACAATTAAGAAAATAATGAAAAACCATAAGTCGTTCGTCATGCTTTATTAGGAACGATTCGCAAAATTATCAAAATACATCATCAGCACAGCGGAATGTCATTCATCGGTATCGTAAGACATCACCAAAACATAAACCAAACGATACATAATCCAAAATAATAAAATAGAGTATCATAAGTAACTCTTAAGTCTATCGTTCCCCAGTGTTACAAATCAGAGCATGACTCGACACGGACTACGGACTAGCCTATGAGCTATCCTCACCAAACCAAGATGCCGCTACTCCTTAATCTGAAAATATCAACATGTAAGGGTGAGTCTCATTCGAATTAACAAGTACTATACAGTCATAAGTAATAAAACATCATAGCATTATCATTCACCCAATCACAACATGTATTCAGATTTATAACAACTGATCAAGCATCGAACACAAACACATCACCAAGTATAATGCACAATCGTTTGATCATACTATATTATCATGCACATGAATGACCGACACTATGCATGTGGTACCATACATGGGCTAAACCCATCCAACTGATCTTTCATCATCTAGATACAGTCCAACCGGCACAAATTCCGCACAATGGGAATTATGCCCACCATCTGATCCACAACATCACCGGGATCCATCACCAAAATGCATATGAATGAATGTACACATATGACATACTTATAACATCACCGATCCGATGCTTCGCACCGTCTCATTACAACTCACCATTTCATCACCAATAAGCATGCACATGTATTAACAATCATTTAGTCATATCACATATAATCATGTCAAAAACACCACCCAATCAATTGAAATTCAAGTGGCTACACCACCACAACAACAACACATTGTTACATTCACACATATATGTACACAATGATATAGTCCATTAATTAAATTAAATCAACATTTAAAATCAAATAGGACCACTATCCATTTCATCAACTCATCACATAAAGCTTTAAATTAGCTTCGCAACGCTCAAAACGGCGCTCAAAACGGATGTACGGTTTGAAAGTTATGCCGCTCAGAAAATTTGTCAAAAATTGGCTGCCATGCGTCGACGCAAACCCCCCTTCAGGTCGACGCATTGGATTTTCTGTCCCCCTCGGGTATGCGCACGCTGACCCTATAGGTCGACGCATGCTGTCACCCAGGTCGACGCAAACTAACACTTAGGTCGACGCATCTGACGCTTAGGTCGACGCATTCATCGCAGATGCAGAATTTTTCTGCGATTTTAACATGTTTCTTCTCCCAATCTCATCCAAATTGCACCAAAACAGTCTCATACCAAAAACATCATCAAATGACATATTATAATACAAATATAACACGTTTTAGAAGTCATTTAACACCAAACCATTCATCAAATTCATCAATTGCATCAATCCAACATTGACAACCTAAATTCCCCAAAACCCCAAAAACCAAAACATGCAATCGAACCAAACAACAATCCTAATCAGTTCACTACCCCTGATTATATAATAATCACTAACCCGTAGAGTCTCCCCTTACCTCTTGAGTCGAATCTTTGAAGGTCCTCTTCTTCCTCTTCTTCTCCTTTTCACGTATCTTCTCTTTTTCTCAGACTTTCTCTTTTGCTTCTAATTTCCTTCTTTTTCCAATTTCCTTATTTTATGAAAAATAGAAAATATCTCAATAAGGCTTACATAGTTAACACCTCCCCTTTGCTAACCACTACACTAAGCCCAATTGTTTATTTTCTACAATATTCTTCAATAATTTACCAAAAATGCCAATTAATCCAATTAAATAATTTAAAATCCAATTAAATTAAATAATGGAAAATATGGGGTGTTACAACTCTCCCCCACTAAAAGAGTTTTCGTCCTCGAAAACATACCTCAAACGAGGAGTTCGGGATAGGAAAAAGAGAGCTTGTCAGTTTTATGAATTGGCACTCCTTTTGTATATCAAAGAAGGTAGATGTAAAGAAAGTAGATATTATTTGGTTGGCAACGACTTGGGGTATTTGGTTAGGTAGGAATGGGGTTTGTTTTAGGGAAGAGGTTTGGAATTTTGATGATTTAGCTTGGAACATCAAAATCTTGGCTTGGAAGTGGTCTTTTTCCGGAGAAATTACTCACTCCAATTATTCCTTTTACGATTTTGTCAAAGAACCTCTAAGGTTCTTATCATAATTATATTTGAGATGTAATTTCTTTGTTTAGGCGTTTTTGCCGTTCCTTTTGTAAACAGGTTGGAGAATCCTTAGTTCTCCGGTTATATGGTATCTTGTTTACTTAAAAAAAATAGCTAATTAATTTAAGATATTAACTACGTACACTTTTACTTTTACATGCTTAAAGATCTACTTATTACATAAAAATAAGGTTAAAGGATTGATTTGATAGAAACATCTAAAAAAAGCAAAATGGATTTAGCCAACAGTACTTCTAAAAGAAACTAATTAGTAATTAGCATCCCTTCTCTTGAATGATCGAATATATTACACAGTCCTACTAATGACAGAAACGTCTAAATATAATACTTAATAATCAACAGATTAATTACTAAGCATAGAGTTAATGAAGATTGTTTACTTAAGCAATAATTAATAAGTTTGATGAAGTGTGGTTAGTTATGAAAGTAGTTATAGTGTAACAAACAAACTAACCAACTTGAAAACGGTTATGAGTCAGTTAAATCCGTTACAGTTATTTGCAAAGCAAGGTTCTATTCTATATATAGTTAACATCGATCAGAATCATCTTCGTCATAAATCAGTCTTTGAAGAACGATCGAGAGAAATCCAAAGGAAGCAAGCACCATGACAGGTTCACATGTCATTGACATACCACCAAAGAAAGATGCTGACTCCAGCTCCAGCTCCGACGATGAATCCGATGACCAAGACTCCATGAAAAATCATCCTCCATCCTTTGAAGGAGATCCACCAAAAACAACCACTCCCGGTTCATCACCACCCAAGGCTCCTCCTTCGTCACCGTCATCATCATCCACTGTATCTTCTACGACACCGGCCAACTCTATTGAATTGCAACAACTACCACCGCCCAACTCTGTTGAATTGCAACAACTACCACCGCCCAACGCCGCTCAAGTGCAACAACTACCACCGCCCAACGCCGCTCGAGTGCGACAGCTACCACTTCCCAACGGCGCTCAAGTGCAACAACTACCACCGCAGGATCGTCGGCAAAATGAATATTTCGTGGATCACTTCATTTGCAGCTTGTTGTATCTCGACGTCATTGCTATTACCTTTGTGGTGGTAACATTTTCTTCTTCATCTTCTTTCTTTCTTTCTTTCTTTCTTTCTCTCTTTCTGTGTATCCAGTTTCTCAATGGAGAAATTATTGATATTTGTTTATATTTTATTTTAAGAAATATTTAGTTTTTTTATTACTGGGGAGAATATGAGATTCACGATTCATTGTGCTTCTAAATTCTCTAACTTGTTATGTTTCAGGTGTGGTATCTTTTTCATAGAAGGACATGAATTGTTATTGATTCAGCAAGTTCAAGCAGTGCGTGCATATAATATGAGAAGCTGAATCAAATTTACAACTACAGTGGATATAATTTCCTTACCTTTACTTCATTGAGACCAATGTTGACTATCATTTCTTTCTTAGCATTACAACAATTTGCAGTGTAAATCTATAGATATTATCTACATTCACACACATATATTTTTGCTATGCTTTTTACATAATATGAAAGATTGATATTGGAACAAATGTCTTTTTTTCTTCTTCTTCTCTATGTTTACGGTAGCATATATTTAGAAGCCGATACAATTTTGAAATGACGAATAAAAATATGATTTGATTTAATCTAATCTAATGTGGTGTAATTTGAATATGTTTTTAGATATTCAATTACAAGTTTTAATTTTTTTATATTATTAATATAAATACTTTGAGAATATTATATATTAATGCAAAACAAAATATATAATATATTATAGATTAATATTATTGAATGACAATAATTCATTATATTAGAAGCAAATAAAATAATAAATAATAAATAAAATAAACTAGATAGTTGCAATTAATATATCTAAGCAACTTGATTCGATTTTGAAAATCCTAACTGATATTAGATTAGTTAACTGATCATATTAAATAAGTTAATAGTATTTAATAAAATTAGCAATTGAATCTTATAAATATGAATTGACAAGGAAAAAGTAATTTTATTTAGTTATTCATTTTATTTAAATTAAGATAATGAGGCATGATGATAAGCTTTAATTTATGAGTTTTGGAATTAGCTTCCCTAAATACTATAAGCCAGTAAAATGAAGGTGCAACTTAGCTCATCCGCCTCGCATATGGGCAAAACTAAAACACCTAGAAAATATTTGTCACCTGCCTCACGGCCCTTATAGGTGCAACTTGGCTAAGCAAACTCATTTTTCATCCTTTTGAATTAAAAGGGTTTTAGACATACACAAAAAATATTCATATGTGCTACCTTTAATTTGACATCATCATCGCATCGGACACACTACTTATTAGAGATCTTCATTGACTGCACCAATGAACCGAATTTTGTTTAACACTAGGTGTTGCACTCCATAGAAAACCTTTGACATCTTCAACTCCAAGCACCACAACTTGATATCTTGATCTTCAAGTACCACAACTTAATTAGCACATTAGATGATGACTTTACTAAATAGTTTTTTACATCATTAACTCCAGGTGGACTTGATCAGCACTTCTGATAAAGTCTTCACTTAAGAGTGTTGTCAACATCAAAACTAAACAGGTTACTGTATACGTTATACTTGCAAGCACAGAGATCCATATTCTCCTTTTTTTGATGATGAAAATGCAAGTATACTCCTCTTAACAAATATAGAGAGTATACTCTAGTCCCCATAAGAGTATATTTCTTCCTTTTGACATTATCAAAATGGAGGGAAAAACAAATAAACAAATATGAGAGAAATTCAAGCATATAGATCATCAAAGCATGCATAGGAATTTACAAAAAAAAAACATTGATTGGAAAACTGAATTCTAGTACAAAAAGCAGGAAAAACATACATTAAAACAAAAAACAAAAAGAAGTACAACTAATAAAAACAAGGTGGAGCTGGAAAGCCCATTAGGGTTTCAATCTTTGAACGTGACTGAACAATCCCACAAGCTCAAGTAACCAATTCTTCATTATGTTGATTCCCAATCATTGATTAGTTAAATCTTAATCATATCATATTCGGTCTATTTTAATCTTGGTGTAATAATTTGTTGGGAAAAATTCCATATTCCAAATAGCGCATAAAATATAAAACATGATTAAAAGAATATAGAAACAAATCTTCAGTCAGCATGAGATTCACTCAGCGTATAACAACTTCTAGTTGTGATAGGATGTCTGATAGTTTGGGGAGCATTATGTTTCACGTGTTGCTTCTTGGTTTGAGCACATAGAGACAGAATGTATAACACAATGTGATGATATCTTGCTCCACATGTTTCCTATAAAATGACGCCAATCTGATGTAAAAATAGATACTCTCAAGATCAATTTTTGGGGAGAGGAGTAGGTCACTTCATTTATACTGAACATCTATAAATCTCAGGTGTTATATCTCTTCCCCTAACTTTTTTACTTTTCTCTTATTTTATTTATCTAGATTTTCCGCTGGATATCCAAATGTTTTTTAGAAAATAATTTTAAACTCTAATTTAGTAAATAATTTTGTTTTAAACCAACTTTTTCAAACTCCCAAGATTCACCCTTCCCCCTCTTGTGTGTGCAATCATATGTTTAACAAGTGGTATTAGAGCCTAACTCATGTTCAAAGACTAATCGTCTCATGAGTAGGATGACTTCCAACTAGGGGTGTTCGCGGTGCGGTTTGGTTCGGTTTTGAGCATAAAAGTCATCCTAACCGCGAGATAAAAATGCATGCGGTTCGGTTTGGTTCGGTTAATTTTTAAAAAGTCATCCAAACCAAACCAAACCAAACCAATGCGGTTAGGATCGGTTCGGTGGGCTGCGGTTTACACCATAAAATAAAAATGTACTGAAATAAAAAAAATAATTCATTCTTCCATACATATATTACAGTACCATTAAAAAGAAGTTTTTCATACTAATTACACCAAAATAATTCATTCTTCCATACATGTATTTTACACCAAAATTAGTACCATATAAGTGTATCATGTATTTTACAGTACCATACTATGTATTTTACATATACTACATACTAAATTACTAATATAACTTCAGTTATTCATACTACATACTATATACAATTTTTCATACTAATAAACTACATACTAACTAATAAACTACATACTACGTATACAAGTATCAGATAACTTCAGCTCTAAATACTAATACAACATTACAACTTCAGGACTAAATATTATCAGTACTACATATACACCAAATGCTTCTCTAGAATAAGTGAGAGAGAAATCAGAGAATGAAGTTGAAATGTTGAATAGGAAGGAAGAATGAAGGAATAGTGAGTCACGTGAAGTGAGTGTACAATATTGCAATTGGATTGGAAATATAATAAACTAATTATAGAAATTCAAAAGTTTAGTTAAATATGCGGTTCAGTTCGGTTTGGTTCGGTTTTGTGAAATGAAAACCGCAAACCGAACCGTGCGGTTCGGCCGAAAAATCATCCAAAACCATCCAAATCAAACGCGATTTTTGCGGTTTTCGGTTTGGATTGGTTCGGTTTGCGGTTTTCCTTTTGGATTGGTTCGCACACGATCACCCCTACTTCCAACACTATTTTGAACAAGAAGACTTTCCTAAACACACCTCCACTTTTGATAGTGATAAGTTAGAATTATGAAAATCTAGATTTAAAATTTTCATTCAAAGTATTGATCTTGAATTGTGGAAAACTATAATCAAAAGGAATTAGTAACCTAGTTCGGTGCAAAACCACCTACATCTGGAGGGCGTTAACCCAAGAAAGGAAATTCACTCTTAATAGTCAAAAGTACGATTTGGTCTGATTTAAACTCTCCTAGTTCATCATCGCTTTTCCTACGGGTGAGTTTCTATCCAAGACTCCCCTTGAATAAGATAGATTGGGATGTGAGGGAAGAAAATGAGAGAAATATAAGATAGGTTGGGAGATGTGAGAAGTAAGGTGAAGTGTGTGATATTTATTAAACATTTGCGGGGTGCATTTTACCCCGCAACATATGTGTCATAAAAGCTCACCTAACGTTCACCTGCACTCTGACCAAATTAGTAAAAGCAGCTTTTATTTCCCCCCATGTTTTTCAAAAATACTTGCGGGGTGAATATCACCTGGCAAAGTTTAATGACGTTCGAACTTGCGAGGCGGAATGCACCCTGCAACCAATGTGTCATAAAAGAGCACTCAATGTTCACCTGCACTCTGACCAAATCAGTAAAAGCAGCTTTTATTTTCCCCCCATTTTTTTCAAAAATACTTGCGGGGTGAATATCACCTGGAAAAGTTTAATGACGTTGGGACTTGCGAGGTGGAATGCACCCCGCAACCAATGTGTCATAAAAGAGCACTCAATGTTCACCTGCACTCTGACCAAATCAGTAAAAGCAACTTTTATTTTCCCCCCATTTTTTCAAAAATACTTGCGGAGTGAATATCACCTGGCAAAATTATTTTCAAAATTTTTGAATTTCTCTTCCACTGTTGCGAGACAGAAAAACATATAATTTTTTTTATAAAAAATAACTGCATTGTGAGGTGTAAAGCACCCCGCAAGTGAGTTATTTAGCAAGGTGATTATCACATGGAAAATCACATGACTAATTTGATGTTTTCTTGTAGTGTTTAGAATGATGAAATGAATTACAACTTAAAATGCTTTATTCCTTAACATAGGAATAAGACTCAAGAAGAGACTCTAAGAAGAGTATTACAAAACAAGACAGATATACTCAAACAAAATGAAACACGCCTAGCTTGGATGTGCGAGGTCGGAATCTCTATAATGGAGAGATCCTCCTTAAATAGAAACAAGTTCAAACTATAAAAACCATTAGGGTTTCCATCTTTGAACACACCTGAACAACCCCACAAGCGTAAGGAACCAATTATTTATTATGTTGATTTGCAATCATTGATTGGTTAAATCTTAATCATATCATATTTGATCTATTTTATTCTTGGTATACTGATCTTTTAGGAAAATTTTGATATTCTAAATATCGCATAAAAGATAAAACATGGTTAGAAGAATCTTGAAACAAATATTCAATCAGTGTGAGATTCACTCAACACACAATAACTTCTGGTCGAGACAAAGTCTCACAGTCTGGGAACATTATGTTCCACATGTTTCTTCCTGGTTTGAGCACATAGAGCTTCATGCGTTTCTTATAAAATAATGCTAATCTGATCTAACAACACATACTCTCAAGACCATTTCTTAGGGAGAGGAGTGGGTTAGTTCATTTAGACCATACCTCTATAAATCTCTAGTGTTATTTTTCATCCTTTTTACTTTCCCCTTATTTTCTTTACCTTGATTTTCCGCTGGATATCCCAACGTTTTTTAGAAAATGTTTTTAAACACTTATTTAGAAAATAATTTTGTTTTAAACCAATATTTTTCAACCCCCTCTCACAATTCACCCCCTCTTGTGTGTCCAATCATATGTTTAATAAGTGACATCAAATCCTAACTCATGTCCAAAAACTAATCGTTTCATGAGAATGATGGTTTCCAACACTATTCTGAACAACATAAATTTCCTAAACATACCTCCACTTTTGATGGTGATAGTGTTGCACCCAAAATTTTCCCTCATATATTTGCAAATGTCATTTTATTTCAAATAAGTGGCATAGCCCAGTTGGTAAGGATTTGAGTGTAAGGCTTGCTATTACAAGGTCCAGGGTTCGAATCTCACTTCTGACATTTTTCCCTTTAATTTGTTTCTAACTTTAGTTTTAATTTTATTTCCACTTATATTAAAAAAAATCATACAATACCGACGTACCCACCGCGTCGGATTTCAGTTCTGGCTAGCCACGAGCCTACGACGGCCGCACTACCCATGATCGATCCGTCGCGAGTAGCCTCTGACGAATCTTCTCCGGACCACCGTAGATAGATTCGGCGACCTCCAACTGACCGATGTTTCTTCGTCGGAGATCCACCACAGTCGTTCCTTGCTTCCTATCAGTAATCCTGTTTCTTCCGTTTTGATTTAAATAGCGACATAGTATTTGTCTTTATTTCAATCTCAAGTTTGAACATTTGCTTAGAGAAGAGAATTGAAAATGTTGAAGAAGATGAGAGATATTGGTTTGTTTACTATCTGATACGTGATATGAAAATGTTTTACTTTTCTCTTTTTTATTTTTTATTTATTTATTAAAACGGAGTGACACATGTCATATCTTTAATGGACCGTTTAGAAATTATTTTTTAGAAATGTAAAGGTTTGAAATATTGACTGAATGAGAGAGGCCACGTTTTTCCTTTCCTATGTACCTGTTTTAATCATCTCATTTAATCTTACTGATATTATTTTTAGTATCAACTAGTAGAAGACCCGTGCGTCCGCACGGGTAATTTAAATCTTAAGATGAATAATGTATTACAAAGCATAAAAACGCATAAAAAGAAGTTTGAAAACATGAATAAGGAATGTTAAATTAAGATTTATAAAATATAATATAGATGTAATGAAGTCATTTATAGTAGCTATTTTAAAAAGAAAAGAAGAAACTGAAAATGCAATAGGCAAAAAGGTATTATGGTGATAACGACCCGTGAAAGAAATGAGTTTCAGTGATAAATTCACATAAAAAATGTATTATAGAGATCGTGACCTGTAAAAATAATGAATTTCAGTGATAAAATTCATTTAAAAAGTATTATGATGATAGTGACCCGTAAAAATAGTGAGTTTCACAAAAAGAGTATGATGTTTTATTTTTTTTATTATTAATTGTTAATTGTTTTTTAAAAAATAGTCAAACTACCAATTATTATAATTATTTAGAAAGATAGATTGAAAATATGGTGTTGAAGAAGAGAGATACTATTTTCACTAAATTGATTATTGTGTTACAAAAGTTCAACTTCTTTTTTTTTTCTTTTTATTTTTTATATTATAACTTTGTAAAAAAAAAAAGAGAATGAGAGATTTGGGAGGGGTTCTCCCCATTCATCTTTTTTTCTTCTTCTTATTTTTTGTTTATTTTATATTTATTTTATTATAACTATTCAAATAATATATGAATCAAATTAGGGTTAAATGTATGGATGGTTTGGGCTTTAGATTCATGTCCTATTTCCAAGGATTTATCGTGCCCTTGTCGGTCATTTTGCCATTTTAAATATTTTTATATATAATCAGCCTAATTGACATTAATTACATATATTATTACACAAAACTATAACCATCATTTTCTATACAACATTAATTACAGACATTATTACACAAAATTTTAACCATTTAACCATGTATATTTCTTCATTGTTACACAAAACTTTAGCCATTTATTACACATTAATTACACACATTATTACACAAAACTTTGTTGGAGTATTACACAAAACATTATTACACAAAATATTTTCTATTTCAATGTTGATTATTTACATTTCCATAAACCTAAATATACGACCCTTCCCATTCTCTTTTCCTTTGCACACCATTTAGAATTCAATTTTTAAAAACTTATTTATTCTTATACAGATGAATAGGTGTACTATATTAAGTGTGGCGTATTAAGGACTTAATCAATTTTCATCAATAACATTTGTTATAAATATTTAATTTGCCTTCAATAAATAAAAATGTATTTTAATGTATTACAGGAAAGGTTTATAGGATAATATTAATAACTCACATCATAAGCCTCATTGATTTGATGAAGCTGCACACCACAATCTTTTCATCTACAAACATCTGGATGACACTGATGAAACACAAATCAAAACTCAAATATTCAATATTTTGCAAAAAAAATTAGGGGATAAAACCCTAAAAACCCCAATCAAATTCAAAATACATGTTGCTGTAACGGTAACAACAAAACGAAAAACCAAAACAAACATCACAAATACAAAAGCTTTTATCTTGGAGAAGCTGAAACAACAATAAAAAACGGAAACTCCGGAAACGAAGTCACGGACACTGAAACGAAGGAAGGAGTCATCTTAACCGATGTGCAAGGACGGTGAAAGGGAGACGGGGAGGCTGGGCGGTGGGGTTTGTTTACCTACAAAAAATGAGAAAACAAAAACAAAAAGAATGAAAATTGGATGTGTTGTGCAGGAAAACAGAATGAATACAAAAGCTTTTATCTTGGAAAAGCTAAAACAAAAACGAAAAATGGAAGGAAGGAGAAGTCTTACCCGATGTGCTTCGACGGTGAAAGGGAGACGAGAAGGCTGGGGCGGTGGGGTTTGGATATTGAATGTTGAGAGAGAACTTGTGACTGCAGAGGAAAAAGAAAATAGAGAGAGAAAAGGGGTAGATGAGAAAGAGAAGAAAGAGAGAGAATGAGACGAGAAAGTGGGAGAAAGAGTGAGGGAAAATTGGGCAAAAGCCAATGGTTAATAGAAAGAAAGAATAGAAGTTTGATTTAGCAAAATTGAGAAAAAGGTGCCACTTGGAATAATGGGTACATTTGATTGGTCTAATAGAAGTTTGATTTAGCAAATTACCCAAATGGGCATATCTTAGTGCAAATTAAAAAAAAAGCAAAAGGGAAATTAAGGGAGTTAATAGGCATATTATAATCTTAGTTAGGTAGTTGATTTGAATGAATGTTGAAATGACCCATACCATGATGTACTAGCAAACTACAAGCATATTCCTTTTCTATGTGTCAACTCTCTTATTTTTTTATTTAGTTATAACTAATAGTTTATGTTCCTTTTTATCATTATTTAAAATACATAAAAATTTTGCAATCAAAAATATTATTTTAATTGACATTTGTTTAGAATCTTTTGTTAATTTTTGAGTAATTATTTTTCATATTCTTGTCATTTTAATCATACATTATTTGATATATATCCGTACTAACATTTTCTTTTTTGTGAGGTATTATTTTTATTGAGCTCTTAGACTATCTCATGGACATTCATTTATAATTTGTGGATTTTTTGTACATATTAATCTTTTATTTTCATTTGGGTTTGTAATAATTTGTAGTTAGTTTCATCCCCATTCGGTTAAATTTGTAATTCCTCATCCCGGAGCCATGTAATAGTGTAGGTTTTACTTTCTCGCACTATACTTTTCTCGCTTTTTATATTTTGTAACTGTTAGATGTATGCTAATAGGATTGAATGGCAAGACTAAAATAAATGCTAGAATAACCATAACAACCAAGATAAAATAATTGTAAACAACACACTTTGCACACATCCATCTTTAGGGTAACTCTCCCTTTGTTGTTTTACAATTAGTCATGTCCCTCGAACGTAGGGATATCTTAGAAAATGACGCTCACAAATAAATAATCATCTTCCCTTCAACACAAAAAAGATCATAGTCCCTTCGTAACATGGTGGGAGAACTGACTTTTCGTTGTATTTTGCAAAACAATGTTGCGGTAAGCTAGAGTCGCCACCGACTTTTATTTTATCCAATTAGGAGAGGTATAAAAGAACATGAAAGACCTTTTAAAAATATTTTGAGTTCGGGGGATAAGTTATGAAAAGGGAAGGTGTTAGAACCCTTTTCATCTGTAGTTATCTACGGGCTCTTAATTGCTTAGCTCACTTGTTTTGAATTGTTTGAAACGTTTGAAAGTGTAGTGTGTAACATCCCAATTTTATTAGATATTTATTTAATTAGCATTATTTGTTATTTTAGTAATTGTTTGTTTTTATTTAATTGTCATATGGTGTGATAATTATTTAAATGTGTGTTTTTATGTTAATTGAGCTATTTGAGTAAATAGTAGAATAATAGGATAATAGCTAATGGGCCTAATTTAGTTAGAAAGAATAGTTGGATGGGTTAAGCCCAATTATGTGAGAAAGATAGTAAGAGAGAAATTAGGTTAGTTCCCATAACATTCATTTTGGAGAAAGAGTAGAAGGGAGAAGAGAAGAGGATTGTGAGATTCTTGAAGATTTGAGGAGTTTGAAATAAAGGTAAGGGTTAGAATCCAAGTTAATATAGGTTACATGATTGGGTAATGTATTTGTTTGTGTAATCTCTTCATCTTTCAATTTCATAGATTTGGAAAATGTTAGGGTTTATGTTGAATTCATGAGATTTGTGCCATTAATCATGTTTGATGATGTTTGTATGTGAACTCATGATTAGAAACATGTTTAGGAACCTTTTATGTGTGTTAAATTGTGGTTTGGATGAGTTTTGGTTGGCAAAAATTGAATTTTGTTGGTATTTAAAGTGCTGAAAATGCACAGAATATTGTTGTCGGGTGTCATCTGCCGGCCGAGAAAGCGCCAAGCGAGCAGCGGGCGAGTGAGCTTTTTTTGGTCACGCTACTGCCTTGGAGCGTCGGGCGAGAGATTTATTCCGCCGGGCGAAAATGCCCTGCTTTGTGAAAATTTAAATGATCATAACTTTTGATCTGTATCTCCTTTTTATGCGTCATTTGAAGCGTTAGGAAGCTATTGTGATGTTCTATATGATAGAATAGAATTGATTAGCACTTGATTGATTAATTATGATGTTGTTATGTGAAATAACATAAAATTGTCTTGTGTGCGTTATATTTTGGTATGTGGCAAATAACAATTGTTGGTATGACGTGTGGTAATATATTCATGATAATTATGACTGGATATATGATGGTAGTAGTACTTTGTTGTAATTGTTAATTATGTTGTGAATGTTGTGTACAATTGGCGGATAATTCATAGAGTTGGATTATTGTGGTATGCGGTAAGTTAAGATTGATGAGATAATCATAATTGCATATAGTGTTGGTATTTGTACATACATTCATAGCATGGTCGGCTTTATGGTGGAAGCGGTGAAACTTGGGTTCACATAGTAAGAGACGTTGATCCTTGAATGGAAATAGGCGTAGAAGACGTGATCCTTAATTGTAGATAGGCGTATTGGCTTTGATCTTGTCCGGATCGGAAGCGTGGCTTGGATTCTAGATATTAAATTGGAAAGTGGTGAAACTTTGGGTTCACAGGGTACCACATGAATTGAGTCACATTTATACATTCGAGTCACATTGTGTGCTATGTGATTGTTTTTGTATCTATGAGATTGCCTTGTATGATGATTGATATATAGTATATGAATTGTCTATTTTGAGAAGAGTGATGAATTGTGAAATGTATGCTTGTTTATGTTTGCATTTCCCATTATTATGTTTTCTATAATAATTTGAATTCTCACCTTTCTGTTTGAATGTTGCCCTTGGTTGGTAACGTGCAGGTTCAGATGAGTAGTTGCTTGTTCATGGCTTAGCCGAAGAGCTCAGAGTTTTGGTTATTTGATTAGGTAGTGAGTCGATGCTCTGGTCATGTAACTCTGGGTTAGGATTAGTGGTGTTGAACTCATGTTTTATTCGAATTTGTATCTTGATACTACCTTACTATTTTGTATGATGTTTATTGTTGTTGTGAGAGGCCTTAGTGCCAAGTATTTTGGATATGATGTTATGATTCCGTCTTGGATAATATTTGTGATATGATCATGGTATGGGACATGAATCATTATGAAATTCATGAGTATTCGTTATTTTCGCTGTGTATGCATATTCTTAATGAATTATGTTAAGTAAGATGTGTTATTATGATGACCAGATGAATCGTATATTTATTGATGTATGTTTGTTGGTTTTTAAAAACTTTTAGTTTTTGAAAACATCATTGTGATGCCCCTGGTTTATATGCATGTTTACTCTGAATATTCCTTTATTATATTAATTTGGGGTATTAGAAAGGGGTGTTACATAGTGTGTGTTTAGAAAATATTTAGAGTGCCATTAGTAAGGCATACTTTGTAATGATTCTTGTGCGAATGTATACAAAGTGTTTTTGAAAATATTTTGAAAAGAGTGAGGTGTGAAAAGCATTTGTTGGTTTGAATTGTTGTGAGCAAGCTTTTAAGAGTTACTTACCCCTAATGTTTTGGTCTTTCTTATTCTTTTCCTTTCGTTTTAAGGGAAAGAAACTATCCATACAATTGGTTAGTAGGAAGTCCTTTCATTGGATGTTAAGGGACATCGAAGAGTCATCGAATGGTCATTGAAGGCAACATGGTAGAGATACCTTAGCAATTTGGAGGGACTATCATCATTTTTTTTGAAGGGACTCTGAGGGACAAGATCATTTATTTGTAGGCAACATCGAAGGGACATCTAGGGACTATGATCTTTACTTTGAAAGGACTATGATGATATATCTTAGGATCATCTTTTGCTAAAGTACCTCTACGTTCGAGGAACATGACCATTATATCAAGAAGGCAACCAAGAGAGAATACCCTAGAGGTGGGTGAGTGCAAGTGTATTGTATTTAGTTATTTTATTTATCTTGGAATTAATTGTTAGCTATGTTCAGTTTTATCTTCCCATACAATCCTATTAACATACATCTAGCAGTTAAATATATACAGAGAATTAAAGTGCGGAAAAAGTAAAGGTTCCTACGCTATTACATGGCTTAGGGATGGGGATTACAAATTCAAACGAATGAGGATAAAAATTATTACATCTATTACAAAAAAATACTTTAAATGAGAATTAAAGTAAATAAATGTGCAAAGCTAAGTAACTTGCGAGCGTCCAAAAAAATGTTCAATGTCCTCAAAGATAGTACCTCACAATCAAAACGAAATATTAGTAATGACATATGCGAAAATGGCAAAGTTATAAACAGTCATGGATAAAAAGAAAATCTAAATAAAGACTAAATTAAATTCTAAAGAGAAAATGAACATTTAGTTGAATTTTTAATATCTAATAAAAAAACTAATCGACATATTTTTTGTGCTTTTAATAATAGTGAAAAAATAAAATCTATCTAAGGATGTTTTTGTATTTTTGATAAAAAAAACTATATTAAATGCAACATTTTTAGATTTTTGTGTTCACACCTAATTAATCAAAAGAAAATTATCATTTTATATTTTTTATGATTTTATAAGTTAAAAACCTAAGTCAAAAAATGTCCTGATAACAATACTAAATGAATTTAGTCAAATTGAAATTAGTCTAACTACCAACACCGCACTTCATGTCTCTTGAAGTAACCTAAAGTAGTACTATAGGGCATTGGTATACAGGGAATTGGAAATGATTCTTTCAATTGTAATATATGCTAGAATATGTTAGTATTGGGTAGTTAATTTTGTTAGTTGGTTTTAGCTGTAATGACTTATTGTGACTGTGTTGGATAGTTCAGCAGGGCTGTGATTTATCACTCCTGGAGGTGCAGTTCTGTTCCAGGTGGTGGATTTTGTACTACTTAGTCTTATTTTGCACATCTTGTTCTTAGTATAAACATTATAATATAATTTTGCTTCTTCAAAAAAAAAAACTTGTTCCAAGATCTGTTCTAACCAAAACATCATCTAAACCAAATTCGGAGAAACCCCATATAAATTGCAGTCACAAGGAAAAAAAGTGAAAGAGGGTACCGTTCCGATTATAGTCACGGGAAAGAGCTGCTCGGTGGAGGTGCCGTCGGAATTGGCTGGATCGGCGTGGTTCGCGCACCGTGAAGGCTTCATGGAGAGGATCGGCGGCAAATCGATGGCAGAAGTAAGCTTCTCGCGGCTGCTCCGATTGTGTTGCTGCGTGGCTGAGGTTTGTGCCGGCTGGTACTGCGTCGAAATTGGTGGCCGCTGCGGTATTGCACGAGCGGCGTTGACGTTGTGGATTTGTCCGTTGCTTAGCATTTCTGGCACCGTCGGAGAGTCTGTGAGTGGAAAGGCGTGATCGAGACTGCTTCTGTTAGGATGCTAAATCTAAACCCTTACAAAATTAGAGAAAAGCTATAAAACTAAGAGAAATATAAAACTAAGCTATAAAATTAAACTTCATTTCATTTCTTTGATTGATTCCAAATGTCTTTATGAGGCTACATTATGTAACATTCTTAATGGATAATAATAACATAAAAGCCCAAACACTACTAAAAGCCCAATAACCATACTAATAATACAAGTTCTATTAATACCCTTCTAACAATAACAATACTACTAATATAAATCATATAATACCCTTCTATCATTGTCGCGGGGTTCACTTGAACCTTGTCCTCAAGGTTCTAAAATAAAGCTTAAGATGCTAAATTGTGATTGCTACATTAATCTTTCCTGGATCCCATTGCTTGAATTTTGAGAGCCAAACTTTTGTGCACACCTTCAATTGTCCACCAGGATCCCAACCTGTTATCCTCAAGCTGACAATTTTAGAAATCCATTCTTCATTTTGAACAAAAGGAGAATTTCTTAGCAAAATTGTCTTTTCAAAATTATTTTTAGGTACATGCAACCCATCAATATGAAATGCAAGGCTAGCTGAACTTGAATCTACACCAGTGTGCAGCCAAAAGACAACAAATAACATCTGAATGATATCAGGAAAATCATTTTCAAGATTCCAATGATTAAGGATTAAGTTCTTATAAATAGCCTCATAAAAGAAACACACTTGTTTCCCAAGCTCTGGCTGAAGTTGTATTGTATGGTTGACTCTCCCTTGAAAATCATACAGTGTCCCTTTTGCATCACACAATTCTTCACATGCATATTGACTGGTATATTCTAAACACCATAACACCCCAAATACACTTCCAGCAATATTACACCTATAACATGTTCCTTTATATGTACCATGGGTGGGAGACAGTAAGTTTGGAGGGGTATATTTGAACCAAGAAAACAATCGAATGACCCAAACTTCACCCCTGGCTGTGAATTGAAACTTTACTCCATAAATGTAAGATAATTCCATATATTTATCAACAATTTCACAATGATACATTGAAAAAATTACACTGTGTGATTGTGGTGTCACATGTTTATTATGCATAAATATATGGCTTGTATAGTACTTTGAAATAGAAAGAGAATTATCAAGATGTGCTTTAGGATCCAAATTCTTAATGTACAAATTTGAATATTTGGCTTCAGGGGCAGAAAAAATGTGCTCACTTTTTTTGATAAATTTTCCAACATATTTTTGCTTATATCTTACAGTAGAGTCATTCATTTTCTGGATGGCATCATTTGCAGACTCCTCCAAACCAAACAGGATATAACCAAACCATTTTCCAAAGATAATGCAAGACCATCGTAACGAAAAGATCTGCATAACAACCTCCTCATCATACTTAAGAAGCAAATTTGCCAGCCCATGAGTTCCACCGAGATCGAAAAGAAATAGCCCATGAGTTCTACCGGGATCGAAAAGAAACATGAAGTTTGTTAGTAGCATTACCGAGAATGTGTTTGTAGTCATCTTCCCAACATGCTGCAGACTTGTGTTTGAAGTAATAATAATTTCTTTGAGGAGATAGAGGAAAATGAAGTCCCTGTTTGGCATTTGATCAAACACCTTGCTTGCACTATTCAGGTAATTTATTTGACAATATGTGTTGAAGATATCAGTCCCATGAACAGAATAATTATGAGCAAACAAATCCAAAATCATTGTCGTGATTTAAGGTGGCAATAAGAGTGGACCTGGATTGAAAGGCAATGAGAGTTGAAGGAAGCCATCTATTTTTGCAAACTTCATATGTGTGTGGAAAAAAACTTGTGCACGTTGCAAGTTAATTGTTTGTGTTTTTGACTGTTGTTGCTTGATCTCATTGAAAATAATGAAAGTGGATGAGAAAAATGAACTTGTGGTTTTCTTCTTTACACCGGGATCTGGGGGTTTCGGCAGAATCTCCATAAAACCCAAATATGGTGGTTTTGGAGACAGAGAAATCGGAGCATGATTGTTGAACTTGTTGTCTTTCCTCGCAACAATGTCGCCTCTATGTTGTTCATGAATGGAGCCCGCAATTTCAAGTGGTACAACCTCCACTTCTACCATTGATGGTAAAGGGTGCTCCAAAAGTGTCTCAAGAACAAAAGTTTGGATTACAGGAATTGTTGAAATGGAATTTTCCGTATACAAGAGCTGAAGTTCCCGATGTGTTGCTTCAAAGAAAATGGGTTGTTTATGTGGTAGCTCTATTTCTCCATCATTTAGATTGGGTTGCTGCGTTTGTTTTCTGAACAGATATGGTGATTCACAACTTCGCCCTTTCAAGAATGACGATTCTTGAACCATTTCTTCTTCATTCTGATTGACAGAATCATTGGTTGAATAAAAGGAATCCGTTGATTCATATGGTGGTTCCTCTACTTCATCATCCAGCGGTAAAATGGGTCTCCACTCCGGCTTGAAACGCCATAATAGTGCTGTTGTAAATGTATCCAAATTATATCTACGATGAACACGACACCACCATATCCACCATGTGAAAGCAGAACCTCTTAATGCTCCAATAGCTTTCAAAACCTTTAATGACTCCGGTGTTTCATGCTCCTTGAAAAATTTATCAACAGAAAGAATCCACCAATAGACATCTTCTTCCCCATCAAACAATAATATTGTCATGAATTTAAGCGGAAGTGGGATCGAAAGTGAAAGCACCAATTGTTAGGATGCAATTTTGGAACCCTAACAAAACTAATAAAAAGCTTTAAAATAAAAGACAAATAAATTAACTAAGAAAATAAAGACTCATTTCATTTCTTTGATTGATTCCAAATGTCTCTATGAGCCTACATTATATAACATTCTTAATGGATAATAATAACATAAAAGCCCAAACACTACTAAAAGCCCAATAACCATACTAATAATATAAGTTCTATTATTACCCTTCTAACAATAACAATATTACTAATATAAATCATATAATACCCTTCTATCAGCTTCACATGAAGGAGGGTCGTTGTGGCCAAGGAGGAGTGGAACATGTGCGGCTGAGCGTGGTGGCTTCGTGTTGCCGACGGTGTATTTCACTTTTCCGTGCTGTTGTATCGTATCGGAAGGACTTGTGATTTACTCCCCCTTTTTTCTGATGAAATTCCCTGCCTTTATACTGAGAAATTAGGCTTAGAGTCTTAATTGTGATGATTCTCTTTTGGTAAATTGGAGCAATCTGATTTGGAAATCACTGGTATTTGATTTAGTTTAAAAGCTCTGGTTATGGAAAGATTTTGTGCAGCATTTGGGTTTGTAACCGTAAATCATGATTGGTTTGATTCACTCTTAAACTGCCTTGATTTGGTCTTTGAATGCTTGATTTGGGAATGGTGAAGATGCGGCTATATGAGAAGAATTATACTCTTTTGGATTATTTCTTTATTTAGTTAGAAAAAAAAGTAATGGAAATGAATTCCAATAAACTAAATTATTAGTAGTATTAATCCAAATTTAATAGCAATGTGATAATAATAGAAAACTTCTAAAAATACTATAATAATAAATAAGATAAAATAAAACTTATAATTCCTAATAACTTTAAAATAATGATTAAAATGATAACAAAATAATAGGAATAATATAAATTGTAAAAACCTATAGTAATAATAAGAAAATAATTTTTATGATTTTGAAAATAATTTAAAATGGAAATAAAGTTAGTAACAATTAGCAGACCTTTCACTCTTGTACCTTTTAACCTCAAATCCTTACCAACTGGGCTATGTTACTTATTCGGAATAAAATGATATTTGAAAATATATGAGGGCAAATTTTGGGGTACAACACCCTTAATGACCCTTCGAGTTGCTTTCGGAAAAATGATCTTGTCCCTCGATGACCCTATAAAATGATGATAGTCCTTTCGAGAAAGCTAAGACATCCTTAAAAATATTGCCTTCGATGACCCTACGCATGTCCCTTCACATCCAATAGATAGGATTTCCTACCAACTAATGGCATGGATAATACTATCTCCAAAGGAAACGGAATAGAATAGGAAAGACCAATACTTAGTGGGTAGATGCTCCTGATTGCTTGCTCAGACTAAAAAATTCTTTTCACACCTCACGCTTTTAAAACAATACTTTCAAACGCTTTATCAACACTCTTGAGGACTGTTACAAGAGTTATCATAAAGCAAACTGCCTTACTATTGGCACTCTAAACAAATATTTTCAGAAAACACTTTGTATACATTCTTGAGGACTGATACAAGAATTATTACAAAGTCCACCTTACTATTGGCACTCCAAATATTTTTCAAAAGCGCACACACACACAAATCATGTGAATACAAGATTACACTCAAAGAGGTTTTTGATTTATGGCAAACTCAAATGAGCATTCAAATAACAAGGAGAAATTTGATCACTCATGAAAGCAAGCACAAGGTGATCCTCTTGGCATATAAGTCGACTCAACACAAGCTGGACATGAAAAATGCAGAAAATCAGCAGTTAGGTCGACCTACTATCAACCTAGGTCGACCTAAAATGAAGGAAAATCCATATACCTCTGCTAGGTCGACTCACAGACCATTTAGGTCGACTCAAAATGAAGAAATCTTCACATCAGTCTGTTAGGTCGACCTACATGGCAACTAGGTCGACCTGATCTGTGAAAAAGTCTCCAGAATGCATCAGAAAAGGATTCTGGTCGACCTACTCCTTCAACAGGTCGACCTAACTGGGAGAAAAATTCTGCAAGCTCTGTTAGGTCGACCTAAGCACTACAAGTGGTCGACCTAACTGATCAAGAAAGTTCAAAAATCAGTTTTTCTTGGTTCTAACTGTTATGCAATCATATATATTGTGCAAAGGTAACTATTCAATCAACACCAACGACTGAAAGATACACAAACGCTTCTCATCTTCGTTCTTCATCATCTCCAACACAATTACACATAATCATTCTTGCGTTGCGGGTTAGTGATGAGTTCGATAACGTCCATGGAACGGAATTGAAGATTCCTAGTGGGTGAAGGTCTGTGGGGTTTGTTGGTGAATAAAATCTGCGGGTTTTGTCCTCCACGACGGGTGGTTCTTGGGGGTTTTTATCAAGAGGCGTTCATTGAGGATTCGGCTGAGTGTAACGATTGAGGAACGGGGAGTTCAAGGAATCAAGACACTGCAGAAGGGAATCAAAGTGAAGCTCTTGGATAACCTTGATCTGGCTCAAGATTAAGGGGGAAGAAGATTCAAAGGATCGACATAATTGGTTTATCGTTTATCGCTTTGTTATCTTCTTTGTATATACTACTTTCAACATTAATGAAAGATTACCCAATTTCAATTTGGAATTGGGGGCAGACGTAGTCGTAGCGAGGACGATCGACGAACTGCCTAAACAAATATCGTGTTCTTGTCGCTTTTACTTTCTCTTTTACTTTCTGTTCATAATTGGTTATAAGCACCAAGTGTTTGTGTTTTTGCTTGATCCAATCTTACTGCATTGCAAATCAAAGTTGTCAATCTAGAAGTTAATTGGATTTCAGTTGTTAAACGTATTGGTTAGCTATCATATTACTTCACCATCAATTCCACTTATTCTTTGGTTTTGAAACACGTACGACCTTTGCAATAGCGGTCCAGAATAGACGCAAGTCGATTCAGAACCGCTTTCGCTCGAGTCTGTAGAAAAATCTGTAAAAACTTAGTGAGATCTATTCACCCCCCCCTCTAGATCTATAGGCCAGCGTCTAACAAGTGGCATCAAGAGCTCTGGTTTATTCCGTGCTACGTGAAACACTTATTGGAAAGATGGCTTCTGGACCTAAAGGGGCTCATAATAGAGCTCCAGTTTTCAACGGAGAAAACTACGGCTATTGGAAGGATTGTATGTGTGTCCATATCAATGCAATTGATAGGAACATCTGGACAGCTATTGTCAATGGTCCATTTCAGATCACTATGACAAATGCAGCTGGTGCAGTTGTTCCAAAACCAGAAGATACTTGGAATGCTGAAGATGAAAAGAAATATGCATACGATTGGAAAGCGAGAAACATTCTAATCTCAGCTCTAGGAGTTGATGAATACTATCGCGTTTCCCATTGTAGATCAGCTAAAGCTATGTGGGACACATTGCAAGTTGCCCACAAGGGAACGGATGATGTCAAACTAGCTAGGATCAATACGTTAACTCAAGAGTTCGAACTTTTCCACATGGAAGATGGTGAAACCATCGAAAGCATGCAGAAAAGATTCGTTCACCTGAAAAATCGATTAAATTCTCTTGATAGACCGGTTTCCAATGCAGTTGCTACTAACAAAATCTTAAGGTGTTTGAACAGGGAATGGCAGCCCAAAGTTACAGCAATTAAGGAAGCAAATGATCTCAACACTTTAGACATTACCACTCTCTTTGGTAAACTAGAGGAACATGAACAGCATCTTAAATGCCTTGACATGCATGAGAAGAGGACAAAGAAAGAAAAGAACATGGAGAAAGAGGTAGAGAAGAAGTCAATAGCTCTAAAAGCTTCGAGCTCCAAGACCTCAAAACGAGAGCCAAAGGATAGTGACACAAGTGATGACGAAGACTCCGATGATGAGGAAATGGGACTGTTTGTGCGAAGATACAACAAATATCTAAAGAAAAATGGAGCAAAACATTCCGACAAAGGATTGATCAACTATAGAAAGCAATCAAACATGTTCAAACAAGATGACGACAACAAAGGAAAGATCAAAGGTCTTTGCTTCAATTGTGGGAAAGCCGGTCACTACAAACCGGATTGTCCATACCTTAAGAAAGAAAAGGAGAAGAACCAAAGCAAAGGTCATAACAAATCTAAAAGAGCTTACATAGCATGGGAAAGTGATTCATCTAGTGAAAGCTCGTCAAGCGATGAAGAAGAATCAGCAAACCTATGTCTCATGGCTCATCAAAACAAGAAAAAGAAAGCTGTAAGTCATCTTAAACCTGAACTTGTAGATAAGGTATCTCATTCTCAACTAAAACTCGCTTTTGAAGAATTACATAGAGATGCAATTAAAGCTTTCAAACTTTTGGCCTCAAATAAGAAAATTTTTTCATATCTTGAATCAAAAGTTGAGAAAACCGAAAAGGATATGGAAGCTTTAAAACAATCTATGCTAGACATTCAAAAGGACAAAGTTGAATTAGATCCTACATCATGGTTTGGTTGTGAGACATGTCACATTTGGCAAAAAGAAGTAAGAGATCTAAAAGCCAAGTTAGACAAGGCTCTACAACCAAAAGTGACTTTTGCGGTTGATCCAAACAAGTTCAAAAGATCGTATACTCCTTTATATAGTAAATACACTTTTGTACCAAAAGTATCAACTAGCAAAACTCCATATTCTCATCATATTACCTGTCATTATTGTTGCAAAAAGGGACATACCATTGAAAAATGCAAATTTAGGAGAATTTTAGTTCCTAAAGGAGTATTTCAATGGTTGCCTAAGTGCAACAAATTGTGTACTCACCATCCAGGACCCAATGAAGATTGGGGACCTTCCACTCTAAATTAATTTTGCAGGAAAAGTGTCTTGACATCATTGATAGTTGACGATTCCATTGATAAAGGATGTTCAAGACACATAAAAGAAGGCATATCTCTCTTGATATGTCATCTATGAAGACTGAAAACCAAAAGATCGACACTTAACAAGAGGGTGTCACACAATGAAGACAGAACACCTACATATTAAGAAAGCGGTAACATGCACATTGTTCACTTCCAAAAATTTCATTGATTCTATAATATGCTATCAATTAACATGCTTATAGTGACTTCATGTGTTCTTATCTACTCTTCTCAAATACTTATGTATATGTGTTCATCATTTCATTCATAACATACAATGGTTGTGCATTCAAGCAAATGATAAAACAAAACTACATCATATAGAAACATTTCCAAGGCATTTTCATCATTGAAAGCAACTTAGGTCGACCTACCCTGTATTTGAGTCGACCTACATAAGAAGGTTCTTTAGAAAAATCAAAAAGGGCCAGTTGCGTCGACCTACTCACAAATTAGGTCGACCTAATTTGGTTATTTATATTATTACTTCTGTTAGGTCGACCCAGCTTCACTTTAGGTCGACCTACTGCGTAAACTTTTCCATATTTGGGCCTGTTAGGTCGACCCGACCCAATATTATGCATTCAAAGCATTCCATTCTTGCATTCCCTCTCATTCTCATCCCTTTTGGTACGGCTAACCCTAATTCTTCAAACTCTAAACTGTCAAAAATCTTCCCTCTCTCACTCAAAGCACCTCCAATCATGCCTCCAAAATCAAGAAAAGGAAAGGAAATTGCTTCCAGTTCATCATCTCAACCGGTAAGTGCTCTTGTTCACCCTGATTGTAGAGAAAACTTTGAGAAATGGCAGATGAAAAGGAAAGTTGTTAAGCAATACACTTATGATCCAAATCTTGTCGAAAACATGAATATCCCTGATGTCGCTGCGTTAATTGAACATCAAAATATTCATCCCTTATTGCAATGTGATACCCCGTACTGTGAGGATACCGTTAGGGCTTTCTATGCAGGATTTACAAAAGGAGACGGTTGTAACTTCCGTTTCAAAATGGGATCTAGATCGCATGTTGTTGACAAACGGGTCTGGATTAGTATTTTTGGTCTGACAATCGTTGGTGATGAACTCCGTATGGTAGACGGGGATGTACCGGGAAACTATGATCATGAGGCCTACATGAAGTCAATCCTCAAAGATCCTTCCGTATTTGATAGACCAAATGAAACAATAACAGCTGGTCATTTGAAGCGAGATCCTAGACTCTTGAACTGGGTAATCTCAAGAATCATCAGACCAAGGGCTGGAGGATATTCGAGAATTGAAAGAAATGAAGTGGTGCTCATGTATCTGCTGCAAAACAGAACGCGTTTACACTGGCCTCACTTCCTTGCTGCTAAGTTTCATGAAGTCAAACAGAAAACTACAGCCCTATGTTATGGTTCAATCATTCAAACAATTGTCAATCACTTTGGTATGCGACTTGATCACTTACACTACACTCGCGTACATCAATCCCAGGAATTCTCACAAACCACCTTGACTCTTATGGGATATCATTGGAATCCTGTGAGGAAGACTTATTATCTCATTCAAAAAGGAACAGGGAAGGTTATCTACAACTATGACGATCCTACGGAGTTTGGAAACAATGTAGGAAATGAGGAAGAGGGAAACGATCAAGAAATAGCAAATGAGGAGGACCATACCATGGAGGATCATACCATGGAAGACGCAGCTCATGACACAGATGCAAATTGGAGATATGTTCCCCCACAACAAGAGGATATCCCTTGGGGATACACTGCTCCACCTCCTCCTGATCAATCCAACATAATATCTATGCTTGAAGCTATGCAACTTCAACAACAGCAGAACTTTGAAACTCAACAGCTTCAATTTCAAACCATGCAGCAGCTTCAACAAGATAGATATGAGGAACAACAACGGCAATACCAATCTCTGTACGGCTTGGTTCAGGAACAAAGGAACGATTTTGAGACGTTTGCATCCAACTCCATATTGAGGCAGAATCAGTTTGAGGAAACGGCATTGCATCGTCATGCTAACATCAGCCAAAGCTTCAACACTCTTAACATGACGGTGCTGGATTTGTTGGAACAGGTTGAAGAAGATCGACCTCACACATTTCAAAGAGGAAGAGGAAGAAGGGGCAGGCGTTAGGACATATCGTTCATCATATCATCATTTCATTGCATTTCATGCCATTAAGTTTCTGTTGTTTTGTTCTGTTGTTAAAAAACATTAATATGATGTAGCACTCTATGTTCTCTTTTATAATTCTCTTGAACTACTATGTATGTTGTTGGCTTGCTTTAAAACATGATTAGCCCTTATGATTTCACCTTTTATGTGTTATCTATCTCTATGACTACCGGTATTCTTTATTTTTTCTTGTTTCTCTTCTACTCTGCTCTCCTGTTTTCTCTTTTTGATGTTGACAAAGGGGGAGATAGCTGCTGAGTGTACGGGGGAGCTTTGTTAAGAGAGATGCTGGATGTACGGGGGAGTCTTTTGAGTCCTTGCCACTTACTACCAAAGCTCTTGAGTATTGGTTTGCCATCATCAAAAAGGGGGAGTTTGTGAATACAAGATTACACTCAAAGAGGTTTTTGATTTATGGCAAACTCAAATGAGCATTCAAATAACAAGGAGAAATTTGATCACTCATGAAAGCAAGCACAAGGTGATCCTCTTGGCATATAAGTCGACTCAACACAAGCTGGACATGAAAAATGCAGAAAATCAGCAGTTAGGTCGACCTACTATCAACCTAGGTCGACCTAAAATGAAGGAAAATCCATATACCTCTGCTAGGTCGACTCACAGACCATTTAGGTCGACTCAAAATGAAGAAATCTTCACATCAGTCTGTTAGGTCGACCTACATGGCAACTAGGTCGACCTGATCTGTGAAAAAGTCTCCAGAATGCATCAGAAAAGGATTCTGGTCGACCTACTCCTTCAACAGGTCGACCTAACTGGGAGAAAAATTCTGCAAGCTCTGTTAGGTCGACCTAAGCACTACAAGTGGTCGACCTAACTGATCAAGAAAGTTCAAAAATCAGTTTTTCTTGGTTCTAACTGTTATGCAATCATATATATTGTGCAAAGGTAACTATTCAATCAACACCAACGACTGAAAGATACACAAACGCTTCTCATCTTCGTTCTTCATCATCTCCAACACAATTACACATAATCATTCTTGCGTTGCGGGTTAGTGATGAGTTCGATAACGTCCATGGAACGGAATTGAAGATTCCTAGTGGGTGAAGGTCTGTGGGGTTTGTTGGTGAATAAAATCTGCGGGTTTTGTCCTCCACGACGGGTGGTTCTTGGGGGTTTTTATCAAGAGGCGTTCATTGAGGATTCGGCTGAGTGTAACGATTGAGGAACGGGGAGTTCAAGGAATCAAGACACTGCAGAAGGGAATCAAAGTGAAGCTCTTGGATAACCTTGATCTGGCTCAAGATTAAGGGGGAAGAAGATTCAAAGGATCGACATAATTGGTTTATCGTTTATCGCTTTGTTATCTTCTTTGTATATACTACTTTCAACATTAATGAAAGATTACCCAATTTCAATTTGGAATTGGGGGCAGACGTAGTCGTAGCGAGGACGATCGACGAACTGCCTAAACAAATATCGTGTTCTTGTCGCTTTTACTTTCTCTTTTACTTTCTGTTCATAATTGGTTATAAGCACCAAGTGTTTGTGTTTTTGCTTGATCCAATCTTACTGCATTGCAAATCAAAGTTGTCAATCTAGAAGTTAATTGGATTTCAGTTGTTAAACGTATTGGTTAGCTATCATATTACTTCACCATCAATTCCACTTATTCTTTGGTTTTGAAACACGTACGACCTTTGCAATAGCGGTCCAGAATAGACGCAAGTCGATTCAGAACCGCTTTCGCTCGAGTCTGTAGAAAAATCTGTAAAAACTTAGTGAGATCTATTCACCCCCCCCTCTAGATCTATAGGCCAGCGTCTAACAAATCAAACAAAGTGAACTAAGAAATTAAGAGCCCATAGATAACATGGATACAAAAGGTGTTAACACCTTCCCTTTGTATAACCTACCCCCGAACTCAAAATCTTTTAAAGATATTTTATGTTCTTTTATACCTTTCCTAAATTGGATAAAATAAAATTCGGTGGCGAATCTTGCTAACCGCAACATGTTTTGCGAAAAAACAAAACAAAAAGTCAGTTCTCCCATCGTATTACAGATAGGTTTGAATTATGGAACTCTAGATTTAAAATTTTCATTCAAAGTCTTGATTTTGAATTGTGGAAAACTATAATCGACGGTCCATTTATCCCTACTCACCATATAAATGGAGAAGTACTAGCTAAATCATATTTATTTTGGACCATAAAGGAAAAGAGAAAGTTTGATGATTTCAAAACAAAACAAAAAAAATCTTAGTCATGTATATAGATGACAACCAACTTTTCTATGTTCTTAATTGTTACTCCACCAAGGAAATGTGAGACACACTTGAAATGATAAATAAAGTTTCTCCAAGTGTCAAACAAGAGCCAATGAACACACGAGGCAAATTGATGAATGTTTTATTCATAAGTGCTTGTTTAAGTATATGAATGTTTGGAAATAATGTTAGATCCTTCATTGCTTTTTTAATTAATTATTTGATTGATTGGTGTGAATATATGAGTCAAGGTGATTATTGTGATTTATCGATAAGATTATGTGATGTGTGATGCCTAAGTGTGATGTGTGGGGTAGTTGAATTAAGGTGTTAGTTAGAATAATAAATAAATAAAGTTTATAATTAGAATTATTATTTAATAAAATAAAATAAAGGTGATTATGTGAGGGAAGTAAGTGAGGGCATAATAGAAAGATCATATTAGGGGTCTTAAGGCTTACTAAGTAAAAAGGGGAAAAGAGAAGGAAATATTCATTCATCGTGAAAATTTGGGAGAAGCATGAGAGAGAGAGTGAGATAGATAGATAGATAGATAGATAGATAGATAGATAGATAGATAGATAGATAGATAGATAGATAGATAGATAGATAGATAGAGAGAGAGAGAGAGAGAGAGAGAGAGAGAGAGAGAGAGAGAGAGAGAGAGAGAGAGAGAGAGAGAGAGTTAGGGCAAGATGAGGAGAAAGAAGAATCAACCGTAGAATTGGGAAGAAAATTAAAGCTATAATCTAAGGTAAGGAGAGTTATCATAATTCTTATAATTGATCTAAGGTTTAGATAATTGTAGGTTGGGGTTGTATTTGGGGTTTTGTGATGAATTTGATGATTATGATGACACTATGATGATTGATGTTTGAATTGTGTTGGTAATATCATATATGATGTTGATGATTGGTGAATTGACGAGCAATAACATGATCTAGAGTCAAATCCATCATTCTATGGATTTGAAGGTCTAGGGTTTGATGAGGATTCTTGAGATTTTGATTAATGATTGTATTTGGATGTTTGTAATCGATAACAATATATGTTAGAACTAGGCTAATAGACCTTACAACGCAGGAAAATACTAATTTAAACAGGTTTTGGGGTTAAAAATTTGGACTGGTATGATGCAAGTCGCGTAGGACTTTCTGCAGAAATTGAAGAGCCCACTTAGCGCGCTTCCAAAAATAAAATACGGTTCAAAATAGAGAGGAACGCGCTAGCGCGAGATGGAGGCCGCTTAGCCCGAGTTACTTGGACGGAAAATATTATTTTTGAAAATTTGTTTTGGATTATGAAAGCTTATATTTTATACTAATTTTTGAGTAATTTTATGGAATTTAATTAGCAAGTTTAGATGGGTTTGGAAGGCTACAGGTCGATGAAGTGGAACTTGATTAACTGACTATATGTATGTATCATTTGCTGTTGTTATGAGTTATTGTTGTGATGATTTATAACATGACGAATGTGAAGTATGTGTTGTATTAATTGAGATGATTGTGATGTTGGTGTAATTGAGAAAATTGTATGATATGATGAGTAAGTAAATGATGATGCAATTTTGACTAGCCATGGTCGTTGATTATTGTGACGTTGTGCATCTTACATTCATAGCATACTTTAGAACAATAGTCCGATGATGTTTGTAGGACAATTGGTCTGGTGATGGTCTCAATCCCATAGTGTGAATTAGGTGCGATATTGTGAGGCGCTCTGGTTCCAAGCAGGAATGGATCCTATTGGTGGGGATCTTTGGAGAATTATGATTGAGTCATCAATGAAGTTTGGTACCACGTGTATGAGTTATTAATGTTTCATTGCATTCTTTGTGACATTGCATAATGTTTAACTGTGTGATGCTTTGACTATCCGTGATGTAAAGGATGATTAGGTGATGAGTGCGATTTGAATTATCTGGTGATGTTATGAGTAGATGAAGATGTGCAGATGTGAGTAAATATGTGAAGCATGAGGATACGCATGTATCGGTATATATGTGATTATGGATACTTGTTGTACAACTACTGTGTTTATCCCTTAGTTCGTTGAAGTTTAGAGGATAGCTTTGTGGAGTCTTTTAGAGCTCTATTTCGAATAAAGAGGATCTTGCTCTGATATGTAACATCAGGGTTGGGATCGTTTGTTTTAGAACTATTATGTTCTTTTATTTTGTTTATTTTGATGTGATGAGTTACCTTTTGTTAGACGCTAGGCTTAAGGATCTAGAGGGGGGGTGAATAGATGCCTCAGAATTTTTCGGATTTATTTCAAGTTTAGGCGAAAGCGTTTCGGGATCGACTCGCGTCTATTCCGAACCACTATTGAAAGGATCAGATATGTGATGAAACCACAAAATAGTTAAGAGTTAACGATGAAAAGACCACTTAGAGAATCAATCAATTAAGCTAATGTAAATCGTTTAACTACTTGCTTGATTAACTTTGTTTGCAATGACTTGATAATGGTTGAAGCAATATATCAAACACTTGGTAATAATGTCCAAATTGATTATGATTCAATGTGTGGTGACTTGTGATGTTTGTGCAGAATCTTATCACACAAGTTTAACACTTGAACCTTTGATCAATTAGCAATTATGACCAGAATTAAGCTAAACGAAAATGAAAAGATAAAAGCGATAAGAACACGAAATTTGTTCAGGCAGTTCATCGATCATCCTCGCTACGACAACATCTGCCCCCAATTCCAAACGGGAATTGGGATGTCTTTCATTATGATTGAAAACAGTTTATACAAAGAAGATAACAAAGCGATAACGATAAACCGAATATGTTGATCCTTTGAATCTTCTTCCCCTTGATCTTGAGCCAGATCAAGTATCTTCCAAGAGCTTCACTTTGATTCCCTTTCTACAGTGTTTTGAATTGCTCGAACCCTTGTTCTTCAATCTTCACACTCAGCTGAATCTTTGATGAAGTCTCTTGATAAAAACCCCCCAAAATTCACCAATCTTGGAGGACAAAATCCACAGATTTTATTCACCAAGAACCCCACAAATCTTCACCCACTAGGAATCTTCAATTCCGTTCCATGGACGTTATCGATCTTGATCGCAAACCCTCAATGCAAAAATGATTGTGTGTAGTTGTGTTGGAGTTGAGAAGAAGAACGAAGATGAGAAGCCTTTGTGTCTCTTTCAGTTGTTGGTGTTGTAAGGAAATAATTAACATAAAAAGATATATAAAGGAGCTCGTATGTTGGTGCAGAGCAAACATACAATTTGACAATTTTTGAGGAGATAGGTTGACCTACTTGATTTCTTAGGTCGACCTAAATGGAGTATATTAAACCAGTTTGTAATTGTTGTCAGTTGGGTCGACCTATTGGGGGTTTTGTCGACCTAGAATCAGTTGAAACACGTTCTTGAGACTTTTCTTCAGTTTAGGTCGACCTAGGAGCGTGGGTGAGTCGACCTAACAGAGACATAGTTTATTTGCTTCAGTTTGAGTCGACCTGATGATGACCTAGGTCGACCTAACAGATGCAGAATCATATGCAGAGTAATTTTAGCTTTACAGGTTGACCTGGGCACATGGTAGGTCGACCTACATTGTCTTAGATAGCCAAAACTTGCTTTTCCTTGAGTCATTCACTTGTGCTTTTGTGTTTGTTCACTTATGATGTTTGCCATGAATCAAAAACTCCTTGGCGAGTATAGGCTTGTACTTACAAACTCCCCCTTTTTGATGATGGCAAACATTTGTTTAAATGACGAAAGCTCCCCCGGACTTGTATGCGTAAGCTCCCCCGTACTCTCAACTCATATCTTGTATGTGTAAGCTCCCCCGTACTAAGCTCCCCCGTACTCTCAACTCATCTCCCCCTTTGACAACATCAAAAGATAGAAAACAGGAGAATAGTAGAAGAGAATAACATAATAATCTAAACAAAACAATGTCTTACATAACATAATAGTAGAGCAATAGAACAAAATATCCAAACATATTTAAAAGTACATACCAAGCTTAAGTTCAAGTAATAAAAGTAAACAAAAAACATAATAGAAATGAAATGCAATGCAATGAGATGAGCTAATGAGATGCAATGCTTGCTAATGTCTGCCCCTTCTTCCTCGTCCTCTTTGGAAACCTTGAGGTCGATCCTCTTCAACTTGTTCCAGCAGGTCATGGACGGATGTGTTGAGAATGGTGAAGCATTGGCTCAGACTTGCGTGCCGATTGGTTGCTGTTTCTTCAAAACGGTTATGTCGTTCAATCATGTTGGAGGAAAAGGTTTCAAAATCGCTTTTGTGCTCTTGAGCCAAGCGATGAAGATTTGCATACTAGAGTTGTTGTTCATTATAACGATCTTGTTGAAGCTGTTGCATATTCTGAAATTGGAGCTGTTGTGCTTCAAAGTTTTGTTGTTGAAGAAGTTGCATGTTCTCTAGCATAGCAATGATGTTGGATTGATCTGGCTGAGGTGGGGCTGTGCATCCCCAAGGGATTTCCTCCTCTTGAGGAGGAACATATTGCCAATTTGAATCCCCATCATGAGGAACATCTTCCATGGTGTGATCATCATCATTTGGCATGTCAAGATCATGTCCTTCCTCTTCATTACCTCCAAGGTGACCAAATTCTGCAGGATCATCATAATTGTAAATAATTTTTCCGGTTCCCTTTTGGATTAGATAGTAGGTTTGCCTATTTGGATCCCAGTGATAGCCCATGAGGGTCAAGGTTGTCTGAGAGAAGTCTTGAGGCTGTTTGACCCTAATGTAAGACAGTCCATCAAGTTTCATACCAAAATGGTTCACAATTGTCTGAATGATTGAACCATAGCATAGAGCAGTAGTTTTCTGCTTTACCTCATAGAACTTGGTGGCGAGAAAATTTGGCCAGTTCACACGAGTTCTGTTTTGAAGCAGATACATTAACAGAATTTCATTTCGTTCAACTCTAGAGTATCCTCCTGCTCGTGGTCTAATGATTCTTGAGATGATCCAATTTAAGAGCCCAGGATCTCTTTTTAAGTGCCCTGCTGTAATTGGTTCATTTGGTTTGTCAATAACGGAAGGGTCTTTGAGGATTGATCTCATGTAGGCCAAGTGATCATAGTTAGTCGGAACCTCACCGTCTTCTATACAGAGTTCATCTCCCACAAGTTTAAGGCCAAAGATGCTGACCCAAACCCTTTTGTCAACAAGGTGCGATCTAGACCCCATCTTAAACCTGAAGCAACAACCTTCCCCCTTTTGTAACCCATCATAGAAAGCCCTAACAGTATTCTCACAGTAAGGAGTGTCACATTCTAATAGTGGATGGATATTTTGATGCCTAATCAGATTAGTAACTTCGGGTATATGCATACGGTCGGCTACCTTAGGGTTATAAACATATTGCTTGATAATTTTCCGTTTCATCTGCCATTTTTCAAAATTTTCTCTACAATCGGGATGAACGAGAGCTAGAGCACTTATCGGTTGAGAGGATGATCCGGATGCAATTTCCTTCCCTTTTCTGGATTTTGGGGCCATGATTGGAGATGATTTTTGTGAAAGTGATGAGAATTGAAGGAATTTGATCTTGGAGGATTAGGGTTAGCCGTAGACAAAGTGTTTGAGAATGAACAAGAATGAAAATGTATGCATATGTATGGAGGAGAATGGGTCGGGTCGACCTAAAAGCCCAATTTTTGACATTTATGTCTCAGTAGGTCGACCTAAACTAAGGCTGCGTCGACCTAACAGAAGCACTGAAAAAAGACTTCAGAATAGGTCGACCTAAAATAGGTGTAGGTCGACGTAGCTGGAAGTGTTTTTGTTAATTTAAAAAAAATGCTTCAACAGGTCGACTCAGATGCATAGGAGGTCGACCTAAAATGCTGAAAATGCTTGAAATTGCAATGGAGAGACTTATGAGTGTTAGATGTATGCTTATTCTACTATTTGTATGCCCAAACATGATATATTATGAGTAATGATGAACAACATATACATGTAAATGAGATATGTGGAGAAGCATACATGAAGTCACTATAAACATGTTAATTGATAGCATATTATAGCATCAATAATATTTTTGGAAGTGAACAACAAACATGTTACCATTTTCTCAACTTGCAGATATCTTGTCATCTTTGTCAATGTAGCACGATCCTTGATTGATTTCGTACTACCTTCATGCTAAGAGAAGTGTTAGCTTGAGCATAATCAAAGTATAGAGTTAAAAATAATTATATAAACAAAAAAAAAAGCACGTTTAGCTCAGATTAGAGATATCTAATATCCCTAATTCTCTTCGAATGTTAAAGAACGGCTCGGTTGCAAGAGGTTTGGTAAAGATATCAGCTAGTTGTTTCTTGCTCTCTACATGTTCAAATATTACTTCCCCTTTTTCCACATGATCTCTTAGGAAGTGATGCCTTATTTCGATATGCTTGGTTCGTGAGTGTAGAATAGGATTCTTGCTTAAGTTTATGCCGCTTGTGTTGTCACACATGATAGGTATTCGATCAAGCTTAATGCCAAAGTCAATGAGCTGCTGCTTGAGCCATAATATCTAAGCACAACAGCTTCCGGCAGCTACATATTCTGCCTCACCTGTAGATAATGCAACTGATACTTGTTTCTTGCTGTGCCAACTTATCAATGAATTTGAGAATAGATGACATGTCCCACTGGTGCTCTTTCTGTCAGATTTGCATCCAGCAAAGTCGGAGTCAGAGTATCCCACTAAATAGCATTTGAAGGATAGAAAAACACTTAGAAAGGGGGGGGGGTTTGAATAAGTGTAGTCTAAAAACTTGAACGATAAAAACAATATGCACAGTTATTTTTATCCTGGTTCGTTGTTAACTAAACTACTCCAGTCCACCCCCACGGAGTGATTTACCTCACCTGAGGATTTAATCCACTAATCGCAACAGATTACAATGGTTTTCCACTTAGTCCGCGACTAAGTCTTCTAGAGTATCCTGATCACTCCAGGAACAAATGCTTAGACACAAGCTAAGACTTTCTTAGAGTATCCTGACCACCACGTGATCACTCTAATTACAACTGCTTAGACACAAGCTAAGACTTCCTAGAGTATCCTGACCACCACGTGATCACTCTAATTACAACTGCTTAGACACAAGCTAAGACTTCCTAGAGTATCCTGATCAACACTTGATCACTCTAGTTACTTACAAATTAATGTAATCAATTCTAAGAGTATTACAAATGCTTCTGAAAAGCTATAATCACAACAGTGATATTTCTCTTAACGTTTAAGCTTAATCTCACTAATATATTACAACAGCAATGTAGTGAGCTTTGATGAAGATGAAGTTTCTGAGCTTTGAATTTAAACAGCGTTTCAGCAAGTCTTTCAGAATAATTTCGTTCAGAATTCGTAACCTTGCTTCTCATCAGAACTTCATATTTATAGGCGTTTGAGAAGATGACCGTTGAGCGCATTTAATGCTTTGCGTGTTCCGTACAGCTTTGCATTTAATGTTTCACGCTTTTGTCAACTACCTCGAGCCTTGTTCACGCTGTGTCTACTGACGTTGCCTTTAATAGCTTCCAACGTTCCTTTTGTCAGTCAGCGTAGCCTGCCACCTGTACTTTCTTCTGATCTGATGTTTGTGAATATAATATTTGAATATCATCAGAGTCAAACAGCTTGGTGCATAGCATCTTCTTGTCTTTTGACCTTGAAGTGCTTCTGAGCGTGATACCATGAGAACTTCAGTGCTTCTGCTTCTGATCTCAAGTTCTTCTGATGCTTCCATAGACCCATGTTCTGAGTCTGCCTTGACCATCTTCTGATGTCTTGCCAGACCATGTTCTGATGTTGCATGCTGAACCTTCTGAGACAAAGCTTCTGAGCGCTGATTTGTGCATACTCTTTATATATTTCCTGAAAGGGAAATTGCAATGTATTAGAGTACCACATTATCTCACACAAAATTCATATCCTTGTTATCATCAAAACTAAGAATATTGATCAGAACAAATCTTGTTCTAACAATCTCCCCCTTTTTGACGATGACAAAAACATATATAAATGATATGAATTTGCGATCAGAAAGAGCAGACGGCTAAAGACAAATTACACAGCTATAGCATAAGCATGTGAATATGTCTCCCCCTGAGATTAACAATCTCCCTCTAAGATGAATAATCTCCCCCTGAAATAAATACTCGAAGAACTTTAATAATAAAAGACTTCCCTGATTATTTCGGTAGAGACGATCACATAAGCTTCTGTCTTCTGATAATTCATAGCTTCTGACTTCTGCTTCCATTGGACAACTTCAGAACTTGAATTTCTTTAGATTCCTAGAACACTCACAGCTTCTGATTCCTGCTTCCATTTAGGACAGCTTCAGAACTTGAATTTCTTTGATCTTCATAACATTCACAGCTTCTGATTCATGCTTCCATTTAGGACAGCTTCAGAACTTGAATTTCTTTGATCTTCAGAACATTCACAGCTTCTGATTCATGCTTCCATTTAGGACAACTTCAGAACTTGAGTTTTCTGGATCTTTAGAACATTCACAGCTTCTGATTTCTGCTTCCCTCGGATAGCTTCAGAGCTTTGAATTTCTTCTTACATCACTTCATGCTAGATTGTATCAGAACATTGTTGAATGTACCAGAGCATCATCAGAGCATCTCTACATCCTGAAATGTTACAGAACAAAACTAAACGACAAAAGTCAGCATGAATGAGTTAGAACATAAAGTGTGTATCAGAACATAGAATATGTATCAGAGCCATATAAGCCATATAGAATATATCAGATCCAATAGACAATGTATCAGAGCAAATAGACAATGATTTGGATCATATTCTATTATCAGAATTTCTGATCATTCTTCCTTCTTACTTCTGATTCTGAAGCTTCCTAGCACTCAGCTTGCTTCAAGAATCCAAGAGCTATTTCTGATCATTCTTCCTTCTTGCTTCTGATTCTGAAGCTTCCTAGCACTCAGCTTGCTTCAAGAATCCAAGAGCTTGGTTCATTTTGTTGCTTCTTATGTTGATCTTGAATCTTTGATTCCTGCAACAACACAACTTAAAAACATAGAACTTTGCAAGTTCTGTTAGTAAAGCAACTGATTAAATCAAATCATTTATCACATATTTCTCCCCCTTTTTGTCATATCATCAAAAAACAGAAAAGATTCAGATACAAACAAAAAGAAACACACGGAGGAAAAAGGATGATTTCATTGAAGTTCAAACAACAGGTACAAAAGTACACGTAGAGAAGGAAGACAAGATGCACAAAACAGATGCAGCAAAAGCAAAAACAAAACAACACAGACTCAATCTAAGACGACCCTAGCCTTGACAAGATCTTGGCCAGCATCCCTTGAACCCCATTGTTGTGCTCATTCTGCTTCTCTATGAAAGCTCTAAACTCATCCTGTTTCTTCTGAATATCTTCCAGAGTTCTTGCAAGACGAGAAGATTCATCAGAAGAAGCTTCACCGCTTCTAACCACAGGAATAGCATTGTGATCTGTAGCTTCCATAGATAGATCATTTGCAGGGATTTCCTCAACAGGTACTGATTCAGCAACATGATCTTCTACATCTGCTTCTTGCATAGAAGCATCTCCATATTCTGCAGCAGGAATTTCCGAATCTCCATTCTCAAGTGCCTGAAGAATGGTAGCAAGATTCCTGGGAGCAGAAGGACTTTCAACTTCTGGTGGGTCAACAACTTCTGGAATGACCAAAGCTTGGGTCTTTCTCAGAAGGGTTTTCCCTTAGAAAGTCAAAGAGGGTCTTGAAATCCCCGAGCAGAACTGGATATTGAGGTATCCAGACCACAATCTCCCTGCAAGGGTTAGCTTCCATTGCAGCAGCAAGTCTTGCTTCTTCCAATTCATCCAAAAAGGGCTTCTCTTCCAAAAGATGTCTTCAGATTCTCAAACAAAATATGGGAGATGTTGATCTCAGTCTTTTTGCCAATGCAGAAAAGAGTATACTTGTGATCCGGACTGATGTAGGAGGAGGAGAGCATCCTCTTTCTATGGTGAAGGGAACCCAGAATAATCTCAGCCCATACTTTATAAAACGGCCTTAAGGTGCCTGTGTTATTAGAGTCAATTCCAAAAGTCTGAGAGATTTGTTGTTCAACTTTAGACCAATCAACTGATGCATGTCGAAAACCAGACCAACCTTCTTCATCATTCAGATTGTACAGCTTCCTGATGAGCTTTTCAGTGATAACCACTTCATGCCCTAGCACGAATGAAATGATGGCAGTTGGGGTAACCGGTGCATGTACCCAGAAATCCTTCAGAAGCTCAGGATAAATTGGACCAACCAATCTATCAAGATATTTAGACCATCCTTGCTCAAAGAATCTTGCATCACACTTAAAGCCATTTGCTTTTAGGTTGTTGATGTCCACAGCAGATTCACATAGAACTTCCAGTTCTTTTGTGGGTATTAAGCATGTTTTCAATGGAGCATACTCATATTTGCGTAGAAGGATCTGTGTAGAAGTGAGCCTTTCTTTTGAATTTGATGAACAAGAAGATGAGTTCATGATGATTATGCTTTGAGATCAAATCAAAAACTAGGGTTTGAAAAGAAATGCAACGAAGGGGATGCACAAAAGAGAGAGAAAGAGAGAAAAAGATGGAATGAAGATGAAGCGGGTTATTTAAATGATTTGAAAATAAAGAAATCATTATGCATTTAATGAGAAATGACATTAGGAGAGAGAACACAGTAAATGAAATGATTTAACACAGTTACCTAGGTCGGCGTCTTTTCAACTGCACGCTTTGTACTAACCGTACAGACACATGTTCACCATCAGATAATAGATGACAGCTGTAATTTTCCTGAATAGACTGTACGCCTTCTGATTCTGATTACTGCTTCTGATTGTCATTCTTTAGAAATGATCTTGTTCTGATAGGATCATCTTTCTTCCCAAGGATCACATCTTCTGAATGAGCTGAGGCAAGTCTAGGTGATCTTCTGATAGTTGGTTCTTCAGAAATCCTAAGATTCTCTAAAGATGCAGCAACTTGATCTTCTGATCCATTGCTTCTGAGACTGCCAGCTTCTGCAGCTTTGCTTCTTGATTCTTCAACTTCTGATATATCAATATCAAAATCTGCAAAATTCTCAAACTGCTTTGGTTTTTCAAGACCAAGCTTATCATCAAATCTGATATTGATTGATTCTTCTACAATCAATGTTTCAGTATTGTATACTCTGTAGCCTTTAGAGCGTTCAGAATATCCAAGAAGGAAACACTTTTGTGCTTTGGAATCAAACTTACCAAGATGATCTTTAGTATTCAGAATAAAACATACACATCCAAAAGGATGGAAATATGAAATGTTGGGCTTTCTATTCTTCCACAATTCATAAGGAGTCTTATTTAGAATAGGTCTTATAGAGATTCTATTCTGAATATAACACGCAGTGTTTATTGCTTCTGCCCAGAAATGCTTAGCCATATTGGTTTCATTGATCATGGTTCTGGCCATTTCTTGTAGAGTCCTATTCTTTCGATCTACAACTCCATTTTGCTGTGGAGTTCTAGGACAAGAGAAATCATGGGCAATACCATTTTCTTTGAAGAACTCCTCAAAGAATTTGTTCTCAAATTCGCCACCATGATCACTTCTGACCTTTATGATTTTGCACTCCTTCTCAGATTGAATCTGAGTGCAGAATTCAAAGAACACTGAATGAGACTCATCCTTGTGTTTCAAAAACTTTACCCATGTCCAGCGGCTATAATCATCAACGATGACTAATCCATATTTCTTCCCTCTGACAGATGCTGTTTTGACTGGGCCAAACAGATCAATGTGCAAGAGTTCTAACGGTCTTGAGGTAGAAACAACATTCTTAGACTTGAATGCAGGTCTGGAGAACTTGCCCTTCTGACATGCTTCACAAAGAGCATCTGATTTGTATTTTAGATTTGGGAGTCCCCTGACCAGATTTAGTTTGTTAATCTGAGAAATCTTTCTCAAACTAGCATGTCCTAATCTTCTGTGCCAGACCCATTGCTCTTCAGAAACAGACATAAGACAAGTCACCTTCTGCTTCTCAAGATCAGAAAGATCAATCTTATAAATGTTGTTCTTCCTCTTGCCTGTAAATAGGATTGAGCCATCCTTCTGACTTACAGCCTTGCAAGACTTTTGATTGAAGATTATATCATAACCATTGTCACTTAATTGACTTATGGACAATAAGTTATGCGTTAATCCTTCTACAAGAAGTACATTAGTTATGGAAGGAGAGTTACCAAGACTTATGGTTCCAGAGCCAATGATTTTGCCCTTCTGATCTCCTCCAAACTTGACTTCTCCACCTGGTTTAAGCACCAGGTCTTGGAATGTAGACCTTCTTCCCGTCATGTGTCGCGAGCACCCAGAGTCCAGGTACCATGATATTTTGCTTTCTGTCCTCTTTGCCGCGAAGGATATCTGCAACAGAAATTATCTTCTCCTTAGGTACCCACAATTTCTTGGGTCCTTTCTTGTTAGTTCTCCTCAAGTTCTGATTGAACTTGGGTTTAGCAAAATATTTAACAGGAGGAACAGTATGATACTTCTTATTCTGAGTTCCATGATATTTCTTAGGTTGTGTCACATGCTTCTTGGTGTGTGTTATGTGAAAACTTTGTGCATGTGATGTGTGCTTAATATCATGGGAGTGGCCAAATTTAAATTGGTTATACAGAGGCTTGTATGATATTTTCATATCATCCACAGATTCAAGCTTGTATGGGATTTCACCGTCATAACCAATGCCAACTCTCTTGTTCCCAGACACAGCATATATCATAGAAGCTAGCTGACTTCTGCCAATACTTCTAGATAAGAACTTCCTGAAACTTAAATCATATTCTCTCATAATATGATTCAGACTGGGAGTGGATTTTTCTGAATCAGAAGGAGATCCAACATTATTGGATAATTTTAAAACTTTTTCTTTTAATTCAGAATTTTCCAACTCAAGCTTCTTAGTTTCAAATTCAAATTGCTTTTTCAGCTTTTTGTATTTGATACTAAGATGAGCTTTTAATTCAAGAAGCTCTGTTAGACTGGAAACTAACTCTTCTATAGATAGTTCAGAAAATACCTCTTCAGAATCTGATTCTGATGTAGATTCTGATCCATCATCTTCTGTCGCCATCAGCGCAAAGTTTGCCTGCTCTCCTTCAGAGTCTGATCCTGATTCTGATTCAGAATCATCCCATGTTGCCATAAGACCTTTCTTCTTATGAAACTTCTTCTTGGGATTCTCCTTCTGAAGTTTCGGACACTCATTCTTGTAATGTCCAGGCTCATTGCACTCATAGCAGACAGCCTTCTTCTTGTCAGATCTTCTGTCACCTGAAGATTCTCCACGTTCAAATCTCTTTGAACTTCTGAAGCCTCTGAACTTCCTTTGCTAGCTCTTCCAGAGTTGGTTCACCCTTCTGGAGATCATGGACAGTTCATCTTCTTCTTCAGATTCTGATTCTTCAGGATCTTCTTCTCTAGCCTGAAAAGCGTTAGTGCATTTTTTAATATTAGATTTTAATGCAATAGACTTACCTTTCTTCTGAGGCTCATTTGCGTCCAGCTCGATTTCATGGCTTCTCAAGGCACTGATAAGCTCTTCCAAAGAAACTTCATTCAGATTCTTGGCAATCTTGAATGCTGTTACCATTGGACCCCATCTTCTGGGTAAGCTTCTGATGATCTTCTTTACATGATCAGCCTTGGTGTAGCCTTTGTCGAGAACTCTCAATCCAGCAGTCAGAGTTTGAAATCTTGAAAACATCTTTTCAATGTCTTCATCATCCTCCATCTTGAAGGCTTCATACTTCTGGATTAGTGCAAGAGCTTTGGTCTCCTTGACTTGAGCATTTCCTTCATGAGTCATTTTCAAGGACTCATATATGTCATGGGCCGTTTCCCTGTTAGATATCTTCTCATACTCAGCATGAGAGATAGCATTCAGCAAAACAGTCCTGCATTTGTGATGATTTTTGAAATCTTTCTTTTGATCATCAGTCATTTCGCTTCTCGTGAGCCTTACACCAGTAGCTTTAACAGGATGTTTGTAACCATCCAACAGAAGATCCCATAGATCAGCATCTAGACCAAGAAAGTAACTTTCCAGTTTATCTTTCCAATATTCAAAGTTTTCACCATCGAATATTGGTGGTCTAGTATAACCATTGTTACCATTGTATTGCTCAGCAGAGCCAGATGTAGATGCAGTTGGATTTGATTGAGATTCACCAGCCATCTTTTACTGAAGTGTTTTTCTCTTCCTGAATCTTTTCTAAACACGGTTAAGTGCTTGCACCTTAGAACCGGCGCTCTGATGCCAATTGAAGGATAGAAAAACACTTAGAAAGGGGGGGGGGGGGGTTTGAATAAGTGTAGTCTAAAAACTTGAACGATAAAAACAATATACACAGTTATTTTTATCCTGGTTTGTTGTTAACTAAACTACTCCAGTCCACCCCCACGGAGTGATTTACCTCACCTGAGGATTTAATCCACTAATCGCAACATATTACAATGGTTTTCCACTTAGTCCGCGACTAAGTCTTCTAGAGTATCCTGATCACAACCTGATCACTCCAGGAACAAATGCTTAGACACAAGCTAAGACTTTCTTAGAGTATCCTGACCACCACGTGATCACTCTAATTACAACTGCTTAGACACAAGCTAAGACTTCCTAGAGTATCCTGACCACCACGTGATCACTCTAATTACAACTGCTTAGACACAAGCTAAGACTTCCTAGAGTATCCTGATCAACACTTGATCACTCTAGTTACTTACAAATTAATGTAATCAATTCTAAGAGTATTACAAATGCTTCTGAAAAGCTATAATCACAACAGTGATATTTCTCTTAACGTTTAAGCTTAATCTCACTAATATATTACAACAGCAATGTAGTGAGCTTTGATGAAGATGAAGTTTCTGAGCTTTGAATTTGAACAGCGTTTCAGCAAGTCTTTCAGAATAATTTCGTTCAGAATTTGTAACCTTGCTTCTCATCAGAACTTCATATTTATAGGCGTTTGAGAAGATGACCGTTGAGCGCATTTAATGCTTTGCGTGTTTCGTACAGCTTTGCATTTAATGTTTCACGCTTTTGTCAACTACCTCGAGCCTTGTTCACGCTGTGTCTACTGATGTTGCCTTTAATAGCTTCCAACGTTCCTTTTGTCAGTCAGCGTAGCCTGCCACCTGTACTTTCTTCTGATCTGATGTTTGTGAATATAATATTTGAATATCATCAGAGTCAAACAGCTTGGTGCATAGCATCTTCTTGTCTTCTGACCTTGAAGTGCTTCTGAGCGTGATACCATGAGAACTTCAGTGCTTCTGCTTCTGATCTCAAGTTCTTCTAATGCTTCCATAGACCCATGTTTTGATTCTGCCTTGACCATCTTCTGATGTCTTGCCAAACCATGTTCTGATGTTGCATGCTGAACCTTCTGAGACAAAGCTTCTGAGCGCTGATTTGTGCATACTCTTTATATATTTCCTGAAAGGGAAATTTCAATGTATTAGAGTACCACATTATCTCACACAAAATTCATATCCTTGTTATCATCAAAACTAAGAATATTGATCAGAACAAATCTTGTTCTAACAACATTCATTTCCCTTAGGATACCATAGGCCATATGTAGTAGTTCCACGGAGATATCGTAGAATTCGTTTTACAGCTTTTAGGTGTGATTCCTTTGGGCATGATTGGTATCTTGCGCACATGCATACACTAAACATAATGTCCAGTCTTGAAGCTGTGAGGTACAATAGTGAGCCTATCATACCTCGGTACAATTTCACATCAACTTCTTTACCTTTTTCATCCTTGTCTAGGTTGCCATTGGTTGCCATAGGTGTGTCAATCTCCTTTGCCTCACTCATTCCAAATCTCTTAAGCAACTCCATGCAATACTTGGTTTGACTAACGAAGGTTCCTTGACTAAGTTGCTTGATTTGTAGACCAAGGAAGAAGTTCAATTCTCCCATGAGGCTCATCTTAAATTCACTCTGCATAAGCTTAGAAAATTCTTTGACAAGTTTTGCATTAGTCGATCCAAATATAATATCATCTACATAAACTCGAACCAAAAGTATATCTTTATCTTTTCTTTTAATGAAGAGAGTAGTGTCAACTTTACCCCTAAAGTATCCTTGACTAAGTAGAAATTTACTTAAACGTTCATACCAAGCCCTAGGAGCTTGTTTAAGACCGTATAAAGCACGTTTCAACTTATAAACATGGGTTGGATACTTGTAATTTTCAAAACCGGGTGGTTGAGCTACATACACCTCTTCATTAATGTATCCATTTAGAAAGGCACTTTTAACATCCATTTGAAAGAGCTTAAAGTCTTTTGAGCAAGCATAAGCAAGTAAGAGACGAATAGCCTCGAGACGTGCTACAGGAGCGTGCGTCTCTTCATAATCAATACCTTCCTCTTGATTGTAGCCTTGAGCTACTAATCTAGCCTTATTTCTAGTAATAACTCCGTTTTCATCAAGTTTGTTACGAAAAACCCATATTGTACCGATCACTTGATGTTCTCCCGGATGAGGGACAAGGTCCCAAACATCATTCCGTTTAAATTGGTTTAATTCTTCTTGCATGGCCATTAGCCAATGCTCATCAAGTAATGCGTCCTTAGCGTTTTTCGGCTCAACTTGTGAAACAAAAGCAAAATGATGACAAAATTTACTTATCTTGGAGCGTGCTGTAACGCCCTTTGAGATGTCCCCTATTATGTTGTCGATTGGATGATCTTTTACGTTTGTCCAGGCCTTAGGAAGTTCTTTGTTGTTTGAGATGCTTTCTTTTTCAACATTATCATGAGACTCATCTTTCTCTTTCTTAGCATCTTCCTTTGTAACACTTTCACTTTCGTCTTCCTTATCTTTGACAATGTCTTGAGTAGATGGGCCTGCACTATCAAAAGATATACCTTTCTCGACACATTTTGCATAAGATTCATCAAAGGACACATGAACTGACTCTTCAACTATAAGTAACCTTTTGTTGTAAATCCTATATGCTTTACTAGATTGAGAGTAACCAAGAAATATGCCTTCGTCAGCTTTAGCATCGAATTTCCCAAGGTTATCCTTACCGTTATTTAACACAAAACATTTGCAACCGAATACGTGGAGATGTGACACATTTGGTTTTCTACCCTTTAATAATTCATATGGTGTTTTGTTTAGTATAGGGTGTATTAGTATCCTATTCAAAACATAACATGCGGTGCTAATAGCATCATCCCAGAAATATTTAGGTAGACTACCCTCATTGAGCATTGTTCTTGCCAACTCCTCTAGAACACGATTTTTGCGTTCAACCACTCCGTTTTGTTGTGGTGTTCAAGGAGCTGAAAAGTTATGTTCAATTCCATGTTTATCACAGTATTTTTCAAAAAGATAATTTTCAAATTCTCCACCGTGATCACTACAGATTGCAACTATCTTAGTGTTCATTTTGTTTTGACATAACCTTGCAAATTGAGTAAAGGCTGGAAAAGTTTGATCCTTACTAGGTAGGAAGATTGTCCAACAAAATCTAGAGTAATCATCAACAATGACAAAACCATAGATGTTTCCACCTATGCTTTTAGTCCTTGAAGGGCCAAAGAGATCCATGTGAAGTGATCGCGACTTTACGTGTCTATAAATCTGATAACTGCAAGTGCACAGTCGTGTCGTGTAGTTTTAAAAGATATCGAATCCACAGGGACTATGAATCGATCTACCGTTATCTAAGGTTACTATGTAAAGCTAGGAGTACTAAAATTTCGATTGTTCCTAAGGGAAAGTGATTGTGAGAAAATAAAGAATAATAATAAAAGACAGGTATCAGTATGTATTTTGTTTAACTAAAGGTAATCCGAAGGTCCATTGGCTTTTGCATAATTAAATTAAAAATCTTTACTAAATTCCATTGATTAAAAATCCTCGTCTCAAACTTTCGCTCTGTTGATTCAGACTACTATCCTAATCCTAATGTACGCTTTCGCCATCCCATTAGATTTTAGAAGAGCTTTTTGGAAACAATGTAATTAATAAAATGCCTATTTTACGAGGTTGTTATCTATTTAAATCTCCTAATCTCAAACTTTCGCTCTGTTGACTCGGAGCAAGCTAATAACCCTAACGTACGCTTTCGCCATCCCGCTCGAGTGTAAAAACAATTTTTGATAATAAATAAGTTCCAATTAGTTTTAATACGCTTTCGCCATCCTTAAAACTAATGTCCTATGTCTACTATCCAGTTAAAGATCTCAAACTTTCGCTCTATTGATTTTAACCTTTGACCGTCCTAACCCCTCAAACTTTCGCTCTATTGGTTTTAAGACTTACTAATTAAATTAGACATATAAACCAAAAATAAGTGATAATTAATAAAACATAATCAAGCCAATTTATTTCGGATCCCTACGGTTAACTTACTTTACATACCGACACCTTTAGTAATTTAGCCAGACATATTAATTCGATTAAACATGCATAAATCGGTTCGGTTCATAATAATAGGCATATTAAATGGCATATAATATATCATGCAATAATAATATAAATAAAGGCGGTAAATAAAAACCTGAATTAAAATAAATCTGAATTGAATTGAATCTTGAAGTACTCGAACTTCCACCACAGGTTGGCTGGATCGTTCTTCGGAATTTAAATGGCAGAAAATAAAAACAAGGAAATAAAACAATAAATCTAACGTAAGGCTAGATCTACGAAAAGTTCACAACAATTTCCAGTGTAGAAATCGTTGTGAGAAAATAAACGGTTGAATGAAAGCAGAGTAAGGAAAAACAGTTCGCGGTACAATTTCGGCAGCACTTCGTTGGCAGGAAATCGGACAGTTTGGACTGAAGTGACTGCTTCTATTTATAGGGGAAGCTTTGCAGTTGCTTTGCGTGAAAAGAGGAGATTCTTGCAGACTTGGACGTGGAGACGTGCGTCTCCTATTCTTCAGGAAGACTTGAGACGTGCGTCTCAAGTGGAGAGAATTTAGGGAGGTGGAGACGTGCGTCTCCCTTTTGCTGAGGTGGCAGAGACGTGCGTCTCTGCTTACTTGTGTGGCTTGGGCTGCTTTCCTTCGTGGGCTGGATTGCTTCATTGGGCCTTTGGGTCTCTTTCAGCACACTTGGCCTTTAATTGCACTCCCTTTTTACTTCAGCACCCA